>NC_142169.1:25493863-25818181 GCF_029865625.1 Vigna umbellata
CCAAATTCGTGTTCATAATTTAACTCATAACAGTAATCAAGTCAATCATACAACTATACATACAAATTAGTAATATAATCACCCATGTTTTCAGAATAAATCGTCAATAAACAATCAAACTGGACACAATCTAGTCATGGTTGGTCAAAGCTCGGCCACAGCTCAACCACCACGGCTATAACTCGGCCATAGCTCGACCAAGGAATTAAAGAACTTGTCCAAGGTCTTCAACAATGTTGAATATAGTGAAAACTATGTATGAGATTAATCTCTCTTGTGTTGAATATACACATATAGGATCCTTTATTTATAATAGAAGAAATATGGGTTAAGCACAAAATACAAATAAGAAATAATAAAAAATTAACTAAAGATAAAAGATAAATATAAAATAAAGATAATATATCAAACACTCCCTCTCAAGCTAATGCATACAAATTGTATGTATCAAGCTTGTTACTAATATAATTAAAGACTTAGCGAAAATATATTGCTTATGCACTCAAGTGACACCAAATTGCTAATGATTTGTGAAGACGACATAGAAAACGAAATACATATTAGAAGAACGAAATACATATTAGAAGAACCAGACTTTCGATACTATGTTGAAATTCAACCAATCATAAACTACCGTCGATTATATGTTTCCATGTTTTTCGATTATATGTTTCCATGTTTTTGCACACTTGTGAATAAATAGCACTACTACCTAAGTTATTTTTCATTTCAGAAAAGGATGTCAAAAATGAAATATGACGAAAATACAACATGAATGCCATGTCTTACTTTACGTTAATCAATATAACTATGTTAAGAAAAGTTACCACAACTCAATTTTAAGTTAAATCTGACTAAATTAAAAGCTTAAAAATATTAAACACTCATTTGATATTTTATATTTAATATTTAATATTTTATCCTTTTTATTTCTTTTTCTTTGTCAAATAACTCTAAATGTCAAAATTATTTTCCTTCTAAAATAATAATCATTAGGAATGTTAATACAATATAAAAAAAATGCAAACGATTACATAAAGCTCAAACCCAAATCCCAAACATGATACTAGTAACTTAGTGAAGGAATGACTTGTTCGAAATGCAAGAAGATGGGTATTAATCTGAGGTTTCCCGCTCAACGATCTTGACAGGAAAACCACCTTCCATCTGGGAGGTAAGGAAGGAAATGAAGTTGGGCTCCACCCCTTCAGCCACCGTAGGAACAACCGCGAACCGCCGAAGAATCCCAGCCACCACACTTTGCATCTGCATAAAAGCCATATCTTTCCCCAAACATATTCTGGGACCAGCTTGAAAAACAGGATATGTGAAAGAATCTTTTGGCACAAACTTCCACTTTCCGGATTCAAGCTTCTCTAACCACCTCTCTGGCTTAAACTCTGCCCAATCCTCACCCCAAATACTCTCCAACCTCCCCATGGCGTACACGTGATAAGTCACCAGCGACCCCTTCTTCACCACCGTCCCATCCGGCAAAACGTCGTCCTCCACCGCTTCCTTGGTGTCCGTGGGCACCGGTGGGTACAGTCTCATGCTCTCGAACAATGATGCATGCGTGTAAACCATATGCTTCACTTCATCGTAAACCGCAGCCTCCGATTTGTCCAATATCTCATTCACAATCTCCTTCTCCACTCGAGGGTTCTTCGATAGCAGCCAGAAAAACCAGGTCAGCGCTGCTGACGTGGTATCCTTCCCCGCCAATATGAAGCTTATGACTATGTCCGTCACAAAGTCTTCATCAGAGTGCCCCGAACTCAAGAAACGCGAAAGCATGTCTACCGATTCAAGGGAGTCCTTCTCCTTCAACTCCCTCTTCTTCTCTCTTACTATGTTCTTCGCGAACTCGCGCACTTCCCTCACTGCCATTCGCAACCGCTTTTCCGAACCTATGTTAAGCGCCCTCTTCACTTTCCACTCTAACGGAAACAGTTCGCGGAACCGATTAATGATTATCTCTGTCGCTTCTTCGTACGCCACCGCGAACTTGCTCCGTTCAACCGATGGCGTCAGGTAGTTTGCGTCGAATCCAAAGGCGATTTTGCAGATGTTATCGAAGGCGAAGCGTTGGAGGATGTCTTGGAAATCGAGGGTCTGGTCTTGTTGTGCCGCTGAAGCCATGATGGGGATGAGGTGGTGGGAGAGTTCGGCATCCACCACTTGCTCCACAAACTTGCGGAGAGACTTTGTATTGAATTCGTGGCTTGCGAGTTGTCTTTGGAACTTCCATGTGTTGCCATCGGAGTTGAATATCCCCGTGCCGAGGAAGTCGGAGAGCGTACTAATGACGGTATTGCCCTTTTGGTAGTTGGAGAAGCGGGTCTTGAGAATGTGCTCGACGTTGGCAGGGTTGCCAGTGAAGACTTGGAGGTGACCCAGTGGGCGGTGGAAGGTGAAGGTGTTGGCGGGTGAGATTTGGACTATATCAGATTCCCACTGAAGACGGCGGCTGCCGGTGCGTTTAAGGGCTAAGTAGGAGCCAATGAGTGGATATGATGGGATAGTAACGGTTTGTTTATTTGGAGCAGCCTGTTTGTTGTTGAAACGTGAGGAGTAGAAGAAGACGATGAGGGGAAGGAGGAGGGAAAGGAAGAGGAAGAGAGAAGCTATCAACTGAATATTCGTAAGAATTTCAATCATTTTCCTATGTGTTAGCAACCGAGGAATCGAAATTTGGTATATGTTGTTGGACATGTTGGTCATGAAGGAAAATTTGTGTATATATAGAGAATGATAACAGTCAAAGAGGAAGGCTTGGAGAAAAAGCATGGAACCTGTCCTCCCGGTGGATATTTCTTTCGTTTACTTTTTTAACAATTTATTTTTGACAATTTTTTAACAATACCGTGTATAAGCATGTATGAGTGTGTTATTGGTCCGTTTTAAATATACGGAAGTAAAAAAATTATTAAAATATGATTTTTTTTTAACATCAGAGTTATTAATTTGTTTGAATATTTTTTTAAAACAATAAAAAAAAAAGCTGACGTGGGGGAGTAAATTTGGGAGCAGAATAAGTTTTGGGGTTCTTAAATTTCTGAAACCCCAAGCATCTTGCATTCTGGAAACCTCTCCATTTCTCCACCACCGCCAACATCTCTCTTCATTCCTTCACCATTGTCCGAGTGTTTCACTGTTTCCATTCGTCCACCATTGTCGCTGCTGTGGTAGTCGATCTTTCGAAAGGCCCTCTTCTGCTTTGCGAAAATCCCTCTTTCCTCTTCTTTCCATGGGAGTATTACAAGCACTTCAAACATTATTGGGCTGCAAAAAAAAAAAAGTAATTAGTAAATAGAATTAAAATCGCAAATATACAAGTGAAGAATAAAAACCGCTGTACAAAATAAAATGCTCATATATGCATTATAAAAAATATTTATACTAATATTATCTTTTTTATCACAACAGATCCAATTCAATTTGTTCGTAAAACATGTAGTCATTATAATATTTAAAAATAATATTTTTCAATAATAAAAACTTACTGTCATAGATCGTGCTTCTCATTTACATATGATTTATCTTAGTGTCTCAATATATAATTTTTCTTGGTAGTTTTTCGGTTTTCAACTAAATAAAAAATGTTAATTAATATAGTATTAGACTTCTATAAACAACATATGCAATTATATTATACAGTGACATGACCATATAATTTAAATCATGCATCTATCCAGCAACATATATAACTCAATTTCTACAAGTATAAAAGTCTCAAATTAAAACTTTTTTAATGAAAACAAATAACAAAAGAAAGTTAGAGAATCATTACGCAGTAAACATTGACGGAAAAGGGGCGTGATTTGAAATTATTATAATTACTATGTTGTGCGCCTTCCTTTCTTTTCTATTGTTGCAACTTTCATCTTAATCACAAAAACCTACATGAGTACACTTTGGATACGCATTCTCATCCTCTGGTAACCGTTTTATTTACAAATAAAGAATTAGCTTTTAATTTGTGCTAATTAGCTCTTATATCAGCTAAAATAATATCACACTCCTTGATTACATTATGGTATATTAAATTACTGTTTTAATAAATCTTTTTTATTAACATAAAAACAAATTGTTAATGAGAAATAAATTCTGACCATGCTTGTAGATATAAGAAATATTTATTTTATGTAGAGAACAATGGTGGCAGTTAACCATTTTCTGGAAATAAGAAAGATCTATGTTAATATTATTACATTTATTGAAGTATACGTCAAACAAATTTTAATCAAACACGCCCTATTTGTTTACGTTAAGTATCCAAATTATTGATTTGTTCTAGAGAAAAAAAAATTCAAACTTTTTCAATACTCAAGTTATATTGCTTCGTATGCTATTCCTTCTATTAATTCTGCTGTGCTCAAGTAAAATCTCTGCAGCTTAATTAAGCTCCCAAGTAAAAACAATACCATCAATTTTTTTTTTAAATTTCATTTTGAATGGTATAATTTATAATATGTTTTACATTTATGAATACATCTTAAATGGTATAATTTGAAATACATTTTCAAAATACATAATTTAAATATGAAATTATGAATTATACAATCAAAAATATATTTTTGGATTATACAATTTAAAATACGTTTTCATAATTTTACATTATACAATTCAAAATTACATTTTCACATCTATAAATAAATTTTAAAAAAATAGAATTTGGTACGTATGTTTTCAAACTCTGCAATATAAAAATTTAATTCATGGGTAATTTAGATTTTCCAGCCCCTCGTAGAAGTTTGTGAAGAAACCACGGGGTGGGAGAAGAAAGAGCCCAAATTGCACATTTCAACAAAAACTTTCTTAATTCAGAAAGAGGCTCTTTACTTCATGCACCCCTGAATTTCTTTGCGCCTACCATTAAACTCATGAAAAGTCTTCTGAAATATTCATATATGAATTGTGTTTCAAAAAGGGTTTTCGAAAACTCATGAAACATGTTATGGAAAAAACTAGAAGAAGAAGAAAAAAAAAAGGTTTTCGAAAACTCATGAAACATGTTAAGAAGAAGAAGAATGTTAAGAAGAAAAAAAAAAGGTTTTTGTTGAATCATGTTATTTAATATATAAACTACTTTAGTAGATTATGTATTACAGTGTACTATTATTTAGCATGATTTATTTTTTAACATTTATGAGTTAGTAAAAATATTGTTTATAAGCATGTACAAGAAATATTGTAACAAAGAACGAATTTAGTTTTGTTGTTTTGCAAACTTTGGCAACCAATTTTTCGGTCACTAAAATATGAAAACAAATTTACAATTTAGCAATTAAAAAGTTTTAGTCGATAGTTGTTTTAAGAAATTGCAATTGAATGAATGACTGAAAAATATTTCATTTTAAAAACAAAAATTTATCATTTAGTGACTAAATAATTCGTCATTAATGTTTTGTTTTAACTCTTACTACCAAATTAGCAACTGAAATATGTAATACTTTTTTAATTGTTAAATTAGTATAGAGTGACCAAATAGTTAATTATTAAATAAAGACAGAAATGTCGATGGTTATTTATAAACAAAATTAAAAATCGGTCGTAAATATTTTGGTACAAGAATTTTTATTACCGTTAATTCGATCGTGAAATATATTAATGACCAATTTTTGATGTTTAGCAACCGAAAATATTATCATTAAAATGCAATTTTTTGCTGTTGTATAATTGTTTATATGCTTCCCAAATATTGACTGAGTATAATTAATGATCTTGTTTCACTCTTTTTAGTCTATTCAATAGAAAAATTTGATAAGATAAAGAACCAACCAAAAATAAATGTTTATATTTATCGATCTTTTAAGAATCATCTTCCTTTAAACGAGTATTATGAAACATACATTGTTTCCATTAGGCTAATTTTTTGATGAAAAAAATGTTCACCAAATAAATTATATCCTCTTTATGATTTTTCAATATTTTTGTTTCAAGACTTTTTCTGTTATGATAGTTTCACGCTGAAGAACTTTGTCCCAAATAAAGTGATTTCTATTTCACTTACAATTTTTCATTTTCCAATAGTTAGCTATTCTATTAGCGTTCAATTAACAAGTTTAAAACTCAGTACGTGCACATCTACTAGTACACAATACGTACACATCTACTAGTACACAATACGTACACATCTACTAGTACAAATACGTACACGTACATTATACAAATAAATATTTACTTTATGTAAGAAAACATAATAAATAAAATATTTTAAATATATAAATTACACTATTATCAAATTTAATAATAAAGTATAAATTATAATTTGGATTCATGATAAATAATTTATGTTATAATATAATGTTATTTTTAGTTATTGATAATTGTATCAAGAAATATTAAAATTCAGGTAAAGATATTGAACAGTTAAAAGATGATAATAGAAATCTTTAAAAACACTCTTGTTGAAAATAAACGTCCCATGAAAAATATCAACTATAATTCTCTTGTACAATACAATTATTTATATTCAAAATATATGTTTCGGTTATAAGGCTGAGTCACTAAACACCTTCACAATTTGTCTTTTCTCGCCGTCCGGTCCTGCTCCTTACGTTCCTGGTTCGCTAATCCGGTCGGTGTGTACCTGTTAAAGATACTCCGATGCCAAAGTCAGTGATTGAACCGTTCGGTTATCCAATATAACAGTAGTAATAATTAATGCACAGTAAATGCGTCTATCTATCTGTTACCTTTCACATACTTTTATAGTTTTCTGACGTGGGCCTAGGATTAACGATATTTTAATCTCGGCTCAATTCTAATATGGTAGGCTTAATTCGTGATTTGCCTTAATTTTCTTAATCATCATTCGTGTGAGCTTATGAGACCGACTGTCCATACCGGTCATATATCTTCTATGACCGGACGGCCATGTCGTGAGCAATGGATGACCACGGTACAATATACATTATCAAACTTGTATTGATATATAGTAATTGATTCTCTTTTTAGCAATTTTGTTATTTTAAGTTATTGTTTATTGATACACTAATAATATATTGTTACATTGCCTTAATATTTAATATTTTACATATATGTTATAATAGTGTTAGTATACAACGTATATAATCTTCAATAACTGTTTTTGGGATGCCATATTTTTATAGATGAATACAAATTTAAGAGGACTAAATAAATAAAATTAAAAAAATGTTTATATATTAATTTTTACTTGTGTAAAAAAAAATGAGAAGCAAAGTCCCTTAAAGAAGCTCTGCCACTGTTTAATGGTTAATTTTATTATGATGGGCATTTACCGAAGAAAAAAATATTAAAACATATAAAATATTTATATCATTTCTAACTTAAAAAGTAATGAGTTATTTTCTTTTTATAAGAAACTAAATTTTCTTATTTTTTTTAATGAGACTTAAATTTATATATAAACTTTGAACATATATTAAACAAAATGGTGTATAAATTTATTGTTATTTGTAGTGTACCTTCTTTTATCCTTAATATATAGTTTGAAAAATAGTCCTTTTTGTACTCCAAGTGGATGAAATGAAAGGAAAAACTAAAGACTTTCTAAGTTGAATGGTAGCATTGATGTGCTTAATTTTCGGTTATGGTAAACTGGTGGGTCAGACCGTGTTATATATAAATTGGGTGTTTTCCTAGGTTGCTTCCTTCTGTCTTGAATTCATTATCTTGTTTCCTTTGTTACTAAACCATGTCAAATTCTCCCCTTTGAATGACCATTTTGCCGTTTGAATCACGTTTCTTTGATACATTCTAAGTTATAAATCCCTTAAATCCTGAAACAAGACATGACTTAGCATCATTTCTAAGTTTTACAAAAACTTTATGCATATTTCTCTGTGTTACAGTGTTTGTTAGCATTACGTATTACGCTTCCCTTATCGTGTTAGGTTGGTCAATACTACCATATGTGTTCAAACAAAATATTCAAAAGAACTTTCTTTAAGATTTTGGGTCATAAAAATTAATCCATTTCAATTTCCTAATTTTCTTTTATTTTACTTTTTTTCTATTGAAAGAATTACTGTTTACTTGAACTACTTAATAATAATATATTTACAGAAGAAGAACAAAACGTTGCAAAAGATTTTTAGTACAGAAATCTTAACAAAACAAACATTTAATATACTTATCTCATTTGTAAATTAAAAACATTAAAAGAATTGACAATCAAGGAAAATCGTAGGCGAACAATTCGTGCAATACAAATACGTATCAATAAATAATTTCCTTATGGGAATTGACTATAAAAGGAATACTTAGTAAAATTAATCTATTGATTAAGATATTTATTCTTTTTATAAATATATGTTGCAAAATCTTGTGTTAAAGACTTGAAGATATGAACGACCAAATATAAAGTAAAAAAAAAAAGGTTCTGGACTGTAAGTGTGAAAATGGAGATGGAAGCATCCGAATTGACAAGAAAATGTTTCCATAGAAATGAAACAATGTTTATAGTTGGTTTTGAATTTGGAAGAATCAGTTTTTAGAACAAGTATACTAGAAAAAAAAAAGTAAAAGTAAAAATATATTACATGAATTACATTTAATGTCACATATATATTAAATGGTTATATAATAAATATATTCTTTCCATCCCAAAATGAGCAGGATTTTTGTAAGATCAAAATCAATAATAGATATTTTAATTATTAAACTTGTTTTATTAAATTAATTTTATCGACGGAAAAGTTTAAGTATTAATATAATTCAGTTGAGAATAAATTTTAAAAAATATATCATATTTTGTTGAAAACTGATGATTAATCAGTTTAAAAGATAAAATTAAAAGTAAGTTTGAAATAGAAGGAGTAGGTTTTAGCACTTGTATGCATGTAAATTCTGGGAAATGTATTGCCACAAGGTGGAGTATTTATTGTCCACCAACAACTGAACAATATGAATTAAATAATGAGTATAAAGTTTGATCGGAGACTTTCTTGGTTTGTCAAATATGATAAGTTCATATTTTAACTCCGAATTTATTTGTGTCTCAAACATAATGTGATTTTGATTCTTGGATACAATAATAAAACTTAATTGTTACACGATGATTAGTTACTACAATTGAGATTGAGAAATGGAGATTATGGTTAGAATAGTAAGGTTTATAAAATCGTAAATTGTGAGATGCTTTTTATAAGAAAAAAATTATTAAAATAAAATTATTTTTTCTGTCAATATTTCATTAAAATTAAATTTTATAAAATTAATGTGAATTCCTTACAATCCTAATAATAAGAATTTTAAGGGGCATAACGTAAAATAATGTTTTATTTCAATTTATTGAAATTCAGTGAAAGAATGTTGTATTTCAATTAATTGAAATTCAGCTAAAGAAGTGAATGGTGTAATAAAAAGCCTCTTTTATTTTTATTTGATTTTTTTTCATTAAAATATAATTTATCATCTTTAATTAGATTTTAATTTAATTTAAAATAAAGTCATGTTAGACATTTAATTAAAATTAATTCAAGAAGATAAATGTTGGATGATGTTGCAGATACTTGTAAATTTTAATTGTATTTATTTTTGAATTGGAAGGTGTTGTGGTTGATAATACACATAATAATAAATTTTTAATTACATTAAAGTTTAATTAGATTTAGATTTTATTTAAACTTAATACATTCACTTAAGAAGGTGAAATATGGTGTAACGAAAAATAATAAAGATTTACATAATTTTATGTTTTTGTTTTACCATTTTATTATGTTATACTGATCATCATTTTAAAGTTTTTTACTTTGAATATTATTAACTTTCTTTACTTTATTTTATTAAATTTTCCTGTAATTTGGAGGATTTTGTTTTCGTGAGTATTATGATGTAGTTTCTAAAACTAAATATAACACAAGTTTTTTAAATGTTAAATGAGTTATCTTATGAATACATATGTTAATATTGTCAATTAATATATATATATATATATATATATATATATATATATATATATATATATATATATATTTGTTTTTCGTTTTTACTCTTAAATTTAATAATTTTTTATATTAAAATAACTATCTATAATAAAATTTTAAAAATTATTTATATTTTCTTTTATGACTATAATAATAATTTTATTATTTTTTATTATAATGAAAAATAAACACGTGTGTTTTTCGTATATATAATATAAAAGCTATGAAAGGATGGTCATCTAAATCAATAATATTAGAGATTAAGAGTTTATGTATGACGGACCGGTGTAAATTGTTTATAAATTTTAACATTAATATTAGCAAATTTCAAGGATGCTTACTGATGAAATATTTAAACATGTTTTTTTTCAAAGCCATGGTTGCGCGTCTTTGGTGTTTGGAGTCCAAGGTATTCTGTTTCCAAATTTTCAACCTTCAAAGCATTCGCAGTCAAAGCACGATACAGCGAAGCGAAATCCAACTTCTATAAAAACATTGTTTAGTGTCTCATTTTTCTCATCAAAACATTCCATATCCTTAAGCATTACTCTTCTTTCTGTTTTTCATCTAGTCTCAGAGAGATCAGATCAGAGAACAACATAACATGACGTCTTTCTCTTCCAGGAAGATGATCTTCGCACTTCTGCAACTTCTTCTCTTCATCCTCTTCATTTTTGTAGCTTCTCCGGAATCAGGAGTAGCTTGCAGCCGACCACTATTTGTACATCGTCACTGGTCCGGAGAAAATGAGCTTCTTTGGCAGTTGCTTCCAAACGCTCCTGCGCCACCCTCTGGTGGAGATCCCATTCACACCTAACCCATCATGCAATGCAATGAAGCACCACCTTCTTAAATATCCTCCCTTTTCTTTCATTCATATGGGTGTAACATGTAGCAGGCTCTTTATACTTTTGAGAGGAAAAAAACACATTTTCTTATGAATTGTTACAAGATATTATTTTTGTACGTCTTTTGTATTTTGAAGTCACTATTTACATTCCATACAAAATTCTTTTAAGCTAGCTCCGTTTCAATGATCTCACTGTATGCTGCTAACTCTACAACAAAATAGTAATAAGTCTTTTTTAATTTACTCAAAACTAATTAAGCAAAAGGTTTAACCAATTAATACCAAAAAACATATTTTGACACATCCTTTTATAATATTTTAATACACACATGTGTTACTTTTGTACTAATTCATTATTTAATTGTTACTATACTGACATATTCTAAATCCATTGGGAAAATAACATATGTATTATATCAATAACAAATCTAAATATGGCTAAAAGTTTACTATTAATTCTCTAACATGGAAAAAAGTTCAACATAATTTGAGCAAATTTTATTTTGCAAATGCTTCAGGCTTATAAACTTACTAGCAAACACCTTGAAGACAAAATGATGAAAAAGGTTGAACATCAATTTATCCCGGTAGACAAAGAAAACACTATGACAATGTTGGTTTAAACGATAATATATAGCCTTACTTACATTTATATTTTAAGAGTTTGGCCTTAATACCAATAGTAAACAAAGAGGATGGAGGGATTTTGGCGACGTAGAAGAGCATCACCAATCCCAGAACTCACGAGACATCAACATGAACCCGATGAAGATCGTCATTGATCCACACAACATCAAAGCCAGTGAGAATCTCACACTATCCTTTTCTGTAAATTTACCCTTTTATTAAAAAAAGTTAAGCCTTGCATTTTCATGTTTCAAAACGGAGATGAATAAATCATTATAAAAATTGATAAACATTTGTATGAGCTAATATGTATGATTATTAACTATGATACAGACCTAATCTTCCATTATGTCTCTTCTATCTTCCACTATAGAGTGAAGGGGCTTCTACAACAGTGGTGTACTGACATGAGAGTGGTTTAGTAGATATAAACCCTAAAACACTAGCGCCATAGATCATAGGTTTCAAATTTAATTTTTTTTATCCCTTTGGGACATTGTTTAGTCAAACAACAATCCCTAAACTGTGCCATGGACAAATTTCATATCAAGCTCCTTGTAGTACAAATTTAGCAACGCATGCAATGCTCAAGATTGAGCACAGAGTAAAAAATGTGTGTGAAGCATTTGTTGTTTTAGTGCAAAGAGCTCAACCCATAGAGAAGCAGAGAGGATGTGTGTGGAGATTGGTATTAGAGCGGAGCCACGCAATTCTATGCAGCCACGTGTCAATAGTCTTTATAGTCAGAGGTCAATATTCTATATACTCAGGAATTTTTTTTTCCTCTTTTAGTTAATTTTTGTTTTCTTTTTCTTTTGAAGCCTTTTTTAAAAATTCTAGAAGTGACACATGTAACAATCATTTGTGTTTCTTTCATTTGTATATTTTATAAATAAATGTATTACAATCGAAATAATAAACAAAATTGTATTACATTTATACAATAATATAAATGAGTTAATGAGATTTCTGAACATTGTGACTACACTAGTAAAAAAAAGCTCTTTTAACGCGTTATGTCTCGGTTCTACTGAAACCGAGACGTATAAAAGTGCGGTGGCATTTCGGTAAATATTGAGCAGTTATATGCCTCGGTTATATTTGAACCGATGCCTATATATGTTACTATCTCGAGTAGAAGGCCAACTGAGGCATATAATATAAATTTTAAATGGTTTAGACACCGGTTCGCTGTGTAACTGATGCACACTTAAAGGGTTTAGGCACCGGTTTTAAATATAACCGAGGCATATACCCTTAGGTTAAAACCAAAACCCTCTCTCGCAGACTCTCGCAGACTCTCGCTCTCATCTCTCGCGCTCTCATCTCTTGCTCTCATCTTTGCCTCCCTCCCTCCGTCACGATTTCTTCTCTCCACCAAACCTCATCATCAGACCGCCACCATCACCAGCCATTACGGTCGCCGCAACCACTGCCGTTCAACCACTCCGCCGGCCACCACGCACAAACCCGCAAGCTGCCACCACAACGCCTTCGTTCTCGTCCAAAGTCCATGGAGGCCGCGACCACGCATCGATAGTTTTCTTCTTCCTTCTCCACGCCACCTTTCGCCTCGTCGCCATTGGGAGCCACCACCACCTCGTCGTGTGCGACGACTTCGAGTGCAGCTTCCAAATCCAGATCCAGATCCAGATCCAAATCGCGATCCCCTTTCTCTCCCTTTTCTTTTTGTTTCTCAGATGGTGCTGTTCGTGTGCGGCCCGTGCCAGTGGTGGAGTCGCTGGCATAGCACCCGCTTTCGCTTGCCGTCGGGAGCCGCTTGCCGTTGGGAGCCGCTTGCCGTCGGGAGCCGCTTCCCGCTTGCCGTCGGGTGCCAATGGTTTCTTTGATTTTTTTTCTAGCTCTGTAATGTATCTGAAGTATGATTTTCTGATGTTCTGATGTATCTGAACTTTGATACTCTGTAATGATTTTCGGATTCTATTTTTTGATTTTTTTTTCCATTTGTTATATGCTCTGTAATGAAGAACATTGATTCTTTCATCCCACTGGCTTTTGTTATATGCTTTTTAATGTATGTATCTGAACTTTGATGCTCTGTAATGAATCCTGGAGTGATTTTCTGAACAGGTTTGAGGAAAAGGACCGAGCAAGTTTAGCAGTTTTTTGATTTTTTTTTTATTAAAATTTTCTAAGATACGGTCTCGGTTCAAAAGAGGACCGAGGCAAAAACCGATCTCTTTTTGACTCAGTTCACAACCGAGACATTAAACTTATCCTTTTTACCTCGCCTCTATATGTCTCGGTTGCAGAACCGATGCTTATAAGCGAAATTAACCGGTGCCATTTCCCTTTATTACATTAGTGCTAGATTTATTCACAAATTTGTTTACCAATCATTATAGTATCAAACCATTATGTTTCGTAATTAATAAAATATATTAGGTTGAATTTTATTTAATTCCATAACTAGATACCGAATAAAAAATGCTTGAGGATTTTTTTTTTTAAATCAGTTAGGCGCTGCTTTTTATATAATTTCTTTGTTTGTAACTTTTTTAGTTTAGCAATAAAACAATATTTTTATTTTTTCAATTTGTACAAGACTATATTAGTTAAAATAAGTATACACTTCAATATTTAATTAACTAATAAATCTATGTATAGGTACATGATCATCCATAAAATGCAAATATATGTGTATATATGTGATTGGGTCAATGGAAGGAATTTTGATTTCGAGCATATTTTCTGTAAAGGGAATAGTAAAGCAAATTGACTTGATAGTTTTCCTTACCTCAATTTTTGGGGTTCGTGTGATTGAGGATGTTCCACCTAATTGTTGTACTTCAAAAGTGTTTGGTGAGATTTGGTATTCCAACAAGAACTAATTGCAATTAATATATAATATCCAATTAATCTAATTTATCTATTTTTATCCATTGCGTATGGGTTTGTTTAATGTTTACGTAAGTCATTTTTTAATAAATATTTTTCACTAGAGCTTTATTTTTAATGTACCATTTAAATTTATTGTAAAAATATTACTAAAAATTATTATTTGTTGTACACATAAGCAAATAAAGTCATTGGGTATGACATTTGCCTTTTTCCTTATTTATTTGCTTATGGGTATAAAAAAAGAATACATTTGACTTTGTAAATGTTATTTGTATACTATTTTTTCTCTGTACTTTCCTCGGATGCGCACTAATCGGGTGAGATCAAGATTCTAATAGCTTGATTGAAAAATAAGTATTTCCATCACTAGTTATAAATATTACAGTGTTACTATTTGTACTCTTTTTTACTTTTCATTCTCCAAATATTTTTGACAACGACTAAAATACTAAAACTACCGCGTGTTGTTGCTTGTTCTCCGGAGTTTTCGTATGCTTCTTTTTCGACACTAATCGGGTTTTTATTCAATTTGCTGATGTGATGGAAATTCATTTTCGTCATGGCAATATGAATATACACAACGAAAAGTCAAAACTTTTTAAATTTATTTTCAACATTTAATAAATAATTTAGTTAATTAACTTCTATTTACGCGATATGACACGTAAAACATATGATACAAAATGATTACGTCAACGATAGATACATCCAGGTTGAGAAACATCTTTGACGTCCACAAAAAATCATAAAAATTATCATTTTGTTTATTTTTATATCATATACTAATATCGAAAATGAATTTTACTATTTTATGTTTTACATAAACCTTTTAAAAACAAACTAAAGTATATATTTATACTTCATTTATAAAACATTGAATTTAAAAAAAATATTTGCTCACCCTACGAAACGTAGAGATGGACGATGAATTGGTCATGTATGACTTCCTGATGGCGAAGATCGATGGTGCCAATTTACTTTTTCTTTGCTCGCTTTTGATCGGGTCGTCTTCAAATATATTAGTGCATTCCCTCTTTTCCTATGTTGCTTCCTATGTTTTGAATTAATCAAAAGTTGTTTTTCCCGTCACTTGAATTTGAATTACCCTCGATATTCCTTTGTACGATTAGATTTGCCGCTAAAGCCACGTGTAAAAAGTTAAGAAAAATTATGTTTCTTAATACTTCTAGAAAAATTCCTTTCATGCAGCAGAGCAATGAAATGGAGAGAAAAAGGTGATAAGAAGCCCTAATGAAAGGATCTCTCAGAATACTTAATATTTGGTTAACTACTTATAAGCACAGTATAACTAAACGTTAATCAATAATTAAAGAACCTTATTAGATGCTTACATACGTACGTATGTTCTTTACAATTTCTATATAGTTTTTGACGAGGTCATCGCGATACTGGGTAGCGCGTATATGGTGTTTTGGAGTCCAAGGTATGGTGCTTCCCATATTTCAACCTTCAAACATTAATAGTCAAATCAAAGCACTAAAAAAATTCAAACACAACCACTATATAAACCTAGTATGTCTGTCCCCTTCCACTTTCATATCAGAAAACCTAGCTCTGGTTGTTTCTCCAATCAGTCATCAATGGCTCTGTCTCACAGGAGGATCCTCTCCACAGTTTTGCAGATTCTGTTGGTCACCTTCATCGTTTTCGTTGCTTCTCCAGAATCTGGAGTAGCTTGCAGGCCATTATTCTTACATTATCAATGGTCATGGGAATACGGCCTTCTCTTTCAGTCCCTTCCAAACGCACCAGCACCACCATCAGGTGGAGATCCCACACATCCCTGATTCATCACCTTCACTCTTTACACAGATTAGTCCTTTTAGATTTATGAAAAAACAAGAATCTAAGGACTCTATCGACCCTATTTGTCCTACGTGATATGTCACCGGAGCAATTGCAGTCTCCGTGCACACGTTTCACGTGGTTGTAGATTATTTCCATTTTTATTATTTTTTTTTAGCGTTTTTCATGTTTTCACATGTAAATGCTTTTTCAAAAACCTCTTCCTTTACTTCTTGTATTGACATTCCATCAATTGTGATACTCTCACACAATTATATATATTATTAGTTATCTGGAACATGTGTAATTTATTCTTTTAGGTTTGTTGCCTTATTGTATGCTAATCTTTGGTTAAGCATTAAAAAGAAAACCATTTTAAATTATGGATTAAGCTCTTTAAGCATTACGTGTTCTTTCCGTTCTCAGGCTGAAGCAGGGGCTGTTAAGCATGTCGACGATAAAATAATATAACTGAGGAAAAAATTAAATATTTACATGTAAAAAAAACAAGTTTTTTAATATATTTTTGGACGGCCGGAATTTATTTTAATATTTATTTGTTAAAAAATTGAGATTGGCGCGGTCACCATGTCATCCTTGGCTGCGTGCGTTTAAAGTTGAAAAAAAAAATGGTTGTACCTAATTTTGCTCAAAGCTCGAACTAACATTTGATTACATTTTGTTTAACTGACCATTACTAATTGTGTTCTTCTTGGACCTAACAAAAACAAAGATGGGTTTTAGAGACTTTGCTGTTAAGACGTTCCTTTCCGGATATTACTGCCACCAAAAGATGACGAGTAGATATGGTGACTTAGATGAGTTAATATTGGCCTATCTAATGTTTTTAAATTGACCATTGAATCTTTTACTTGTTCAGTCGGCGATTCCAATGTATAAGAGCATATCTGTTTAACACACTACAATTTCGCTAAAAATCTCTTCGTCTAAAACTAAAGGCTGAGATGACTTTGGCTGGTTCAATGCACGACTCCAATTTCAAACAAATGGATCACTCATATTTTCATAAATTATTTTACTGTAGCCTTGATTGAAACTCAGAGGTTCAACCATAACCTTAAGACAGTGTTTGTCTTTGGGAAACAACGAAAACTTTTAACGAGTCAAGATTTTACTTGTGAAATACAACGATACTTTGGAACCATAATATATATACAGAGAGAGAGAGAGAATTTGCACTCGGAAAGAGATATACTTTGATTTATCCGTGGCAAATGTGTCATACATCCATCTAAAGTTGAGAATGAACCTATCATTTTATTCATTCTGGTTGAAATAAAAGATCAAAAACCTATCTATTAAATATGTCTTCTATTATTTTATTTTTTAATTTTACATATTCAAAATTTATTTTTTCTATATATCATATATTAAAAATACATTATAAATACTTTTTTATGTTGTAATTGATTAATTAATATCTCCAATTAAATAATTTAAAATTATAATTATCTTTATATGTTAAATATTTTATTACAATTAATAATTAAAATTTAATTTATAAATCTATATCTATATATAAAGAGATATTTTTTTATATAATTTTTATTTCTATTTTATCTTTTTATAATATAATTTTTAATTTATTTTTAAAGAAATATAATTACTGATTAATTTTTTTAAATAACCACTATTTTGAAACATTTTATATAAAATTATCATATTTATTATTTGTTTTATTATAATTGTAGTTTCTATCTTAAGACTGCTTTTAATTATTTTCTCTTATATATTAGTTTAATTAATTTATACATTATTAATTTATAACATAATATAAATATCTAAAAAATTGGACACATATATATGAAATTATTATTAATTTAAACTATATTATTATTACTATATATTTAGATATAGTAAAAATATAATTTTTTTAAATTTTTTTTTATTTTATTTAAAAGAAAAGTAAACTGCGATTAGCCAATCCCATCTTATTTCTTGCCCACGACGGATCAAATATAAACGGTAAACAGATTGAAAACTGTGTAACTTGACCTATAAAATTTTGACAGGTTTTACATATCTTGATAGACTCTATCGCCTATATAAATAGAAAACGTGTTTTTTATGACATGCACCACCCGAAAAGATATTAATCATTCCAAAGGACTATGTGATTAATTCACATGTTGTAAGTTCTGATGAAAAGAAAACACAGCTTCTAAGTTTTTTAATTGACAAATGAGAAACATACATGGAAAATAATTAATTTATATCTAAAATTAAATATAATTATATGAAATTAATGTATATGGTTAAAAAATGGGTTAAATATATTTTTATATATATTTGTGTATAATTAGGACTTTGATTTAAAAACAATAAAACTAATACTTATTATTTTATATTTTTCTCCTAATAAAACACATTGTTTTTTACTGTCAGATTCGTCAATAGTCGCCAATCGCAATGCTTGTCATATTTTTTTAAATTTTTTCCTATTTATAATATATTAATGTTGTATAATTATCTTATTGTTGTATATGGTTCCTTAAAAATCCTACCGCATGAGGATATCAAAATTTATAATTTTCACAAAATGGAGAATTTTACATAATTAAATTTATGACAATCTATATTTTTAATAAATTATTAATAGTTGTCAAATTTGTTCATAATCAACTTCCAAGCAAAGAAGAAATTAGTATTTGGAAGTATTTTTTTTAAAACAAATTATCACATAACGTGTTCAATCAATCACAAGAGTGGTCGGGTTATAGCTTGGATTATCTAGCGAGTCACTAATGAATCCGGTTGACTACCAAGCAAATCAGTCGATCATGAATAAGACCAAGTACATTAATTTTAATGTTCATCAACTTAAAAGTAAGTACGATTACACATAATTGGATCCTAATTAAGTCAATGTTAATAAATAAATAAATAACTTAAGGTAAAACTTATAAACTGATGTTTAAGGTAAGGAGGAAGGTTACACATTTATTATTGCATTAAATTGTCAAATTTTAAGTTGACTTTGGACAAATGGTTTGACCCAACAGACTTCTAGACAACATTTGGACTTTAGACAACATTTGGACTATAGACAACATAGCATAACCCAAACCGATTACATTGACTCCATTTTCAGAATATTTTGACATCCATCGTGGAGCTGTGTGATCAATAACTAAAAAAATATATGGTGACCATAAGGAACATGATCAGTAACATAGCAACAAAGGAGTTAGAGAACCAACCTAGCCAACTTATGATGCTTAGGAGCACACAGAAAAAGATGGAGGAGATGCAACACAAGTATAAGGAAGAGTGATGACCCTCCAGGCTGAGAATGCAATGCATAGAGTGTCTGACATTCAGTGTCTCTTGCACCAATCCAACTGTCTCGACCAGATTGTGGGAGGATTCATGCAAGACCGTCCATGAGGACAACACAGGAGCCAACAAGGACAACTCGTTTATGCAAACAGTTAACACAGTCGGATTGTTTCCCTTCACGTCGAGAAAAATGAAAACCTCCATGCCTAATAAGTGAACCCCTCTAGCTTTTGAGAAATATGACAGTTCAATCTATCCTAACAAACTTCTTAAAATATTCATGAATTAAATGACTTTCTATATATTGATCATATTCGCTAAATAACTCAAATTGTAAATTTATAATTTCATGTGTTGATATTACCATATCTGTCACTTAACTAACTATATCTATAATTCTTTTCTTGGACTGAAAGTGAAAATTTATCTCAAAAGGTTATCTAGAGATTGTTTCTCTCAATCAAACATTCCAACTAAACCTTTAGTGTCAATCTCATTTCTACGACTACATGTATGCGTTAATACTTTGATTTTGCTCTGAATTTTTGTAAAATTTGTTGTATTTTTTGTTTGTGTTAACTATCAATCCATATGTCCTTTGAGAATCTACATTGTTAAATTTATTTTCTTACATTAAAGTTAATAAATTCTACATACCATGATTAAAGAGAGAGTTTGTGAAAGTATAATGTTTTGTTGTTATTTTGTTTTTCAAACTTTATAAATAAAAGAAAGATGGATCATGAGATTGTGATGGCATGAAATTCAAGCAATCCAGCTCATTCATCATCTACGGAACTTATTCAAGACATAGCGCAGTTTCCTTTCTACATGATTCATCTTTATGTCAATTAAATTGTAATATGCGTGCTTGCTAAGAAAAATATCTGTCAAAATTTGCTGCTCAATTATCTTTTTCGTTGTTTTGTTTTGTTTTTTTTCTTCAATTTTATCCATTTTTTTAATAACTAATTTGATATCAATCTTTTCTACATGAAGATATTTATAAGAGGATATACATTTTTGTAACTCTCTTTGATGCCATATTTTAATTTGACAATTTTACCTTATAAAAAATGAAAATAATTTATTTATTTAGTAAAATAAAAAATTGAATATTTTTTTTATTTTACTACAACTAAATAATCTCTCCATTTCAAAATGATTAAATATTTTTTAAATAACAGTTGCATCATTTTTTAATACTTTTTATAAAATTATATGTTTTCTCTCTCTCTCTCTCTCTCTCATATTAAATAGTTATTCATAAAAATAATAAAATAATATATTTCAATATAGTAAAAATGTAAATACGCGTGTAAATGTTTTGGCTAATAGATATTAAGAAAAACATGAATTTAATTTGTGTTCTTCAATATCAAAATATATGACATCTATATATTTCATATTTTGAATCATCAATTATGTCATCACAATGTTACTTCTCCATTTACAAAGCCATAAAAATCCAAATTTTCAAAGACGTAATAATCCAACTTCCGTTCATCCAATATTCATTATCGATGGAATGATAGAAAACTCGCTATGAACTAGGTCCCAAATTCAAACCACATCCAAATTTCTAAACAATGCTTTTTAAGTTTATCTGACATAATTTTATATATTTATCTCTAATAAATTGTTATTCTTATAACCCATGTTATATATATATATATATATATATATATATATATATATATATATATATATATATATATATATACTTTGCTGATAAAAAAAATTAGTGTTTTTTTTAATATTTGAAAATAGTAAGAAATTATGACAAACTACACGCATAATTTATTTCCACCCTTCAAAAGTTATATTTCCTAAGACAAACATTACGAAAAGTCATTTTTTCTCTAACTAGTTTTCTTCATTTTTATCTGTTCAAACATTCTGGTAGAATATCGGGTGCTCAATGGACTTGCAATTCATTTATATGCTAAACTATCTCATCTACACAGTCACCAATTTTTCTTGCTTAACGCATTTTAGGTTGAAAATTAACTACACATGATAAAGTCATTTTAATATTTTTAATTTTGCACTAATTTTTTCCCTTCTAAACAGCGGTCTTGTGACTTATTCAATTTAGAGAAAATGTTAAGTTTAGTCAAGAGTTAGATTTTCTTCTCATCTTTTGATATTGATAATTATTTTCTATAATAATTCTACACTACTCAATGATAATTTCTTATTCAATGTATTAATGTTTGAAAATGAATTCTTAAATAAGTTTATTTTAAATTAAAATAGCCAAAAGATGTTTTCTCTTATTTCACACTATGCACCAGTTGAGCAACATTGTGTACCTGCATTTTTAAAATTGGAAATACTTTTTTAAAATAAAAATTAGACATAACCTCGTATATTTCATATTAAGTTTGTGTACATGTAACATACCAACCACAATAAAAATAATAATAATAATAATAATAATAATAATAATAATAATAATAATAATAATAATAATTTTATTATTATTATATTTGGAAAACCGAATGCATGGAAATTGAATACGATGTTTAATTTATGTGTTGTCGCAATTGGACTTTTGCATTTGATCCAAATATACTATGATCACACTGACATGACCAGGTTCAAGTTGCGTACATTTGATTTATTCTAAATTTGTGAGTAAAATTCAAATTCAAATTCAAATTCCAATTCAAATTCAAACCTTTTGAAATGACGACTAATGAGAAAGTCAATTCACACAGCAAGGATGCGTTTGAGGAAACACAAATTATCATAATCGATCTCAGTGGGTAAGGCCGAGAAACTATTACAACATGTTTTTCCACCGTCACAGTGTTGCAGTTTTGGTTAAATCATTCTAAATTGCAGTTTTGGTTAAATCATTCTAAATTTTAAATTAATATATTTTAACGTGTTCGTTCAAGAGCGGTGTTATTATATACACAAGAATCAGACAAAAGACACGAGTCAATATATCATTCAATAAATTTATATAAAAAGTTATTATTGAGATATGTGTCTTGATGGAATTATGAATAAACTTATATCTACTTTTCGTGTTGGAACAACGTGTCACAACAATCACTTCTCTTTTTCTAATTGGTCTTATCAGACTTAAAAGCGCTTAAAAAGTGTGGAATTTATAATTAAAGGTAAAAAATTATATTTATTTATGAAAATATTATCGCATCGCTTCTAAATTGATTATTAATTCGTGTTAAAGGTTGGGTAGACAATTAAACGTAGGTAGAGGGGAAAACTCTAATGTTGTGTTCAGTTAGAGAGAAATTATTATGATTGATATGTTCTTTTATTTATTGTTAATTTAATGAAGTACAAATCAGATGAATTTTTGAATCATTGATAAATTGAAAAAGAAAATTAATGAAAGAAAAAGACTATGTGTAATTGTTCAACAATAAATACAAGTAATGGAGTCTTGAAATGCACTCTTAACGGCCATGACTCATTCATTTCATTCAACTTCAGAAGGAATTTAACATATGAACATTCAAGATAATAATTTATTCACACAGTGTTTCCGACTTTCTATCTTAACATTTATATCATACAAGACGTTTAATATGGATGTTAATACAATATCGTTTCAATAGATTGCTTACATACCTCACTGAAGCAACTTTATCCTAAACTATGACAAATATATTTGTACGTTATTATGTTCGCACATTTTTTTATGTTATGTAATATTTTAACTTTGTTTAATTATTTATTTCCTCAAAAATATTCAATTTTACTTTGATAGCAAATAAAATCATACCACTTTGCAGTAAATTATATTACAAAAATATTACTTTTAAAAATAAATTCATTTTACTAAATTATAATTGTTTTTACATTTTTAAAATTATTTTTAATAATTAATGTTAATTTTTTACTCTTTATAAACATTTTTACAATTAAATATAACATTAACAATTATTTTATATTACTTTAATAACTAGAGGTATTTTGGTAATCTTCAATTTCTAACAATTAAACAACTTTTTTTATCTATCATATCAATCAAATCATACACTAATTCTGAGGCACTTTACTACTAAATTTACTCTCACTTACTGTCAAATCCACTCAAATAATCAATAATTAATTTACCTTCAAATCTTCTCAAATTCATCCACTCACTCTCTCCTAAATCCTTCCTTCAAAGTAAACGTACCGTAACATAAATAATTAAGGTTTTTTTAGAAAAATTAACTATCATCCATGATACTCTTTCAAATAAAATTATGTTAAATATCATTATAAATTTTTTGACATATCAATTTTGATATTTCAATTATACTAATATAATAAAAAATTTATCAATCATTTATTATTATATAAAAATTTATTAAAAAAAGAAAATAAAAAATACAAAGCATGGAAGACCACGTCCAATTCTTATAAAATTACACTTCATAAATCAAGTAAACTATACTTATTATGGAAAAAATTTAATTAAATAAATACATTAAGGTAATACATTAAACTACTTATGAAAATACTTGCTTGAACAAAGTTAAAAATATTTTGTTTGAAGAAAACATAAGAATACATGAAAAAAATTTGAGTTAAAGGAATATTTTAGTTGACACCAATATAAAATAATAATATAATATTTTTAACTGTTTAAGTCTATTAATAATTTTATGTGTATGTGGATGACGTAAATATATATCGGACAAATTTTCTGACATAAATTTACATCAAATTTTATAATACTTGAAGTACTTTTTTTTGTAATTTCTTTTAAAAAAATAGTTTTGACTTAAAAGCAAAACTTAAAATATAAAAAAATATCAATTGTAAAAATTTTGTTCTATGTATATGAAACAAATGACAATAACATGTAAAATAAGAAATAATCTCAATAAAGATGTTTATGAATTTTGTTGTTAAGATCCCCGAAAAGTCACAAAAATATATAACATACAATGCCCTTGACTCACAACTTCAATACAATCGAGGTAACCATTAAAAAACACCTATAACCACAAGAGAAACTTATGAACAAAGAAATATACTGTCAAGTTTTCTTTATTTACAAAAAATACAACCACACTTTTTTAACGTCTAATTCTTTGTAATTAAATGTATATTATGAGACGTAATTGACTTATTTTTCATTAGTGTGAGTGAAGTAAAAATTCTTGTAACCAAAGTTGAGCAAAAAGTTTCTTTTTTTTGTTGGGTGAGGCTTAAACCATAAGTCATAATTAAGGTAAATGAAAATTTTCTTGATTAAGGTCAAGCTAAATATAGACTAATGAAGATTAAATTATTAATTTTTTGATTGAGATTGAAACAAAAAATGTCTTAATTTAGAATAAAATTTGATGATGCTCTTGTTAACACTTAGTTGAAGATGCTCAACTACAATTAAGTTGATGATACTCTTGCTAAGGTTGACTTAATTATGTTCAAACAAAATTTGATGTGTAAATATTCTAGTTAAAGCTGTCAAAACGGATCATCCGGCTTGACCTGGCCCGACCCACCATGAATTGGTCACTTAGTGAACCAACCTAACCCGACTCATTTATTAGCAAGTCAGAAAAATTCGAGCCCGGCCCGATCCACCACGGGTTGATGGGTAAACGGGTTGTCTCATTTAATTACAATTTTTTAATAATAAAATTTACAAACTTTCTATAATTCAAATCTAAACAAATTTCACTCTCAACCTGGATGTTTAACTAATTTTGAAAATAAAGAATTTAAATAATTTTTTCAAGCAAAAAAATAATAATAAATATCTTTTTATAAAATTAAAATTAAATTTTAATAAAATAAAATTAGATAGGTGGGTTAGTGGACCAACCCAGTCCATCACGGATTCAACCCGCATGAGCCGGGTTTAAATGAGCCAGATTATTGGCTTGCGGGTTGGTAAATATTTGTTGATATCAAGGTATAAAAATTAAAGTGGAGTTAAATTAATTTGGTTGAGATTAAATTGAAATATTTTAGTTCATTTTGAGTTTAAATTACTTTGCCAATGTCAAGTTAGATATAAAAGTAAAAAAAATATTAAATAGTAATAAATTTTAGAAGCATAAAATAATTAGTTATTAAAATAATTAATTTAGATACTAACTTATAAATTAAAAATCATTATTATCTAAAATAAATTATTTTATAAATAAAATCATGATCGATGAATTAGAATCTAAATTAGTTTTTATTAATTTCCAAAATTTTAGCTACCAAGAAACAATCTCTACTTACAAGGTTGGATTCGAAATACCTAATATGTGGCATAATTCTCAAACAATATAAGATTGCTGGCTACTATTGCATAACCTTAGAATTGGATTCCAAAATCATCAGATAATTTTGTTGGAAAGACACATAAACAAGATATGTGTTATGTATGTTCTTGGTCACTCAAGAACATTGTCTACAGAGCTATTTTCTCTTGCCCAAAGCATTTCTTCACAATTTATTTATTTTGCATATTTGACTTTATAAGCCCGAAAACCTTATATACATATATATGCTCATCTTAGATCAAGTGTAGTTACATTCCTTCATGAAAACTTCTCTACCATTCATAATAAATACTTCTCTACTACTTATATATTGCTGATAAGGTAACTAAGAGACACTAGTGCAGTCAGACGTTATGGCACTGGTTCTTTTAGCTTATAGACACCGGTTATTGATCCGAAGCATATCTAGATGAGGTTAAAGATCTGCACTTTTATACCTCGGTTGCTGTGAACCGAGGCAAAACAATATACGATTAGAACTCGGTTCCTTTGAACCGAGGCAGTATCCTCTTCCTGGTTTCTCCATCAGGCCGCCGTCGTCTCGTCTTTCTCACGCTGTCAAACACCATACGTCGTCAAACACCACACGCCGCCAAACACCACCGTCTTTCTCACATACCACCCGCCGCCAAACACCACCGTCTTTCTCTTCTCTTCCTTCTTCCTCAACTAATAATGTTACCCTCACATCCACCACCACTACTCCCACATCGGAAAATCAAAACCTCAAGTGCCCGCGATGCGATTCATCCAACACCAAGTTCTGCTACTGCAACAACTACAACCTCACTCAGCCCCGCCACTTTTGCAAGACGTGTCGCCGCTACTGGACCAAAGGTGGCGCTCTCCGCAATGTTCCCATCGGCGGCTGCTGCCGGAAAAACAAAAATATCAGCATGGCGAACTCAGCCGTTGCATCTGAGAGTGGATTTGGAGCGGATCTGGAGCGGATCTAGAGCAGATCTAGACGAAGCTGGCGGTGGATCTGGACGAAGCAGATCTGGAGCGGATCTGTAGTGGATCGACGATGAGGCAGTGGTTGACCACGCGACACGAGGCAGCAACGGGGAGGCCGCGGCGGTGAGGGAGCAGTAGCGGAGAGGCACGAGCAGGGGTTGGATGGCAGCGGGAGAGAAGAATTTCTTGGATGGCAGCAAAGAGAAGAGAAGCAGAGAGAAGAGCGGGTAGACGAATGGGAGCTCGACGACGAGGCGGTGGTTGACCACTCGACGGCGACGCAGTAACGGGGAGGCCGCGGCGGTGAGAGAGTAGCAGCGGGGAGGCGCGAGCAGTGGTTGGATGGCAGTCGCGAGAGAGGAATTTCTTCGATGGCAGTAGAGAGAAGAGAAGCACAGATAAGAGAAGCAGAGAGATAGGTAGGGTAAATTGACTCGGTTGTTTCTTTAACCGAAGTAATTTATTTTTATTGCCTCGGTTCTTCCTCCAACCGGTGCCTATACACAGATTATACACTCCGGACAGTTTTTAACCGATTTAATATGTTTATTATGCCTCGGTTCCTGTTGAACCGAGGCCTATAAATTCACACAAATTACAATTCTGCCACCGCATTTATATTTGCTTCGGGTCTGTCCAAACCGAGACCTATTAGGCGCGTTAGAAAGCCTTTTTTTTACTAGTGAGACCTTAAAACTTAGAAATACTTCATCCCAACAAAACAAAATAAAGGCATAGCTCTCATTTTAAAGAACACAGGAACGAAGTTTGTTAAAATGAAAAAAATAATTTATTGTTACTATTGTTATAAATTAAGAGCGAAGAGGTATTTAAGTTACAAAATAAAACATAAATTTTTTTGTTGTTGTAAACACTACAAAATTTCTTGAAATTATAGATAAAATTTTATTAAACGAAAATAAATATATTTGTAAATTTGAATTATCGACGGATTTTATAGTCTGATTTTAAAATTTTAATTATCAACGAATTTGTTATCTATAAAAAAATTTGTCATGAATGACAAATTTCTCATTCAAATCTTACGTTTAGTGTGTAAACATAAAACTTTTTCTTCATCTTTTCCTATGTTGCGCAATCCATCATCACTACAACCTAAGTCCTCTAGATACATGAGAGGCTTTGCCTCTTCATTTTTATCTCTTATTCACACTCAAACCTATGAATATCGAGCTTCCTTGTTGCCCGAGACACCACACACATTTTCCACTATCACATGAACATACTCTTTTCCCCTTTTCATCATGAAAAATTTCCATTTCTAAACAATAGTAGGACATTTGCTAATGATGTTGATTCTGGGCTTGAGGAGGATTATGATAGTAAGGTTTCGGTGGTGATTGTTTTGTAGATCTTGATGAGGTTCATAGGGTATGCAAGTTGATTGATGAATTGTTTGCCTTATATAGGAGTAGGGAGGCAGATCTTGATGAATGTGCGATTCAATTGTTGCATGATTTGGTTGTGGAGCTGTTGCAAAGATTTAAGCATACTAAGAAGTCAACTTTTCAATTTTTTGTTGGGCGAGGAAAATGCCTAGGTTTGCTAATGATTGCAGAACTTATAACCGCATGATGAGTGTTCTTGAGGAAGACTAGATAATTTTAGACAATGGTGGCCGAGATGTTACTAGCCAAGTTGTCAACTAGTTAAGCTGTCGAATTGGCCAAACTTGAGAAGATTAGTGTTGGACCAAAGGATTTTTCCTTAAGTAATTATGATTGATTTTTCTTCTGGATATAGATGAAAATTTTCTTTCATAATTGTTGATGGATATAAATTTTTATCAATAAATGTTACCGATTGCAGTTTTACCAACAAATTTCAATCTATCAAAATTTCTTCAGAAGAAAG
This sequence comes from Vigna umbellata, assembly GCF_029865625.1. Taxonomy (NCBI): domain Eukaryota; kingdom Viridiplantae; phylum Streptophyta; class Magnoliopsida; order Fabales; family Fabaceae; genus Vigna; species Vigna umbellata. The sequence continues at coordinate 25,522,315 of NC_142169.1, forward strand.
TCATTATCGACAAATCTTTTATGTTTTCAATGGATTTTGGTTGTTGATAATACCTTTTTTTTATAGTGAAATTAGGTGATGAAATTATTGTTGTTGTTACATGTTTATGGTTTTTGATGTAGATGGAGCAAGTTATTGTTGTTTAATTATAGGCTTGTGTGTACAACTGTGATATTTTAATTTCTCGATCTTCTAAAAAGCAACATGTTATAGTTAGATCAAGTAATAAATCTAAATATAAATTTTTAATTAATCTTATAACAAAAATGTGTTGATCATTTCTCTTCTCAAATAATTTTCTTTTTCTTTACTTTTAAGACCAATATATGGATAAATTACTTGAGGATATTTGCTTTTGCATTAAATTATGTTCATTATGTTCGTTCAAAATATATTAAAATTGATGTTTATTTCATTAAAAACATAATGTTAAAGAAAAATTTCAAAATTCATTATTTTCCTTCACATGATCATATTGTAAATTGTCTAATGAAAGCATTAATGAATTTCCATTTCCAAGTCTTACATGACAAACTTGGTGTGACAGAAACACCCGGAAGAGTTAAAACCGTTAAATAGTTCCAGTATAAATCTATTCAAAATATTTTCTTTAGTATTTGTTGATACTTTAATTACTCATGTTGTATTTTTATTTTCGGATTATATCAATTTCTATTTATATGGATGGAATAAAATCTCACAACAATATATGCTCCGTTACAAAAGCTTCCCTATTATTTCAATTCCTTTTTTTTTTAACTCTAAACTAAATCAACTTGTCTTGTCTTCCTGTTTTATTTACAAGCACTGTACTCTAGGTAGAGTTTGTTGTGTAATTTCAAGATCCATCATCCAGTCAAATCCACTTATTATTCTCCTGTAATTGGTCTCTTTTACTGTGCAAAACTAGTTCAAAACCATCTCACTTCTCCGAAGATTTCAGCATATTATTTTTCTTTTCAATTCTGATGTTCCAATATCCATTGTCTTCTTACAGGAATCTTATTTTCCATTTGAGTACCCCTTTTTTACTCAGTGATGTAATCAAAGATCTTATAGCTAATTTAAAAAAATGTGGCTACGGGAAATACCACAAGTGTTTGACAATTCAACATGCTTGCATGCTACGCAGCATTTATTCTGCTTTTATGTTCTTTTTATGCTCAATAAATAAGGACCAAACATACCAACAGTGTTATACTTTTAAGTCTTTGAGAATTGACATCGCTTTACTTTTTTAGGGTGTATACACGGACTTTTGACCTTTTCTATTTACCATTCTTGATTTCCACGCTATATTAATATTAGTTTCCATATAATGAATGAATTTCAAAATACTAAATAGATTTAAAAATAAATCGTTTATATAAATAGTATAATTAATGAATGGTTACCATAGCATTTTTTATCAATCAACAAATATATATATATATATATATATAAGAGACATGGGAATGTTCACCATAGTTTATAGCTATTGATTATCAGTTAAAAAACATAAGATAATCTATTGAGTTGGCTGATTTCTTAGACATGAAAATGTTAATTGGCGAATTAGTCTACTTCTCTTAACAATGCTAAATACTTATCCAACAAAGTTTTTTTTTTCTAAAATTGAAATAAAAAAGAGTTTCTTTTATGTAAATCACATGCCTTTAATTTATTGAAAAGAGTGTTTGTATCTTTGGAACATAATGTTCTCTTCTCCTGAACCATGTGAATTAAAAAAAGAAAATCACCAAGGGATAACTGAGAAAAAGGGGTCTCTAGACTGGGTCAATTAATAGCGTTAAAAATCACTTAACAGTAGCGTTAAACAAGAGAGCCATTAATTATAACATAAATTATAACAGTAGCGTTGAATATCTGGATTGTTAAGCCCGTTGGAGGCAGCAGTTTTTGGAGTCCGACAAGTTTTCTTTTAATCGTCGATGTTGTTTAAGGTAGATAACTAATTGTCAATCTTCAACCATGCATACCCAGTCAATAGTACAACTGATCAACCACGAGAAGCACCGGTCAATTGATCAAATAGCTTCTTGCCTACGTATATTATATATATAAATATTGGGGGTGCTATCACCTACCTTTCACCATCTATACTCAAAAAACTCATTTTGTTCCAGTTCCTCATCTGACCTCTTTAATTTTGATCCAGTGATCGGTTACTTTAAAACAGCTACGAATGGCATTGTCAAAGAGAATGATCCTCCTGGCAATTCTACTAATCATCTTCACCATTTTTGTTGCTTTTCCTCAATCTGGAGTAGCATGCAGAACATTACAAGAAGATCAGTGGTTGAGGCAATCCAACGGGATTTTGTTGCAGGTCCTTCCACGGGGACCTGTTAAGCCATCAAGTCCAGATCCAATTCATACATAACAAACCTCTGAAGCCCTTAACATATTGTGCTGGCTCAGAATATCCACCATCTTGGATTCCCATGCAAAAGTGTATTATACCTTTTTACTTTACTACTTTAATTGTAATCTGATACAATTCTTTAATTCATACTAATAACATTTGCTGACAATAAAATCTGTAGCACCTATAAGCTGTTTGTATTTCATTGGTACGCTTTCTTGCCCAGGATAATGATATATTTGAAACAGAGGCACCTGATGTGTGACCGACGTTTCAACCTCCACAGATGATAATACAGTAATGGATGTAACCTTTTTACGATAGCAATAATAATGTTTACACAATATTATGGTGTTGAGTGGCTACAATGTGGAATATATGAAAACATACATAATCTTTAAAAATGAAAAACCAGATCTCGAAGATATTTTTGTGAAAGTCAAACTAAATATATGGATATGAATTACAGGAAAATAGTTAAAAACAAACTTTCCATATTCAAGATTGGTGTATTGAACTAGTGGATTACTTGAACTTTATTTCACGATTAATTTGTGAGAAGATTAAAAAGTAAGCTAAACAGAATAGATGTGTATAGTAAATAAATAGAAATACTTGTGTTGTCATCCTGATCGTGAGAATGCAAATGTAATTAACATTTGAATGACGATCAAGTATATGCAAAAGATTTGCAAGGGCAACCACAACAACGATTAATGCACAAATAATTACCGGTGACCAAAGCATATTCGTTCCTCTATGAAAATTGTTGGATGAAACAAACACCAATCAATCATAAAGATACAAGGAATTGTACATAATTATAAATTGTCGTATCTAATAAGCCTTTATGCTATGTTTTATTATGAAAGTATTTGCAGTTTTTGTAATAAATTGTTTGTAGTAAATGCTACGTATATTTTCTTTAATAATATAAGTTTGTAAAAAAGTTATAGTATCCCAAATATTTTTATATTTTTATATTTTTTATTACTGATAAAATTGTTCATTAATTTTAAATGAAAATGAAAATTATTTTTTTAAAATTTTGATTAAATTTAGTCCTTAATTTTAAAAACACGTAAATTTAATAATTTTAATCAAATTTATTTGATACATTTTCGCATCAAATATATATAATAAAATTTAAATAAAATAATTAAATTAGTAAATGTTTAGAGATGGAGGTTAAATTTGTCCATAGTTTTTAAGAAAATAATACTTAAAGTTAAAGACTAAAAATATATATTTTATAAAATGTTTAAACAAATTTTTACTTTTTTTTAAAGGATTTTTTTCTTTTTTGTATTAGTTCCTCTTCTATTTTGTATTTGAGTTCTCCCAAAGAATTTTAAAAATAGCGTGGGAAACAATTGAACGATGCTCCCGCTGACACATTGATTGTTCCACACAGCTTGTCCATGTTTCAGACAAGACAGCACTAGCCACAAAGAAAACATTATTAGCCTGGCTACATGTGTATTTAGTTGTAGTTTCATATTATTTTATATGATAATAAAGTGTTAGAGTATGTACTATTAATTATTCTATGTACTGTCTTCCAAAATACCTGTAGGTGATCAATGTCTACCTTATGTTCTTATGTTTATTCTTTAGATTTCATTTAGTTGATGATGGCGGCTAGCATATACAACGATATGTTTGTCCTTAAAACTAACAGCAATGTATAAGAGCTGGTCCTGAAGATTTTTGCAAAATTGTTTTCATGTATTATTTTCCAATTCATTGAATCTGAGTGGTTTCATAAATCAGTTCATTTCTTTCCAGTGTATGAGTGATTATGGTTGAAAATTCAAGTATAAATTTAAATCTTATATTAGATAAAAATTAAAATGAAAAAATAAAATATCATATAAAAACTCATTAATTAATTATTTTAAAATTTTAGACTGAAAATGATGTTAATTCATTATATAATTAGACTCAAATTTTATTGATGTTGTCTTAAAATTTTAAACTAAAAATAGCATCAATTCATTATATAATTAAACTCAAATTTTATTAATATTATATTTTTCGATAAATCTAAAAACTACTTCTTCAGTACTCAATAACCTAATAAGTAGTTGTCGCTGACAAGGAATTAGACGCCATTTGTGACCTACACGAAATAAGTAATTGATAATTTGACATGTTCGCATGCAACACGGCCGTTTATTTTGCGTTATTGTTCATCTTATGTTGGAGAAATTAATAACAGCCAAAAACACGGTGTTGTAGTCTTTGACATCTGTTTTCTTTTTCAGCGTTCTTTTGACAGTTTCAAAATCAAATCAGTTATTAGTTAAACAGACGAAAGATATATTTACGACATATTAATAAATCAGGGGATATGAGCTAAATGCATTTATCAATTAAATATTATATATATGTAATTAAGGAAAAACCATGAAACTTAGTGATTGATATTGCACATTTGAAAAAACTTTTAATACTTTATTTACTTCTATTTGTATTTGGTTGATTCTCTTTACCCGATTGGCAATTTTTGTCTACTGTTCATAACCACAATACTAATTTATGTAAAGATGACTTAGAAAAAAAACATTTACAAAAAATAGATGTAAAAAAAATCGTATAGGTGTATGCATTTTTTGAAGGAAAATGATACTTGAACAACCATTTTTGACAACATTTAGACACGCGCACACGTGTCAAAATCTGAGTGGTCCATTTTCATTTAATTTTTCCAACTGGACCACTCAGATTTTGACACGTGTGCGCGTGTCTAAATGTTGTCAAAAATGGTTGTTCAAGTGTCATTTTCCTTTTTTGAATGCGACTTCTAATAAATGAATTATACTTTAAAATATATAGCATTATATTGAAGAAGTCATAATTTAAATTATTATTTTAAATAATAGTTCATATTTTAAAATAAATTTTTTATTTAAAAAAATCGTAATTTAAAATACAATTTCAACTTAAAAGTGAATTAAAGTTGTGTTTTACAACATAATCTTAACATTTTCTAAAATAAAATTTCTATTTTTTGAATGCTGAAGTTGTATATTGAAATAGTAATTACTCCTGGTTAGTATTTTGATTAAAAACTTGTCTATCTTTATAAATATTTTAAAAATATTTTCTTGAAACATAAAATATCCAACAAAGGATTTGGTTGGTATATTAGACTACCAGTCCTAAATTTTTGAAATCATAAAGAATTTACCTTGAGTAACCCACTAAAAATGCTTGCATCCAATTTTTTTTATCATCAAAATTCCTTACATTCTATTTTTTTAGTATTAATTTACACGAATTCTCGTATAGTATGTTTATTTACATGACCATCTTTGAATAAAAACAAAATTCACCCACGGATAACTAGAAAATGGTCTTTCAAATATATGAATGTGACTTGGTCAATATATATGAATTTGGAAAATCGTACAACAGTGGCGTCGTAAAACAAAAACTGACAAGAGGTGTTTTAGCGTCGGATTTACTTTTCTCTTAATCGTCAACGTTGTTTTAGCTAGCTACTCGTTAATCTTCAAACCGTGCATATATACCAAGTCTCATCAACCCCAGAGCCACTGGTCAATTCAAAATTTCAAATACCTATATATACATAAATGCGCATGAGCCTAACACTTACCTTTCATTCCAATCTGATATAAACATTGAGCAGAAAGAGTTAGTGTGAGTGCTAAAGATGGCATTGTCTTTCAGAATGCTGTTCTTCATAATGGTAGTAATGATCTTCACCATTTTGGTTTGTTTTCCTGAAGTTGGAGCAGCAGGTAGAGCGTTAGAAGAAGATCAGTGGCTGAGGGAAAACAATGGAATAACGTTGTTGCAGTCTCTTCCACGGGGCCCTCTCAAGCCATCGAGTCCAGATCCAATTCGTCCATAGACAAACCTTCAAATGTGCATGCATGGCTAATTAAACAAACACATTGTCACTCATTTTTCATAACTTTTCTTTTTGGAACTCCCTCAGAACCATCAAATTCTTCGACTTCCCATGCAGGATTATATATATACATACATATACATGTAAATTCTCTGTTTTATTATTATTATTTTATTTTTTTGTATTTGTATTCAATACAAACTGTAATTCTTTTTGTTGAAACTAGTAAGAATTTCTGAAAGTATGATCACGATCGAGCTACGTATGCATTAACCCAGCTCTGCCTACAATAAATTTAAACTTAAAAGGCGTTTTTTTTTTGTTTGAGTTATATAATAAATATAAATCATCATTTTTTTATTTTTTTTATAAAAATTTTGAACTAAAATTGTAAACTAAAATGAATAATGAAAGCAGTTTGTTAATATTTTACTCAATTTTAATTAATTTAATCACCCATTTGCGATATAATTGATGTCAAATTAAGCGAATTTTCTTTTGAGTAATATAATATACTGTAAATATTATTATTTTTAATTATTTATTCCGTTATTATTGTTGAATAAAGTTTAATTACCTTTTAGTTCTTATATGTATTTATTTTTTATTATTATTAAAAAAATAATTCTAATAAATAAGGACTATACAAAACATATTTAAAATAGTATGCATATTAAAATGAATATAAATTGTGAGTAGAGACTAAACGATTTTAAGTATAAAGGTAACGTTTATACAACTATAAAGATTATTCGATAAACTACTATTAATAATATTTGTACAAAGGTAATGTTTGTACAGCTATAAAAGCAATGAATAAATTACTATTAATAATATTTATAATATTATATTTTTAAAAAAAATAAATTGTCAATATAATTTAATACTTCTAATAGAAATTTAGTTTATATTGTTAGTACTTCCCATCTTCTTAGAAAATAAATTAATTTAAGATAACTCGTATAAATTAATGCTTATTTATTTTTTATAAATTTGATCCTATATTTATTTTATTGTTACTTTTTTAATCAAAAAAATTAAAATTGTTTTAATAAATGATATCTATTTAAAAAATCTGCAATACATATGTAAAATTTAAATAAAAACATATACTCTCACATTTTTTAAAAAAAACATTAAATAATCATTTTAATAATATTAGTGAAAACACAGTTTTGTATTTACGTTTTTAGTATGTTAAATTATTTAATTTTACAACTTTTATAATTTTATTATTTTTATGAATAATTAATTAAACAAAAAATTAATACAATTTAAAATATAGATGTATATATAATTCTGTAAAAAAACTAATATTAAAAAATTATATTGGTGTTATTTTAAAAAAAGAAAAGTTACTTAGTTATTTTAAAATAAATAAACATTAGTCAATTATTTATATTATTAAATAAATAAGTTATTTTTATTTACTAAAAGGTTTACAATTAAAAATTACACTAAATGAAATTACTAAACAATATGTCCTTATTTATATAATGATTTGTAAGACCTTATTTTCATAATCTCAAGTACACTTTTTTCTTAAAGTTTTTTCTTTACCAAAACTCATTAAAAGAAAACTAATAATGTCATTAAAAAAATTTTAGAATTACCAACTAAATTTATCAATAAAAATAAATTTGTCACTAAATTAAATCTTTTGAAAAATTTTACTAACAGATTTTGAAATTTTAATTATCAATAGATTTTAATATTTATTTTCAAAGAAAAAATGTGTCAATAAATTCATCAATATTATATAATTCAATTATCTATGAATTTTTTTGTCGATAAAAGTTCTTATTAAATAAAACATGTGATAAAATAATTTGTTAGCAAATATCTTGATTTGGTTCACCTTCTCTCTTCTTTCCTTGTTTTTTTTTCTGTGTTCTCCATAACCTTCACAATTTATCTTCTTAAATGGTGAGATTAAGTTAATGAAATCTCAATTAAAAGAATATGAATCCCTTCAGCACGATACTCTAGTTAAACTTTTAATAAAAAAAGATCAGATATCTTCAAAAGATGATTCAGTTGAGGCCTTCACCACACATCCTTTAGATGAACTCACTATATATACAACCAAACAGAAAAGAAACTATGACTATATAATAAGAATACTCAATAATAAGCACAAGAAAAAGGAATATGAAGATAAGAAAAAGAAGAAGCTCGATTTTTTCTTCTCTTGTTTCATTCTCCTATCTCATTTTTGTTTCCTCTTCTTTTATGTTACGTCCCTTTTTTTAGCATGAACTTCAACCATGATGTTAATAAGGTATCAAAACCATGAGTTTGAACATATCCTAGCAAAATTTGATATTTGTTGGGCTTATTATGCCACCTGTAATAAAGAGATTTTCTTGTCTATTATTCTACTCGCTATTGGGTCATCTATTACTGTCTAGTTCCACGTTTGAGATGTATATACATCGATACAAGGAGTGTGTTGGAGATTCCATACCAACTAGAGATAAGATGATTTATATAATATATAAGTAAATGCAAATCTTACCTTACAAACCAGTTTTATAAGATTGAGTTAGACTTAAAGTCTATTTCTTAACTATATAACATTTACATGTTTATTTTGTAAACCTGTCTATATATATGTATATATTTTTGTTAAATTTCATCTTAGTGTGACCCATTTGATTTGTTAAAAGACTATTTGTTGAGTTCATTGTTAGTATCAGATTTTTTTTTAGTGCTACTACTTTAAATCAAAAAAGAAAAATATGATTAAAATTTTAATATATTGAATTGTTAAATACTTTTGTTTTCTTATCATCTCCACATTTAAATGGTATGATCATGAAGGTTGTGTGAAAGCCAGGCCAGCAAGGTAGGCCACATTACTTGAATCAAACTCTAAATATTTTTACATATTTTTTTGAAAATTAATTTGAATAATCATTAAGCGACATGGGTAATGTTTTTTTGTTCGAAGTAGTGATAACTTGAACAAATACATGCATGATGTATATACGACTGATTTTGACATTTTGACATTAAAAAATCTTTTACATTTCATTTGATACATTTAATTTATTTATTTATTTTACAAATAAAAAAATTTAAAATTTCTCTTTTTATTTTTGTAGATAAAAGAATAATTTTTTAAATGACTATTTTACCTTTAGGTTATAAAAAAGTGGGTTCCAAAAAATCATTTTTCATACATGACCAGCCTGTGTTCCAACCATGGCTGTTGATGGAAAAATGGTTGTAACTTCAATCAGAAATAATGTATTAATGATTATGCAAAACTGAAACACAACAGTATGAACACTCCCAAGCTCTAGCTTGTAACGTTTAAAAGATCATTCACGAAGAAGTCATGAAGTCATGGTGGAAGGTTAAGATATGTTTTAAGGAGAAACTAAGAAATAAATTGAAGTTAAATATACGCAGTGAGTTAGATGTGCATTTTACTACTCCAACACGAAAGAGAAAAATCATGTTTATAAATTTGTGCCTAAATTCAAACAATATATAGAAAATGACAACATTGCGATCTGGCTTATAACCTATGAATCTTAGATCCAGTTGATGGTGGCGCAGGGCCGTTTGGAAGCGACTGCAAAACAAGCCTTTCTTCTTCCCTCCACCACTGATGACGTAACAGTAACGGCCTACTGCAACCTACTCCAGAATCGGGAGAAGCAACGAAAATGGTAATCATGATAAACAGAATTTGCAGAACTCTGAAAAGGCACCTTCTGTCACAAAAACCAGCCATTTGTACTAATTATCTCCAACTAAATGAGAGACAAAACGAAGATGCTCTTTCGCACGTCGAAGGAGTTCAGTTCTTCGGTAGACCTAAAATGGTGATGAGTTTGTGAGAACCACGAGATATATAAATGAAGTGTTGCGGTGGAACCTTTTCAAATAGATCGTATTCACGTTGTTGTTTCTTTATGACATATGGTTTGAAACTTGCTTCAAGTTGACCGTCAACGGTTTCAGCGTCGAAACTTATTACGACCGGAAACCTCGACCCTTTTGCTTTCCACGCGGAGCCTGTGTTTTTAGAACAATCAACTTGGTCTACACAATTAAAATGGGTTTAATATTATATAAACTCTACTATATTACTTCTTTTTTCACTTAATTATCTCTATTTTTAATCTTTTAAATTTCATTATAACTTTTGTACAGTATCACCGTTAAGATGTCTCATATTAGACCATCAACCTTAACTCAGATTATCAAAAGAGTTGTTATTGAAATTGATCGGTACATAAACAAACTGGTAGGTCACGAATAAGCGTTATTAGTCTTAATTTAATGTTGATCAACTTACTGTAATTATTCATAATTAAATTATGATTAAATTAATATTAATTAAAAAATATATGATTTATATTTATTATAATATTAATACTTAATTGTCAACATTTTAGTATAGAAGTGTCTTGGAGGATTAATTTGACCTAATACTTAAACTTCAAGACAAACTTCGAACGACTTAATATAACTTAGACCATTTACCTTAATTTTATACACGAAACAGTTTCGATCTCTAAATTTCAAATTTATACGGCATATCTCATCTTGACATTTGAATGTGCTAATTCATATATTCGAAGAGATAACGGGGAATCCAATCTAGATTTACATGATTTTTAATTCAAAGTTGTAAAATAATAATTTTATGGATATTTTTTATATTATATATTAATATTTTTATTTTTATTAGACGTAAGACTTAGATGGAAAAAGTAAGTCAAAATCCAACGCAATGTTTATCATAACTTGTTTGGTGTGTGTTTTCACTCTTAGGCGTCAATTTTCCTTGCTGGCACGAGGGTCACAATGAAAGAATACGGTCAAAGAGTTCCTACTAGAACGGTATCATATTTGTAGACAATAAATAGACTTGCACATTACTCAATAAATTTTTACATACATTTTATTTTTATGTATTTTTTTAATCTCAGCTGGTAAAAATAATGTCAAAAAAATATATTTTTCTTTTTTTGTTTGTTTTTCCTTTTTTGCGTTGCTCGAAACAGGAACAAACCATGACCAGTTGAATTTCTATGCAGCAGTTGAACTTGTACATCTTCTTCGTTTCTCTCAAATTAAAATTCTTTTTCTCATGATTGAATGTAAGGAGAAAAAGAAAAAGGAAAAAAAAGACTTAGAAGACAAAAGTGAGAAAATAAAAATATTTAAAGAAATTTGATTATGTGAGCCTTAGCACAATGCTATATTTGATTTCGAACTAATTAACAACTAAAAAATGTATAAGGATTTAATGAGATGGTGTGATGTGTGTTCACCTAAAAGGTTCACTGCGTGGAAAATTATCACGTTTAGTTAATGCGCCACAACACTTTCCGAAGCCGAAAGTCAAAAATTAAATTAAACGAAGAAAAAATTGTAAGGAAGGTGAGATTATTTTAATTCAGAGGAAAATTTGAAGTATATTTCATTACAAAATATAATAACTTTAGTTGCATATTAATATATTTAGAAAATAATTTATAAAATCAACTTTAAAAATAATTTAGTTTGAAAAGATAAATTTTACCAGAAATTTCTAATAGACAAAAATATATATTTCAAAATAAAAATATATTAAAATAAATAATCAAAACTTAAATTAACTATTTTTATTTTTTTTTATTTTTTTTGTAATATATATATATATATATATATATCAAGAAAATGTTTATTTTATTAATTATTTTAGATTTTATTTTAATTATTCATTTTATTATAATATAATGCAGTATAATTTTAAATATTTAATTACAATTTGTGTTTACGTGATAAAAAAATATAATGTATAAGTGAATATGATTCATTTTCTTCATTAATCTTTGCATCATACAAAATGTATAACAAAGAAAGTGTTTGTCTGATTTTCTACTAAATTTACAAATCAAAATCCAGTAAGTAGACAGATAGTCTAATAGAAAAAATTATTTTAAATTTTAAATATGATATTCACTTCCAATAATTCAACAGGTTTTTTAATTGTTGTTGAAATGTTATGTTTCCTTGTAGCAACAGAGTTATTTTCAGAACAATCTACCATTAAGTCAATAATAGAGCAACAGGATTAAGAAAAGGTCTTAATCAAATTTCCTGCATAGATAAAAAAAAAAATCTTTTAATTCTATTGAGATATTCCATACGTATTTTGTTTTCATAATTACAAATTAAATGTCCTCTCCTCAAAAATTATTTTCCCTTACACAGATTTGGTATTATAACTCATAATTAATCTTCTTAGATGTGAAGATGCTAGTTAAGTATCATGAATGAACTTTTCTTGAGAAGTGGGAAGAACTTATTACAAGTTATTTTCATGTAATCAAATTTAATTATGCTTTGATATTAATCTTTTTGGATTAGACTATTTATTTTCAAATTTAATCTTAGGAAAAAGAGTTCAAATAAACGCCATTTATTTCCCATATCTTTCATTTATGTTCAAAGTAGACTTTAGAGAGATAAAGTAATTAAAATTTTGACTTTCTTTTTTCAGATTAAATATTTGAGATCTGAACTCAACTTTTTTTTATATCAATAATTATAGGTGTCGTGATCAACATTTTTAATAATATTAATAAAAAGGAAAACCATCTTTTAATATTTAAATTATTACTTCACATCGCTTTTGATAGTAAGATGATAATAATGTAATCAGTACTAAATTTTGATCAATAATTTGAGAAGTCAAAATAATATATTCAGATTAAATGTGGTTTTAAAGTTTAACTTATATGCAAATTTATTAAAATTCATTTTTCACATATCTTTAAGATAACATGGGCGATTTTTTCTTCTTCCTGTATCCATATTGTACCATCTTTATATTGCACATTAACAAATATATGAAATAAGTATATTCTCCTAAATCATCAACCGCAATAGCTCTTAATTTTTTAAAAAAGAAAAAACGTAAAAAACGATAGACATCAAGTTTTATGCAGTTATTTGTTAATTTTTATAATAACCATCTTAATAACCACACATGATAATATAATAACTTACAATAACAATGTATGTATTAAACTCATTGAATGTTATTGTTAAAATAAATAGTACAATGAAATATGGTCAATTTTTTATTATGTTAATATTGGAGGTTCCTTTATTGAATAATTTTAAAGTAAGTTTTCTGATAAATTAGCTTGGCTTAACTCGAATTTGGGTGCTTGTAATAGCTTATTCATGTTTGAAGTAAGTTATATGAGAAAAGCAATTTAATTGAAATTTAGATGGTATAAACTAAATATAAAATCAATAATAGCCTTGATGAAGATATGATAAATACAGAGATATACAACAAGTAAGGTGGATGAAATGATGTGATGAGTGATCCTTATACTATACAAATAGGATGGATGCATGATAATTCAGAGAGAAATTGAGCTGAAAACAGCACTATTAATATCTATTGGATAATTGAAAGGTGATTTGGAAACTAGTGATCTCCAGGTCTTATTTTTTGGGTGATAGATTTGAATGAACATTGTTCCTGCCCTCTTTTGCTGTCTTGACCTTCGAGTTTCTGAAAAATCAACAACACATAAGTGTGTCACTACATACAGCTCCCCGGCTAATACTACAAAACCAAATGACGAATTGTAAGGAGCTTTTCTTGGCACACGACACTCGTATACCCAACGATTGCAACACATGTCATATCTGCAAGGTGTATTCATCATCAGAAACGGTCAATAACACATTTACATGTAAACAACCTCAGCCATCAACAATCTTTCATCACCCACTAATTTCTATTATCCTATAAGTTCCATGCCTTCAAATCACACCAAACTTCAAGAGATAGGGATTTCGGCTCCACAAACTTCACAATAATTTATAATTTGTTCTACAGATTTTACACTACATTCAACAGCATTCGTTTAACTGCAAATATTCTCAACACTGCTACTGCAACAGACAAAAAAAGAAACAAATTCCCTAATAACACATACTCTGTTTCACAAAACCATAATTCTCTTATAGTTTACAAAGCCTAAATTCCAAGCAGCAGCAGTATGAAAGTTATATCACCTGTCATACCCTCATAGGTGAGGGTGTGAGGGAGTGTATAGGGAAATTAAACTAAAATTCAATATAAAACAAAAATATAATATTTCAATCTTGAGTACCAAAGGTATATTACAATTCTTAATATATTTTTTGTCCTATTCCTAGATTTGAGCTCGAAATCTTACTAAGCATCCCCTGTCTAGTATATTTTAGTCCTCCAACTCGAGGATTAAGCCTTATATATTTATACTTCTCCAGCTTTTAAAGAATGCAGAGCATACTATAATCACATCACCAACATTACATGATTCAAATCATAAATTTACAATGTTCAAATCATCAACGCACAAAATTCAGAATATTAACATACAATATTCAGATCATTAACATAAACTTATATAAGAAAAAGATCATTATTAATAATCATGCTAGTACACCCCTGTCATGACCATTCAAACACTTCAATTGTTAAAGGGACAAATATATATTTTAACGAATCACAATTATAAAATATTCATACAAAATCGCCCAATCACAGTATAATAGGGTATATATCAAGTAAAACAACTATATTCAACATACCTGGGTGATCATGATTATATTGAAGTAAAACCAGTATTAACCATCAATGCAAGATTAAAAAGGTCATCATTAAGTCATTTTCACTTGATATGCTCCCTACATATCTCATAGAATTTAATATACACATACTATTAGTGAAAAAATGTTTTACACAAACATCTAATAGGAAGGAATTTACCCTACCACCACATCATCCTATTATTTAATATCATGACTAAAAAAGGTGAATTCTTATTGGATGTCTATGTAAAAAAGTTTTAAATTAAATTATACTTATAAAATTACACAAATAAGGAATCAGCGTCATTAAACTAGACTCAATTATTGACTCAGTGGAGGAATTAGTCTCTAGTAAGTCACAAGTTGAACCAGACACAAGCAGACACACATTCTGATTTAAAAGACAATAATGCAACTATCTAAACATATTTTTTAGCATGTTCAAAATGCAAAAAAACAGCCTGAATGTACAATTATAGAGAACAAGTGCAACTAAAAAGTTATAGTACAGTGTACAACTGTACCCAAGGAGTTGGGTTTGGGCTCTATGTCAAATCAAATAAATCTGAAATTTGACTTTTCCCAAGGGTCATTCATAATAATAGGACAGAAAAGGCCTCTAAGAGTATAACCTACCAGAGATAAGCCTTCAATCAAAAAAATGCCACTGGGTTCTAACTACTAAAGACAAACCAAAATGGCAACAAGAAATGACATAGGGCCAAATCTACAACCAGGAAAACCAACACTCAGTTAAGTCCAAGCCACGCAAACGAGGAAACCCAACAAAGAATATGTGTACAACAAAACACACAAACCAGAATCAGGAGAAGCAAAAAACCACAAAATTCAGCCTAGTAGAAGTCCCACATCCCAAAAACTCTGAATCAAAGTTGCATCATCACCTGTCTCAATAACAGTACATTGCCTAGCAGAAGTAACATGACAACATAGTCTAGTCAAGCACAGGATATGATATTTTGAAAGGAAAAAGTGATATCTGGTTTAGTACACTGAACTGAATGGTTTAAAGTCTAGGTGCGTAAGTTTTAGAGGGCTGAAAATGGTATGTTTTGTTGTGACCAACCCAGAAAATGCTTTTCGTTGAAAATAGAGGATAGCAAGAAATGAAGATTCGGTAAGCTATTACATTACAAGTAAAAACATGATTCATCTCCGATTCCAGAAGATTGTGTCCTCACCAGGGAACAGAATCACAGAATATGACACATCATGTAAACGTACGATTCCACAACCTGGAGGGTAATTTTGACGACCAGACACCAAACAAGGGCCTCATAACAATTTCTCAAAGGAAAATCAACAAGTACCGTATTATTGACAGATCAAGCTTAACAATAAAGAGAAAAGACTCCGATTCCAAGCACAAAGCACAAACTTGTCCAGCAAATAGTAAAATCATTAGTCTTAAATAACACTTGAAATATGTATAAGTAACTAGTTTAACTCACAAGCCAAGATGATTACGCCCCTCATCAAACCTTTTTTGTCTTAGAAAACAAGTTTATTCCAACGCCATCATAAAAGGTACAGCCTAAACAGTTAACATACTTGTTCCAATTCCACTGAGCAAAACCATAATGCAAAATAGCAGAAAGAATGATCACCCAATAGTA
Source organism: Vigna umbellata (assembly GCF_029865625.1). NCBI lineage: Eukaryota > Viridiplantae > Streptophyta > Magnoliopsida > Fabales > Fabaceae > Vigna > Vigna umbellata. The sequence goes on from NC_142169.1 coordinate 25,538,804, forward strand.
TCTCAACCAGCCTTTCTTTACACCAGACCAACATTCAACGATAGTAACAAACAGAACAATCTATTCACAAACATTCCATCACTGATCCCGAAAGTTTAAAAAAAAAAAAAAAAACATGCATAATCCCAATTCCCAACACCACATCACTACCAAGTCAGTTCGCATTCAATGAAACACGAAACCAAAAACAACCAAAACCACAGAATTCAAATGTAATTCATGAGTACGAGCTGAAAAGTACCTCAAAATCTCGTTCCCATCAAGCATGAAAAGGGTGGGACATCCATCAGCATCCACCACCACAATCTTCCCAACCCTCACTCTCTCCCCATCCCCCCACACATCCCCAACCTCCCGCCACCCCCCACCCTCAACTTCCATCACCACTGCATCCCTGTAATACTCATCCACCGGAAAAACCCCGGATATGGTCCGCGACGCGCCGTACCCTCCCACCACCCAGAACTCCCTCCCCTCCCCGCCAACAAACCCCACACACCCAGCCCGAAACCCGGGCAGCGGATCCATCGCCACCCACCGGTCCCTCCCCCACCTCGTACCGCTCAACCGACCGAATCCTAGTCCCAGCAGCCCCAAACATCGTATGCCGCGACCCCCCGCCGGCGACAAGAATACGCCCCTGGACGACGGCGCAGGCGAAACTGCCCCGCGGCGTGAGCATGGGGGCGCGTGGCTCCCAGGAGAAGTCGTGGAAGTTGAAGCGGAAGGTGGCCGAGGAGGGCGAGGGGCGATCGATTGGGAAGGAGCGCGTGTCGAAGAGGGAGCCCCCGAGGACGTAAAGGTGGGGCCCAAGAGGCACCGCGGCGAAGTTGCATAGGCCGTACACGTGGGGGTTGCAGGGCATGGGAGGGAGAGGGCACCAGGCGAGCGCGTTTGGGTCGAAGAGGAACGGCGACGCGATCGATGGGTCCTGCGGGAAGATGCAGAGAAGATGGTTCCTCTTATTCAAAGAGTTCAGGAACGATCTCGAAGACAAAAGCAGTTTCCATGATTTGCAAGTGCTTTTCAGTCTCGCGTGGTGCGAGTATGGCACCTTGGAGAGGATCCACGCCGCAACGTCGTTTGGGAGACCCGGGATTACGGTGGCGCCGCCATCACAGACGGAATTCATCGGGATTCGATCTTTGGGTGTGTGTTGTGGTGTGGTGTGTCAACGCTCCCTCGCTGCGTTTGCATTGCCCTGCTAGTTTCTCTGTTTCTACTATTTCGTCACTTGGCTATGTTGAGGGGCAAATAGATAATACACTTTTTCTTTTTTCTTTCTTTTTTAGCAAGACAAGACACTCTCTCTTTGGCACTCCTAATCTAAGGACGACTTTTACAAAATTTAATCCATAACTTAGTTTAAGGTTTTTTTTTTTTTTAAGATGGAAGTATGCTGTTATTTATTATGTGTAAATATATAAATTATATTTATAATAAAATTACACGTGTATCAAATTTCTTATTAGACTTATAGTTATTGGTACATTAATACATTTTTGTATTAATTAATTTATTGTAATATTTTATTTTATATTTTATGGACGTATTAAATTAAATCATCGTAATGTGTTAGACTGTGTATGAGAGAATCAAGGTAATAAAAAATGAGTTTTATTGTGTTTGTTTTTTTCCTTTCTTATTCCATATTTCATTTTTAGTAGTTGGGATTCGTTAATACGTTTGTGTTTTCATAAGTTATTATGGATATTTCAAATTTATTTTGCATCATACTATTAAATTCTTGACATAAAGAGAGGTTCGTTGATAAAATATTATGTCTTTCCATAACCAAAACACGGTTATTAGACTTCAAATCCATTTTACCTTTAGTAAATCTCTTTTTAATAAGGAGTTCATTACCTCTCGTATTAACATTTTGGTCCTTATTTCAATCTATGCAAAACTTTCTTAAGTTAGTATAAAATTCAAGGTGTTAACTTGGTAACTTGTATTATATATATATATATATATATATATATATATATATATATATAACAAATTATTAAATATATTAGAATCATTATATTTTATTGACTAATTTATTAAAATAATTTAATTAACTAAATTATGGATGATGGTGTATATGTCATGAAAGGTTTACTATCTAAAGATTATAGTAATCTTTTAATTTGTTTGACAACCAAATTAAAATATTGAAACATAAGAAAAAGTAACTGGCAATGATTATATAAAGCATTTACATTATTCTCTTTTTTTTCTCTTTATCCTAGTGGCCTAGTTACTTGTCAAGACCTAATCACAAGCTTTAATCCTTTGGCGCTATCCATCCATGCTTCTAGTTAAGAGACACTAGTACTCGACATCCATATTGGAATATTTGGTTCCTAATATCAGGTATCCTACTATGTTAAGGTTATAGGCGTTACTTGGAAAGATTAGTAGGCTTTTAGCTTTATACAATACAGTATAAAAGTAGGATTGAACGCATAGTATAATTGAACGATGAAATAGAAGGGCTGAGCGCCATTAGGATATAACTGAGCTATGGTTTGACAAAGAATTCCTTGTATGTTTTAACTGATAACGCTCAACAATACTCATATGGTGATAAGCGATGACGACGCTAACATGTCAAAATGAGTTATTTAAACATATTTCTCACGAGGTTTTGGGGATCCTCGTCCTCTCACAATTCACTCTCGACTTAAGGAGACCGAGAAAGACTATTGGAAGTTGTTTAGGGTGCTAGAAAGTTCTCCCACCCTCCTTTAGGTGCTAGGAAACTCTCCTTGAGTTTCAGTTATGTTTCTATATCCAAAGACTCTCATTTTCTTCCACTCTAAACACTTTAAAACCTGTATTCTCATTGGGCCACAAAATCTTCTCGTTGGGCTAGACTGCTTTGTAACTGAGTCGCAAGACTTATTTTGCTAAATGAGAGTACATTTAATATGTTGTCCAAAGATTGAAAATATTGGCCGCGAGCATATAAAATTAAGATTGTCTGATGTGTTTATGAATTATGTGGACTAGAAACAAACTTCACAACAACATTACATCACTTGAATTTATTTGTTATCATTAAATACTTATATTTACATACAATATTATCGTCAAAATATAGTATAGTCATCTATTCTAGCATTTTTTATATTTGAATAACTGACAATAGGGCATTTATTGGAAATCATGATCACCAATCAAGCTTCACAGATTTTTGTAAAACAAAAAATTAAAAGAAAAAAAATGTTTTTAGTCTATTTTTTCTGTCTCCGTTTTCCAATTATTCAATTAATATAGTGTGCACCAGAAACATATTTTTCTTTTCAATAATATTGTGTGCACTTGTTTTTGTTTCTCCTTCGTCTTATTAGTTATATTTCTTTTTCGTATATACTCTTGAAAGTTATAACCTATAATTAAAGGATTACTATTGTTTTTCGCATTTTATTATTCAATACACTTTTCCATTACTGATTCGGGATAGCTGGGATTTTACAAGAAAGGTTATCAATATTGAGAGATAAGAGTTCTAAAACATCAAGGTTATTTAATATGTATATTAATTATATATATTGACTTAATCCTCAGTTAATACAATGTATGATACTGTTATTTAAAAGTTATATAAATAAAAGAATTGATTCAATATTAGACTGTATTATATATGTCAAGGTGATTAGAAATGATTGATGATACTTAGAATGTCAATATAATTTAAATGTCAAATTTTTTAATGTTTTTCATAACTTTATTTAAAAATTATATTATCTTAAACTTTTATTGACTTTTGTAGTGGAACAAACTTGTTCTTTTAACTCTAATACTATTTTTTTAATATTTAAACATGTTATTTATAACTGTTTAATCTTCGTAAACGAAGAAATTAAAAAAAAAAATGTATAAGAATTAAAATAATATATATGAATTAAAATAGGCCATTTTCAATCCTAATATTTTATTTTATAGTGAGTAATCGAGGGAAGGGTCTTTGTCCCATTGTTTGAAGTATGTATTGTTAAATCAAGTTTCATGAGGTTAGTGTGTGATTAGAAATATAGTGATTTGACACTTTAATTAAGTAATCAAATAAATGTAAGTTGAGAAAGTAAGGGTGTCCATATTAAATTAATTTGATTACTATGTATGCTATTTTATACATTATTAATTTTAGATTAAATATCGGTCAACTATAAACAAAACTATATACATATTAGTCTTTATCTTTATATGTGATGATTACTATTTTTTTACTAATCAACAATTTTACATAGTTTTGTAGTTAAGGTTAAGGTGTAATATATTTTTTTTTCTTCAATATTTTGAAAGATATTTCAAAAATAAATTGTAAAGAAATTTCAAAGGTCTTAACACTATAGACCAAATCTCTCTTCAGAGCTTCTATGCGGTGACTTACAAATAAAATAAAAAAGACTAAATAAATATTTAACCTAGAAATTAAAGTTTGTGAAGCATGAAACCCACCTTCTTAATTATCCATTATCATGGGTTTGTTAACACCAATTTTAATTGATGATCTATTTGTGATACATATCTTTGACAAAATGTGGCTTTAGTATATCATAGAATAACTCCATTAATACCCTATGAAGAAAGGATATTTCAGTTTGTATTTCTAATATGTGTTTGACACATACTTTATTGATACTTTCCATCTAACTATCTAATCTATAAAAATGTAATATATTTTTTATGACATTAATTTATAGTTTTTAAAAGTTTAATACATTTGATTTTGAATTTGTATTCATATAATAGTAATTATATATTTATTATGTTTTTAAAAATTGTAATTTTTTAATATATTATTTTTAAAATAATCATATGGGCATAGCCATTGGTAGTAACCAGAAAAAGATTCTTGAATAGTCATTTTCCCCTTTTATTAGGAATTTAAAATTTTGTTAACAGATGAAGGGGAAAGAATAAAGTAGTAAAGTAGGTAGATGGTATAGGATCATTGAGTAGTATATGTTTTTCTTAAGTCAAATTCTGGTGAAAGGCACTAGATAGAGTGTAATATAGTATAAGCATTATTTGCGAGAGCTTTCCAGGTTAAGGCAAAAGGGAATACCAGTTTCACACAGCTTCTCCATTATACTTAGCAGAGAAATATCCAAATACAGTACCTGCAGACGGTGCCAGATGAAGTACGCCTGCTGAGAGAGATCGTCACTTTCTGCCTCAGAGTATATATGAACCTCAGCTTCAACATCAACATATTTATGGATCTCTCTACTCACCACCTTTGAACTCCTAACAAGTAAGAACTAGCTAGATCCATATAACAAAGTCTATTTTTTTAATACCATGTTTCATTTTTCTTTCTTTTTACAGGTGACATTTTTGACAGAACAATTACAATGAATTCCATGGAAGGAAACTATCTGACCAGAAACACGGATAAAGGGGATAGGTTTGGCTTTGAGGAGCATTCATGGGGAAGTTCATGGCCTGCTAGAAACTATGCTTGTAGTTTTTGCAAGAGAGAGTTCAAATCTGCTCAAGCCTTGGGTGGCCACATGAATGTTCACAGAAGGGATAGGGCAAGGTTGAGATCTTCCTTACCCTCATCATCATGGGTTTCTGAGTGTCCTAAACCTAACCCTAGCATTATGCCAAACCCCACTCATCTTTCACCCTCCTCTCCATCTTCCTGTCTATCTAACACTAACCTTTTCAATTGTGCTCATTGTTCTCCACTTTATAGCCCTTCTTTGACTGTGTCGTTTTCACTGACCCCTCCGGTTTCTCTCAATGGAGACAAGAAACCAACACTCGCATCTTCCCAGTTTCTTACTCTTTCGGTTCCTCAGGAAAGTGAGGAAATTAAGGTTTGTAAGAACAAAGAGATTGGTTTGGGAGTTGAAGAAGTACAGGGTTGTGCAATAGGAGAGGAATGCAAGGTTTGTAGTAGTGAACATAGCATCAAGCTGGAGTTGGGAATAGGGTTTCTTAAACAACCAGAGAAGTTAGATTTGGAACTACGATTGGGGCACTGATTGCTAGCTATGTAGCTCGGTGCAAATTTTCAAATATTGGCAGATCTGCGAGTCTGTAACTTCTAATTTGTTTAACTTCCTGCACTAGTTATATTTTTAACCCATATAAGCTGTTTTTTTCTTCTATTCTGCATCTCAAGGATATTATATTTCTTAATTGAGATCTTCTAATTTAGTTGCATTTTTTAAGGTTGCAATGGTTCTATTTTGTTTGTTTTCTTTTGTGGGGGAGAGGGAGAAGAGGAGTGTTTCTTTCTACCCATTTGAATGATCGATCCAAGGTTGGGAAAAAATTAGTTTGATACATGCCAAATGATAAAAATTGAAGGCCACAACTGCATATCAGAAAGAAGATCATGCTTATAGAGATTCTTAACTTTCACACTGTTGTATATGTCTCAAGTGGAAGACATTGCTCTTTCAGAAAATCTTCACCTTGATCGTCTGATCTGACAGTCAATGAGTAGAGTTTGTTTAGTTTGACTGAATATAAATATTTAGTATGAATTCCTACAAACTATAATTAGTTTCCTCAGTCTCTCAAGATAGATGACGAACACGTGATCATTCAGATAGATATTATTTAAATTATACATTCATTCTTTTAGATACACGCACCTATAGTCTTGATGTATCTTAGGGTGGTTTCTGTCGAGTTCTTTCTTGGAAACCATGGTCAAACAGCATTCAATAACATCATGTTTTTATTATACTGTTCGCAATAATATTGATATATATATATAAAATAAACAATCAAGAAAGTAACTGAACATCTTGGTTATACATACATACATATATATATACATACATACATATATATATACATACATACATATATATATACATACATACATATATATATATATATATATATATATATATATATATATATATATATATATATATATATATATATATATATATATATATATATATATATATATATATATATATATATGTGTGTGTGTGTATGTATATGTAATGCAGTTATTCAACCGTACCTTATTGTCTTGGAAACCGTAGCGAGTGATTTGTTTATTGAACATTTATTAATTAAAATATTGACATATAGTATGAGTTATTTAAAAGCAGTCAATAATCTTGTCTTAAAATATAATTTTTAATAGGGCATATATGTTAGTGTATACTTGTGCGTAGATATACGAACATATATAAGTAATATATTGGGTACAATAGTAATCCTACACTAATTACTGTCCTATACTCTGACCTTTACGAGTAAAAGGAGAAAAAGAGCTTGTGTATTTATTTGTAGGCGTGTATATAAAGAGAGATGTAATAATAAAGGGATGTGGTATAAAAAAAAGATTAGTCTTTAATATGATAAGCAGGTATTTAATGGTGTGGGTGGTTTTGAAAGCTTTGTGATGATTCAGAAGAGCAAAAAAATAGAAAGTAGAAAGATGTATGAGATTACGTAAGCGTAATAATAGAGGAGTAGAATGAAAAGGGAGAAGCAGAAAAAATGTCAGGAGACTCAGGAGGGACATTCAACCTGTTATATATGAATTTGATGTCCTTTTCAGATAAACTGTCAAACTGAAGGTGGGAGATATAGAGCGCAGAGAGATGAATTTGGGTGCATAGTGTTGTGTAGCTTTGGTGACTCAATTCGTGTAATTTATTCAAAGTGGTAGATTTGGTGTGTGTGTGTGTGTGTTTTCCAACATGAGATATGTTGCATGTTCCCTATGTGATTTGTGGCTTACAAACCATGATGAGGTTTCCCTAAAAAGAAACGCACAGTTTTTGTCAGTAGGATCCGAAAAAGGGAATGGTATGCTTTCTCTGTGTGTGTGTGTGTGTGTTGGGGTGTGAAAATGAGTAGTAGCAAAGAGTGATTAAAGAGATTGATTATGGTTGTTTGGGGAAGTTTGAAAAAAGAAAAGGAAGGGTTAGAAGAAATGATGGAAGTGTACGTAGTGCAATGCAATGATGTCACATAAGTATGAATGAGGAATAATGAAAGTGGGGGAAGAGAAAATGGAGATTTGGGTGTACAATAGGAGCTGCCAAAAGTGCAGTTCTAGTGAAAGATGAGGAATGGGTTAAAGTAAGCTAGTCGGCGCACGTCACTTTCCTCTTCCATTCATTCATTCATTCACTCATTTACTTTTCCTCTCCCTTTGCCATCAACCATCACAAACCAACCCAACCTTTCTTTTCTCCTCTTCGCCTATACACTCTAATTTCTTCACTACTTTTTCTATGCAAAATTATCACTTTTCATCAATTTTATTACACCTCTCTTAATACCCAACTGTGTAAGAGATTTGTTTTTTTTATTGTATTATAACTCTGGTTTATCTGATATTTTTTTTGCATACCACGAGTTAGAATAATTCTCAATGTCAAAGGTAATTGTATACGGTGACTATAAAAAGAGGTTATAACATCACAGGAATGGGTACATGTGAGCTCTCATACTAATCAGCACCTCAGCCTATAAATACACATAACATATTTGCTTAAGTATGCTATTTCATTTTGTTACAGTGACGCTCTTTCAAATTCCTGATTACTCAAGCTTTGGAATGTTTCCATGAAGAAATACTTCATCCATCCATTGGAAGATTCATCGTTCAAATCCAAAATCCACTTTATTAATGTATCAAAGTCGTTATAATTTATCGTAACTTTTTTATTTTTTTATGATTTTATCTATTAAACTGTTATCATGTTGTTAATGTCTAATCTCATACTAAATATATTTAATAACATAAAAAAATATTAAAAATCACGTATCGGTGTTAAAGTGAACTTATAAAATCTCATTTCATAACCAATTTTATAATATTAATTAATTTTAAATTTCAATTTTTAATAGAATATTTTAGAATTAGCCAAAGTACACCTTTTATGAAATTGAGTACGAATCTCTCTTGTTTGTTAACTTCAATTAGAACATTTCTCACGATTAATAGGTTAATAAATTCTATAAAAGTAGTATATAAAAGTCTTACATTGTTTATGGTGATATCAGTATTAAATACCACGAGAAGCTCTAAAATTAAATGAACAAGAACAAATGCTTTTATTAATTAGGAGATTCTGCATACTAATTTAGCCTTCTAAGCATGTTCTTCTTCCTTTAACATAGCAAAGAACTTTTATATACATAGTTGTCGCTAGAGAAAACAAAAACAAAAACTAAATACACACGGTCAACAGTTTAAGCATGTTGTCCATTATAAACATTATTATCTCATCTTCCTCTAATGTTATTCCCAACATCATTTTTTAAAAGAACTCGTGTTGTTTAGTTAGTTAGATATTTGAAACGTGTGCGTGAAATACTTATCGATGAGTTTCAATCTGTTTAAAATTATTTATTTTATTTTTTTTCATTTTACTATTTAGTTAACTGAAAGAAATTAAATTGATTCAATATAAACGAATTTGAATTGATTAAAATTAAAAATTATTAATAACTACTTAAAATAACCACTACTTTTCTTTTAAGGTTTAAACTTTTTAGTTGTCCCTATTTATGTGGAGTTTTTCATTTTGATCCCCTTCTTATTAGAATCTCCAATTAAGTCCTTAAAAGTGTTAATTTGAGTCAATTGAGCCCCTGCAGTTAAATTTACTTAACGGGGTTGAGTTTGTGCATATTTTTTAAGACGTGACATGGTGAGAGTTGAAACGTGGCATGGTGAGACCTAAAATTTGGTAAAATGTAATAATTTAATATTTATGTTAGTAAATGAAGAAAAATTATCTTTCCCAACAGCAGAAACCATTTTCAATGGAGAAAAATCCAGCAGGGGAGCCTCTTTTGCCTGAAGAGATTGGAGCAATTCCTGGTACCCATTTTAGATTGAAGATGATTCTCAGAGGCCATGGAGTTCACCACATCAAAAGAGCCACCAAAAGCATTGTCATAAGCACTGGAAGAACAATTTAACATTCAAATCAAACTGATCCGCCCATAAATTCTCTATCCTAAACAAACCCAGCAACCCCATTTAACATTCAAATCAAAGCCCACATAACTCTTCTCCTTCAAGACATTCTCAACAAAAACAGTTAACTTTTTTCTTTTAATCTGTATTTTAATCCACTCACATTGGTTCCAAATCTCCTACCATACCTATTATCCTTCTTTGTTTTAATTTTCTCTAACTAATGCTAATTTTAAAAAAAGATACCCTCTTTAACGTGAATCGATTGAAAAATTGGAACCAAAGGTGAACGAAAAATGATACCTTGGAGTTGAAGGGCATTAAGGTAGAAGGTAAAGATGTCAGTTTCAATGTTGCAATGACTGAGAAATGATAAGAATGGATATTGATTTTGTTGTTGGATTGTTGATGATGATAACCACCATAAGATTATTCATTTTGTTGTTGTGGTGGTGGTCCTTGTGGTAGTTTTTGGGACTAGAAAGACAAGAAAATCTTGAAAAGCAATAAAGGGCATACATCAGATTTTGCAGATCAAATCCAAAGTTGAGGTCTTTGAACTCCTTGAGTCTGGCTCTGAACTGAAAAGTACAGACACAAACAGAGATGAGAAGAGGAAGAAAGTAAAGAGGTGTGGGGTAGAAAACGAAAATTATTATTTTGTCTTTGGATCTAACTTTGCCTTTGTCTTTGGATCTAACTCTTGCCGTTGACCACTAAACTCCTTCAACATTGAGGCGCGATGAGATAATGGATGCGTGAAGAAGGTGGCGGTGCAACGAAGGTGCTACTGGCGTTCTCACAATGGCTTCACGGTTGCGGCGTTGCAAGGTGGTGACGGCGAGACTGAAGGCTTCGCAGCGGCTTTACGGCAGCGACGCTAGGGAAATTAGGTTTGTGCTGTTGGAAAAGATTACTCTGACGTACTATGAGTGATGTGGCAAAAACTTGCCACGTCAACGTTCTAACCCGTTAAATAAATTTAACGGCAGAGGCTCCATTAATTCAAATTAGCACTTTTAAGGACTCAATTGGATATTCTAATAAGAAGGGGATCAAAATAGAAAAAACTCACATAAATAAGGACAACTAAAGGGTTTAAACCGTTGACTATTATAAACCTTTTCTCCTCTCAATAAGAAAGTCTTTTATTTGATACACTTTTTTGACAAGTGTGTATGAAAGCATGATAATAAGGTTGCATTACAAATTAATCTACACCTGTTAACTTTATAAAGAGTTTAATATATAACATCTTGGAGTAAACAAAATAGTATTATAATTTTATAAGCAGGTACTAATTAAAGTTGATATGTAGATTATTAAAAGTATACGAAGTTGTGCGAGTTATATTAATTAAATTGACTGGATTAGACAGCATTCATGATTAGTGAAACTTCATCACTTGTCATTGGTAAAGAAGAGACACGAAAACAAGTGTGTTAGATAGTATTTGTTTGCTTGAATGACATAAAAATGTAGACACGTGAGGTCAAAAATACAGTTCAAATACACGTATATCTAATAAAGAACAAAATAGAGAAGTTTATCGTCAAAATTCTTAATTAATGAATTAATCATACATTACAAACAAGTAGCAGGGAGAAGCAAAGTAAACTGTGTTGACAAACATCCAAGAAGAAAATGTTAATACGACGGGGCAATTTGGTAGAAAAACCCATCACACTCGCCAAAATGTCTTTGGTTTTCTTATCGTTGTTCTTGTCATTGTCTTATATCCCACTTTTGCCCGTAAGAAATAAATATTTTCATCATCCCGTCATAAACTAAATGATTTCTTAATAAGAAGGACGTTCTTCAAGAAATTAAACATTATATATATATGTAAAATTATATGAAAAAGTATAGAAAAACATATTTTGTTTGTATTCTAATAAAATCACTTTTTTTTTTATTTCTTGACAGGTATCTTTAGAATACCTGTTAACAGTTTCTTGAAACTAATATTGTTTCTGAATTTATATATATATATATCGTCAATAACTTTGTATAATAACAAATAATTTTTGTTAACCAAATGTTAAATAATAACTTTATATTTATGATTGTTGACGTTAATTTTTGAAAATAAACCTTAAAAATAAGATAGATAAATTATTTATATTTTATTATATTTTGAAAATTTTATATTATGCTGATTTTGATTTATGTGAACAGATTTATTCTGTTCAGTGCTACTAAAAGTTTCAAAGGTAGCAATTTCCCTTATTGCTACTAAAAATTTTAGTGTTTTGTTCACTCAACAAGCAACATTATGTAAAAAAAATAGTAATATTTTTGAGAAAACAAATACAAAAACTGGAAAAACAAAATTAGGGACAAACTTAAGGGGTGAGAAAGAAAAAATTATCAAAAAAAAAATAGAAAAAGACGAATATGGAGGAATTGGAAAGAATTACCAGAAGAGAAACATATAGGGGACGACCAAGGGATAATGAAGATAATGTCTTTTAATGTTAGAGGATTGGGAAAGTGTCAACAAGTTTTCTTTCATAATAATAAAAACGATGAAAAATGAATACGTTATTTGGGTATTCTAAAAATGTGTGTTTGTTGAAGACGAAGTTAGGACATCTTCATACTTAGGGATTATAAGTTTATACTTGGGTCTTATAAGAGCCTTTGCATTGGAGTATGTTAACATGACTATAACCCCCGGATCTTAAATAAGACCATGAATCATAGGCATTCTTTTTTTACAATATAAAAACTTTTGTTTTAGATTCCATAATAATAAATGGTTTTAGATTGAAGTGCAAATAGTATAATATTAAAGAAAGTTTTTTTCATCGAAAATAAAAACTTATAAATATATAAAAAAAATCATATCAGTATAAAAATTTACGAAATTATCGATAAATTTTACTAACATATTTATTATAAAAAAACTTTTTACTAAGTAAATTTCTCGGTAATAAAAATTTTATTTACCGATAAATATTTTATCAATAAATCCATCAATAATATATATTTTATTTACTCACGAATTTTTAATCGATAAATAAAATGAGAAAAAAATTTCAATCCAAATCTCGTATTTAGTGTTACATATATTCAATTTTTGTTAAAGATCAAGAAATAAAAAAAAAAGTCATCTTCTCCTTCGCAACCCACCATCACTGCAACCTAGGATCTCGTCATTGTTGCTCTTCGCCGTCGATCGAGTTTACGGAAATCTAGCAGGCCACCAACACCACCAACAAGATCTTCTTCTTTCCCTTTTTTTTAATATCATTTTGTAGAAATAGGATTGTATGTGGACTGCCCTTTGTTTTGTTGCACTAATAAATATGCATATTGGAGTGAAGTTTTTTAAAAGTATTGGAATGAAAGAAATACCTTCATATGAAAAATTAATAAAAACAAAAGGGATTAATTTTGAGGTGATATAAAGTGATGTTGAGTTGATTTTGTATTTTTCTTGTCAATCATAAATACTATTTTCTCTTTTATATATATATATATATATATATATATGGTAGGATAATGTGAGGTTGATCGTGTAGGCCAATTAGAAGGTTTGCAAGAAAAAATACAATGGCCTAAGTTTGAGTCCATTTTAGTTTGTCTCGTATGACCTACAATTCGTGTAGACTAACTATGGGTTGAGACAGATCGACTTACATAAATTTAAATTGTAAAAAAACTTATATGTTTTAAATATTAAATGGAAAAACAAATACTTGATGCAATAAGGTGGTTAGTAATCATTAGTATACAAGTGTAAAGGTTAAACACTCAAATAAATGTTTGAAGATAACCATTATGATTAATAATGCGTGAACATAACCATTTATGTACAATTTTTTTTTCATTTCAAAATCCATAATTGTTATTTTATTTTGAACCAATATTTTATTGATTATGTTTAAACTACGCTTTTAATTCTTCGGACGTAATGCATTATGCTTGTTTTCAAAACATCAAAATTAAAAAAAAAAATAAGCAATCTTTATGTAGGTTGACCTGCAAACCACTGGATAAGATGTTGTACTAGGCGAGCCATAAATATTTTTACAAAACTTTCTGCATTGTTTAGATACAAGTATGTGTATGTAAAAATTTTAATTTTTTTAATTGAGTATGAGAATATAGATGTGTATGTATATATCGGTCAAGTTCTTATCCCAATACCTATACATATCTTTTTCTTGTCACAATTCTCATCCACACTCTTTTTTATTCTCTTTTAATTGTTTAGTTTTTTCTTATCACTCACAAAATTCACTCACATTTTCAAAGTATTTTTATTTTTATCAATATCTTAATTAGATATTTTTTTTATGTGTTTATGTTTAAATGATGTAATCAAAATTTTAGTGAATCAAATAGTTTTTAGATCTTAAATTAGATTATTTAGTTTTTTAATTTTTTTTATTTAGCTTATTCATATGAAAATGTTTGATTCTCAATTTTAAATGTTCAATAACATGAATACTTCATTTATTTAGTAATATAAAAAATATATCCTCTTTATTATCTTGGATATTTGATTTTTGTTTTATTTGAAGAACCTTTTATTTCATTCAAACAATTTCATTATCTCTTAATGGTTTGATTAGTTTCATATCTGAAAAATTTTCTCTAAGATACTTCCTATCTCACCATAAGCTATAAGAAAATTTAATATTACCAATGATTAAAATTTGTCGATAATAACTAATATTTGTTGGTAAATCAAAACTATCGACAACCTACCAACAATAAAAAAATTTGTCAAAAAAATGTTAGTTGATACATTTTATCAACAGATAAAAAATTCATCAATAATTATTGATGATTAAAAATTTGTCGGTAATTTTCTATCAATAATTATCAACAAATAATTTATTAGTAATTATTGACATATTTTTTCGTTAATAAATATCACAATTTTTTTCTTTCTCCTTCTTTTTCTTCTCTTCTCTTTCTTTTTTTTTCTAGTACATTTCTAATTAATTTATAAATATATTTGATAGATTAAGAGAGATATTTGATTTATAAATCGTGATATTTATGTTTATAAACATGTTTAATTTATAAAACATATTTTTATTTGATTAGGAAAGAGATTTGATATTCAATTTATCAAAACATTTATCAATAACTATTTAATCAGTAATCAAAATTCTATTTGATAGATAAATTTATCGACTAATCACAAAATTATCAAAATTCAAAACGAAAAATGTAATATTTTTGTAGACAAAAAATTTGTCTGATAATAATAATTTTACATCATTTACGAATTTTATCAACAAATTTATTTTCGTTAGATTTTATCATCATATTTATTTTTTCGATAAAATTTAGTCTGTTATTAAAAAACTTATTGTAATAATCTTAATTATATATATTTTTTTAATTTGGTGTGTATGAAAAGAAAATTAATAAACAAAACATATCGGTGGATTTTATCTAGACAGCAAAAAGGCCAAGCAAACGTGTATCTCTTAATTAAAGGAGCGTTATCTAGGTGTGATTGACATCTTAGTGTCTTGTAATTGAAATGAGAGAAGAAAATCCCAATGAATGAATTTGAGGTGTAGGCAAAAAGATGGTAGGGCAGTGTATATTGAGAGTGATATGACGAACTGTCACTTCCAATTTTTGGTGCCGAGTTTGAACTGAAGGACAAGTACAAGCTACAAATAGCATACCACCATCACCATCTAATGTTCTCTTCTACACCTTCCTCCACCACGAAGCTTCCACCATCTTTCCTTCCCAATACTATATTCTATACTATATATTCAATGCTTGCTTAGTATAATTCTTCCATCCAACATTTCATACCCATTTTCTGTTTCTAAATAATATATTGGAATGTGTGTCGTCACAGGTTCATTGAGATGAAAGTAAGTCAAGTGTCACACTATGAACAGAGACAACCTCTGTCATATACATGTAGGGTTAGGGTTAGGGAAATTCTCTCTTTTTTCATGGTTAATTGGTGTTTGAGGAAACATTAAGAAATAAATCAATATTTGATTTCGCTGTACAGACAGGTAATTTATTTGACATGCATGGAATCCTTTTAGATTATTTTCTCGTAAAGCTAAATATACATGTAAAAATTCATGAATATCTTATATATGGCTGTTTTTCTTTTAAATATTTTGACATGTGATAAATTAATGTATAGGAAAAAAAATGTAAAAATGTTATTATATGAATTATTCTACAAATATCTTTTCTCATCTCTCTTAAGTCTTATCTCTAAATTAAATTTTAGTCATTTTTAAAATATATAGCTTTGTCAACCATATATAAATTTTAATTACATTTTAAAATTTTATCATTAATTTAAAAACAATTTAATTTCCAAATATTTACTTGTTGTAAATTTTAATTGTACTGCCATATATATATATATATATATATATATATATATATATATATATATATATATACACACAAACACATATGAATTTAAATTTTATAAAATAAATTATCTTTTATATATTAAAGAAACTAAAATACTAGTGATATATAAAAAATAAATAAAAATACTTGGATCCGACTACAATAAGTTTTCTTTAATCTCTTGTTTCTGAATATGAATAATAAAAGCTAATAGATTTGGTGTGTCAAGTTTCAGTGAAGAGTGTGTGTGTGTGTATATATATAACTGATTTTAAGTGTGTTTAGCTAGAGAAATAAATAGTCTTGAGTGAATTGATTTTCATAAGCAAAGGCAGAGAACTTTATTAACTTCTGACAAGCATTTTTTTTTAAACAGTACCTCATTTTAATTCAAGACAGTACTTTATTTCAATTTAAGTTTACACACCTCCACAAAAGGTTAATTTCATATATGAGACCTTCATTGATGAAGAAACATGAACACAAGATCCGGTAACAAAGTAGTACAAGATCATGCCATTTTAATTTGAAAAGATAAAAACATTTAAGATATCAAACCTATAATTAAGAAGCAGAAAAACACAAACAGATGGAGAAATTAATAAATCAGCATCATAATAAAGAATACTAATCAAAGATAAAATATGTAAGAAAAAAAAAGAGAGAGATTGAAAGGCCGGCTAGAATAGTTGTCTTAGGAAAGATGAAAGACTTTTCCACAGATATGAGATAGTATGAGTATTAATTATAGGTAGGTAATGTCTATGTCTTCAATTTGTCTCTTCCTGAAACCACCTCCACCTCTCCTTTCTATAATAATACCCTCTCTTAGGACTCTCTCCATGTCTCACATATACAATTATTAACTTGTATATCAAATTAGTTAAGTCCATTTCTCCCTCTTCACCATGGACTTAAACTACCCAGAAGATTTCTACTCCAACATCTCCACCCTAGAAACTTCTCACCATGATCTCCTCGGAACTGCCAGATCCTACGAGTGCATCTTTTGCAAGAGAGGCTTCACCACAGCACAAGCCTTGGGTGGACACATGAACATACACAGAAAACAAAGGGCCAACAACAACACCAAACCCACTGTCCCTCCTCCTTCAACTTCTAACAAAGTTGATGCAATCAACAACCATGCAGATCTCGTTCAAATTCCAACCCAATCCACTCCTTCTCATGCTAATCATCTTTCTTTTCCACCCACTTCACTCACTGTTACACCTTCCCATGCTCAGCTTTCGTCTGCAGAAAAAGACCAACTGGGACACGTCTTTCTGCAGGATTGGAGTACCACAAATTTGAGCTTCTACTCTAATCCATTGTGTCTTCATCAAATTAAGAATAAGTTTGAAGACACTGAAGAGAATGGCCTGGATTTGGAGCTCAGGTTGGGTCATCATCCATAGCATATGCATATACATATCATGCTATACATCCATCAAGCATGTATAGATATAAAGATATGTATCAGATGAGAGCACGTAGTAATCACTAGAGAGCAACTAATTTATATATATATATGTATATGCTTTTCGGTTCCTATATTATGGACATTAAGAAGAGATGGGTTGAACCGGCATGAAGTAAAAGCTTGGAGATTCTTCTTTGTGAGAAAGGTACCCAGAATTCTTATGAGGAAGGTACTGCTCAAATAAATTTTCTCTTGAAATAATGTCTTGCACTTACAGGATTCTACACCAGAAGTAGTACTCATGAAGTTCCTAATTATGTGAATGTTCCTTTTGGTGATCATTTTGAATTTGTTTTTGCTTTGGTACACGACATTCCTTGCTGTTTACAATAAAAATGAATTAGGTGAGTTCTATTATATATGTATTGTACTTTATTAAGAAACTCTGAACATATAATCCAAAAACTGTGTCCATAAAGAATACAAATCATTTTTCTTTGCATTGTTAGAAGACAGGTGATCGATAACGTAACTGCTCCGGCAGGATGAGTATTAGGTCACTAAATCCATACACAAGAAAACATAATGGTTGTGTTATGTTATTATAAATTCCTAGATATATTGGTGACTAAAATTTCAAATATAAACATACATCATTGAAATTAAATTTCTTTGTTTTACTTCGTATTGAAGCAACAAGAAAAATTATTACAAAATTATGATTCATTTTGCTCCGTCTACCTGTAGTGTGAATTATAGCATGCAAAAAGTGTCGGTGATTTGTAAATAAGAAAACAAAATTAAACTTTACTGCAATTCTGTAATATTTTTTATGTTACTGTCTAATCGGAAGTAAATATTCATTTCTGCAATTTATATAGACATTTAATGTATGCTTTTATTACTGAATATTATCCAGATAGAATATATAGTTCTGACCCAAAAGTAATAGTCAAAATATACATAAAATTGAGTCTAATTATTTGTTCAATAAAAAAATCACAATAATAACATACGGAACAATTTTTTATATCAAGAAAAATAATTTGATTTTTTCTTCTCTTGGGGGTTAGGAGAACTGCTTGTCTGGTCTATAAAATAAATGTTGGCATGTTAAATAAATGTAATCATTCCAGTAAATGTACCATAAATTCTTTGTTGTTGATTTCATTAAAAATTTCCCATTCTTATCTAATTGTGTATCTGAGTTCTTTCCATTGTTTATTTTCTTTGATTTCATTAAATAAATGTAATCATTCCAGTAAATGTAGCATAAATTCTTTGTTGATTTCATTAAAATTTTCTCATTCTTATCTAATTGTGTATCTGAGTTCTTTCCATTGTTTATTTCTTTGTTTATGAACTACAATTAGCACGACTCTCGTCAAGCATTAATGATAATGAAGTAGAGTTTAATATAGAGTAAAAAGACTTTTTCACCAACATATATGTATCTTGGTGCTACCCATATGTGGCTCAATCCATTTTCTTATCTGTATCTTTTTATTTTTCGTATTCTGATTATACATTTCCGTTAGAGCACCCCAATTGATTCTATTTATCCATTTTTTTAACTGATAAAAAATTATAGAGAGCATACATGAACCTCAAAAAAATAGAAAACATAAACATTTACGTGATTTTATAGTATATTCTTTCAATTAAAAATAATATATATGAAAATATAAGTGTTTTTTTTCCATCTCAAATAGAATCCCAAGTTTGATAGTTCATCCAAAAAAATTTGTTTATCCTAAGTTCTTTTACTACATGTGATCACACGTAATTAATCTGGTCACTTGGAGTTAGATATCTCTATTACTGTTTTTTCAATTTTTCACAACTCTCTTGAGACATTGAAATTTTCTATATTAGAGTACTTTTACTTCAATTTTTTATACTATCCTTATTTATTTTTCTCTTTTCTATTTCCTTAACAAGTAATTTTGGAAATTCTATTTGTATTTTTCTCTCTCAAGTCTTTCTATACTAGACAGACGGACGGACAAAAAAAAAGAGAAATACAAAAAATTAATGTGAAGAAAAAGTATGCAATAGGAAAAAGTAAGTTATTAATTTGATATTCGTATTTAAGTGCATGTAAAGGAATGTAAATTGTACATAAATAATGTCAAAATCACACTTTACTCAGACGCCAATTTTGCACACATTTACATAATGATGTAACTTATTTCTTTTCAACCAAGTGTAAATTACACGTCATTACACATAATGTGGACTTTATTCAACTGCCAACAAGAAGAAGAAGAATAATAACATCTCTTTTATTTCTGTTTGTAAATAATATATTTAAGCAATATATTTGTCATCATGAACGAATTATAACTCCAAGGAAAGGTAATTTTCAATTCTCTAGTAATGAGATGAAGATATATATGTCTTTTTTTCATATTTATTTATAATGAAATTTAAACTGCCTCTTGTACCAGGAATGACTTTTTTAGGTTAGACATATGAACCATCGAACTTCAAACATTTAACTCATGACCTTCAGATAGCCAGTAATCGAAGTTATATCCAAGACGTGTTATTTTCATATGGCCATTTTTTTTTTCACTTTTGGATACGTTTATTCCAAAACTCAACAGTATATATACACTTTTACTGTAATGTATTCTTTGATAATTTTGAATGTGAATATGCAGCTTACTGCACAATCTTTATTCTCTGAATTGCATGTGGTTAGAAAAAGTTTAAAAGAGATGCGTGATATCTGGGAAATGCATGCAACAATACTAATTGGAACAACATACAAACAGTTTGTGAAAATGATGTGTAAAGTAACCTGTCTGTACGATCTTACTACATTCAGCAGTGTTCCAGATTCCTGATCGATACGATTAGTTTGTGTGTTAATTAATTAAAATCTAGAACAACACGAAAATGCCAGACAACAAAACAGAAAAGAAAATTAGAAGAGAAAAAGAAATATGAAAAACATGTATGAGTCATGATGATTGAGGACGATGTTTGTATATATTCGAACATTTGAGCATGCCATGGACGGAGGTTCTGCATGACTTGGCCTTCAATGCACTGTGCTACTTTTTCTCTTAATATCATGTTTTTGTCACTCAGATACGGGTTGTGCCCCGCAATTGATTTTGGTTTATCGTTTATCTTTTGACTTCTTTTCTTTTATGATTCCATTCTGTGGGTTAAAAGGAAAAAACATTTCCTCCTATTTTGGTAAGGTTTCTTAGAAGATCGTGACTGAAAAAATCCCTAGAATCGGCAAAAAAATATCTGTATGACCAAGTCCAAACTCTACGGAACGTACACACATGAACAAGAGGTGTCACTTCGACTTTCTACTTTGCTGGTCAAATCTGTATGTCTCTGCCGTCCATGCAAAAAAACATGAAAAACATATGAAATTGTTATTTGATTTTATCATGATTAATAATCTTATATAGTTTAGGAATTGAATTCAAATTCTGTTTAAATATTTTTTTCTAAAATATTATTTAAAAATAAAATTATAATAAAGTTTTAGGTTTCAAACAGGCAATATAAAAATACACACTATTTTTAAATTATAATGGAATATATATATATATATATATATATATATATATATTTGAAATTTGTAGGAATGAAGACGACAGTTGTGAAGTGTTGAAATATTATCATGCTTCTAAAAACATGTACACCTGGCGCTACATGACATTTTGAAAAGGCAAAGACAACAGGACAAAGTGAAGTGTCAGTGTACAAAAAGGAGTGATAAAACAAAGATAGGGTCACTGCTCAGTCACCAGTGGAGTCACGACAAACCAATATTATTCCTACCTGAAAATTTTAGGAAAATGACACTTGAACAACCATTTTTGACAACATTTAGACACGCGCACACGTGTCAAAATCTGAGTGGTGCAGTTGGAAAAATTAAATGAAAATGGACCACTCAGATTTTGACACGTGTGCGCGTGTCTAAATGTTGTCAAAAATGGTTATTCAAGTATCATTTTCCAAAATTTTATAGCATTTTTTCAGAATTATTCTTTTAACAGTATTTGTTAGGAAAAATTTCTATACAGTGGTTTTTGTTTTTTAGGATTGATATGTCTAACTCAAAATATTTAAAATTATTCGTTTTATTATTCAATTGCGTTATTTTTTTTTCTTTGTTCTATCTTGTTTTTTTAAATTGAATATTTAAAAAATTGTTCGTGAGTAACTTTTATTTATAAGCATAATTATTGTTCATTTACTTCTTAGAGTTAACTGGATTTAGATTTGATTAGTTAACCTGTGTTTGGATCATTTGGATCATTGCGCGAATTGTCGAAGACATCAATATTGCAAAGTTCAAAACAATTATAAATAAAATATTAATAAAATACAAAAAATGCGATGATTCATCGCCTTATTTCAAACAAAGTCCAATGCTTATTTAAGCATGGGTTTTTATTTTAATCCTATCATGATGTATTTATTTTTCTTTTAAATTGTATATGTTTATTGAGAATTTTTGTTCGAAAAGGTCTAATGTATTTAAAACTAAACCAAATTAATTTAATATGATTTTTTTTTTGTTTGAATCTGATTTAGAGTGTAAGGATTTTCATGATTCTACTAATTGTTGGACTAAAAGGGAGAGTCACACACACTCACAGAAAAAGAGGCAATGATACCCAGTAATAGTGAGTATAGAATATATGCATTAATGAATCAAACAGAGGTATTTAAGGTACATTAAGTAAAGACAGTAGTTTTGTTAACTAACTAACTGTACATGATCTTTAATTACTTCCTAACACTCCTCTTTGATTAAAAATCACTTTTAGGAAAACCATACAACATTTAATGAATCCCTTAACTTCTTAAATTTGTCAATCTTCGAAGCCTTGTTAGTATGTCAGTTAATTGGACTTTACTTCTGCAATGCTTCATCTGAATCCCACCTTTGTTAACTTAAACCCTTAGAAAATGAAACTTTGTTTCTACGTGCTTACTCTTGCCATGAAATAGTGGGTTTTTTTGCCAGATCTTATGGTAGATTTGTTGTCAACAAGCAGTTCCACCGAATTGTTACATGAAACCTTCAATTCTTTGAATAAGGAGAATAACCACAAGACTTCACATGCTGTTGAACATGCTGCAATATATTCAACTTCACTATTTGATAGAGCCACCACAGTTTGCTTCCAGGAGATAGGTGATCCACCCAGTAGGAAAATCTGACCACACTCCAATCTGAATCAGAATAAGCCACCAGCCTTATTTCATCATTTTCTTTATCATTTTGATTTGAAAACAGAACTCCAAACTCCAAAACTCCTTTCAGGAATCTTAGAATCCTCTTTGCAGCTAGCATGTGCTTTTTCGTTGGACTACTCATAAACCTGCTAACCAATCCAAGGATATTTCAGGTCTACTTTGACAAATAAACCTTAGACTACCCACTATTTGTCTGAACACAGTTCCACCAATAACTATTTCCCCATCTCTTAAACCAAGCTTCAGATTTGTTTCTGCAGGAGTCTCGATTGAATTACACTCCTGCACGTTGAATTTATTCAGAACTTCAGAAATATACTTCCTTTCGTGCATAATGATCTCCTTTTCAGTACACAAAAGTTCCAATCCCAAATATTTGATTGTCTAATATATATATATATATATGGATCATATAATTTCTCATCTATTAAAGGAATCACAGTTGCACAAATTTACATAAATTATAAAAATACTTAAATTATAACTAACATAATATTTGATTGTCTAATATCTGTTAATAGATTATTTGGCATATCTTAACACCCCACTCAAGTTGGTGCATGAATATCACACATTCCCAACTTGAATAGAGACTTATTAAAGACTCTGCTCGACATTCCTTTGGTGAAAATATTAGCCAACTACAATTTTGATCTTACAAAGGAAAAGAAAATTATTTCGGCTTCAAGCTTCTCTTTGATGAAATGTCTATCAATCTCCACATGCTTTGATGAAATATTGTAACTCATAGTTTCATTTGGTTTAAAGCCCAAATCTGATAGCATATTTTTAATTCACAAAAGTTCACATACACCTAGTGTCATGCCTCTAAAGTTTGATTCAACACTAGATCTTGTTACTATAGATTATTTTTTACTCCTCTAAGTTACAAAATTCCCTCCTACAAAAGTAATGTTGTAAAGCACCCAATTTCTATTATCACGCTCGAGATGTCTATACCTCGGCGTGAAGGGGTGTGTTGGAAGTCTCACATCGATTAGAGATAAGGTCAAATTACAATATATAAGTGAGGTGCAAACCTCACCTTATAAACTGATTTTGTGGGGTTGAGTTAGGCTTAAATCCTACTTTCTAATAAGTTAAGTATCAAGAGGTAGATCTTCTTAAATTTCTCCATATTGGAATTTGAATCCACATGACACAGCTTTCTAGGTGTAAAACCAATTTTGGTTTAAGGTTAGGTGCCAAATTGTAGCTAAATCCACTATTCACGCATCATGTAATTGTCTTCCACCATTAGAGCTAATAATTGCTTCATTCACCAGAATATTCCCATCCTTCGAGGTACTTGCAATATAACCTTGTGTGATTGATGTTTCAAAGTTCTTTCCTCCACTCTTCCAATGCCAACAATCTTTCTTGATAGGCTTCATCTTGTCACAATGGTGGCATTTGAGATGTTTCTTATTTTGAGACTTCGATCTATCATGAGTCTAAATAGATTCACATTTTGTTGATCTACCTCTCATCATCGTTAAAGCTTTTTCTTACTTTAAACTTTCAACCATATCTACTTTGTTCTCTTACCTGGATTCTTCTTCAAGAATAGCTTTGGCAACATCCTCAAAGTGTAGGTGCTCATCAATGTTATGTTGATGAGAAGTTTATCGTACAAATCAAGTAGACTCTAGATAAAAGCTTTGCACATTCATTTTAAACTATATTGAAACTTGTTATTGTAAGTTGGACAAATAACGTATTCATATTATTGATGTGGTCCGTCAGTAATGTAAACTCATTTATTCAAAGAGCATATAGTTTTCTCTTTAAGAATATTCTTGTGTGAAGTGAATTAACCTCATACAATTTGACTAAGAGTATCCAAAATCTCCTTTGTTGTAGTATTCTTTGTGACATTGGATAAAATTACATTTTTCATTACTAAATGCAAATTTGTAATAATATTTTCATTGATTTCTTCCCACTTTTGATATGTGATTTCCAAATATTTCTTTTCGGGTTGTTATTGGACAATTGTTCTTCCTCAAATTTTGCCTTCATCCTTAATTCTTATAATGATAAAGTATTCCTATATATTTAACTTTTTTATCTCATACTTTAATGACTTTAAAACCAATGTATTTTTTATTATGAATAGTATTGTGTATCAAAACAATAACAATACATCATGAATGAATACACATATACTAATAGAAATCTAATACTACTACTATTGGATATTAAATTAACTGCACAACTACACACAACTAAAATATGAATGAGAAAAATAATACCAACAACAAACCAAATTGAAAATTTTTAATAGCAAAAATTTGCAAGTGTTTTCCATGTAATTTAAGGAGAACTTATGCTGCCATGCTTAAAACAATAGAAATTGAATGTACAAGAAGAGAACCTCAACTTCCTTTTATAACTATGAATGGAAGTTCCCAAAGATATTCCCATCTACATGGAACTTCTTTCTTTTACCGTTAATGCCAATAAGAAAATTGTTATTGAAATTGTTCATTAGCTGAAAAGTTACTTTCATCTTATCAAGTTTCAATTTTGATGAATTGGATTTAAATTTTGAATTCATATGTTTAATTTTCTTTTTCTTAATCCATCAAATTCAAATGAAAGATAATATATATATATATATAAATGGACTTTAAACCTAATTCAACTCCACAAAATCGGCTTGTAGGATGAGGTTTGCACCTATTTATAAACTATGAATTGACCTTATTTATAGTCGATGTGAGACTTCCAACATACCCCTTCTTACCGAGGTATATACATCTCGAACATGAGATTAGACATTTTTAATGGGTAGTCCGATAGTGGCCCGATAACAAGTGTAACAATATGCCCAGCAAACAACAAATATCGCTAGGATAAGCTCTAACAATAACTCTGATACCATGTTAGAAGTGAACTTTAAGCCTAACTCAACCCACAAAAGAGAAAAAAAAAAATATATATATATATATATATATATATATATATATATATATATATATATATATATATATATATATATATATATATATATATATATAATAGATGAAATCTTTTAATTCATTTTACACCAACTTACACTAATATTTTTTATGAATCAAAAGGAAGAAATAGTTACCACAAGATAACATCAGCTATAAACGAGAAAACAAAAATAAAAGAGTGAGAGAATGTTAAATTCACTCTAGTGTACCAAAACAAAATTATTAAATTTAGAAAATAAGAATAAGTAAAAAGTGTTTGCTAATAATAGGAAAAAATAGTAAATACAAAGTTAATATTTTGTTAAAAAATTACGAAATAACATGGATCAAACCGATATCACAATTTAATTAAATTTTAAAAATAAAAATAGGCTAGCGTCTGTTATGGACTACTAAAGTGAATACCAGAATTTATTTTATATTAAAAAATAGACCTCTGCGTCAGGGAGACCAACGCTTAAATTTTATAATAAAGTAAATGATTAAAATAAATGATAATAAATATTAGGCTTAATACCCTATTTTGTCCCTAGTTTCGCTCGACAATGTCAAATTAATCCATCCTTTAAAACGTGCGTCAATTACGTCCCTACTTAATAAAATTTATACCAATGACATCCCTTCCGTTAAATCCGTACAAACGGCGTTAATTATTTTTCTCTCTCTTCTATTAACGCCGTTTGTACGGATTTAACGGAAGGGATTTCATTGATATAAATTTTATTAAGTAGGGATATAATTGACGCACGTTTTAAAGGATGGACTAATTTGACATTGTCGAGCGAAAGTGGGGACAAAATAGGGTATTAAGCCTAAATATTATTATCGGTTTAGCTGACCCAATTAAAATAATTTTTTAATATAAAACTGATTGCGTGTGGTATATTAAATAAAAATAAAGTAAAATACATTTATTAGTTGTTTAAGGGGTAAGGTAAAACAATTTCGTTTTCCCTCGAGGAAGAGAAGAAATCCCGCTTCCAGAGAGCTGCTCTGATTCGTCCACGTGCTGTGCCATTCTTGAGGTCTGAGGTTAGAATATCACAAGTTCGGTAAGCCATCTCCTAAAACCCTTAGTGATTTCGTAGATTAGTTCAAAATCGTAAGTGTTTGAGAAACCCTTGTGAACACTGCCCTAAGCTGTGTTGATGCGTTGAAGATTCCCAATCAAAAAGATATATAAACTAAAGCAGATTATTTTATAGTATTGGTTTTGAAGAGCCGAAACAGCTAAAAGAAGCAAAGTCACTGAAAACTAGGAGCGGCTCTTCTGTAAGCACACCCGTATCTGATTCACTGGTGTGGTGCGGAAGGTAGAGAAGCTGTCTCACCAGAATGGATTCGTCAAACGACGTCGCTTTGGTTTCCTCTGAGATGGAGAAGTTCCTGTGCGAGTTGTTGCTGGATTCATCCCAGCCAATTTCTGAGCGCTTCAGGGCATTATTCTCTCTCCGCAACCTCAAAGGCCCCGCCCCTCGCGATGCCCTTATTCTCGGTTTGTTCCTCCCACCTTCACAGCCCTAAGGAAATTCTTCCTCTTTTTCTTAACAAAAAATTCTATCGTTCAATTCGTTTTAGGTCACATGATTTTATCTCTGCTGCTTTGCTTGCTTCATTAATATGTCCAAGTGTAATAAACTTCACTCACTGTTTTTTTTTTTGTGATTTAATTTTATCATTCTCTTTACCATGGCAGCCACAAGGGATACATCGAATTTGTTGGCGCACGAAGCTGCATTTGCGTTGGGGCAAATGCAGGAATTGGAAGCCATTCCTGCTTTGGCTTCAGTTCTCAATGATCTTTCTTTGCATCCCATTGTTCGCCATGAGGTACCCTTTTCTGTTTTTTATTTTATTTTTTATATTTTGGGTCTTTGATTTTTTTTTCTTTTGCTGCCCTGCTCTTGCTTCTTGTTTTTATCACTTTTGAGACTATTGACTTTGTTATAATTACACAGGCAGCTGAGGCATTGGGTGCTATTGGTTCAGAAGGTAACGTTCCTCTCCTGAAGAATAGTTTGGATTCGGATCCGGCCGAGGAAGTTCGAGAAACATGTGAGTTGGCTCTTCAACGAATTCAGCATTTGAAAGATGCTGGCAATACTGATGAATTGGCTGCAACTGAAATATCGCCTTTCAAGTCTGTTGATCCAGCCGTGCCAGCGACCTCTTGTAGTTCTGTTCAACAACTTAGGTTTGTTGGGTTCATTCATACTGTTATTAAAAAGAAACTTACTTTTACGGAGTAAGTAGCAGGTTGCTAACTTGTGTGCAACAATACCAGGGAAGTACTTCTTGATGAAGATAAAGGGATGCATGAACGCTATGCAGCTCTTTTTGCACTTCGCAATGATGGTGGAAATGAAGCTGTTGCTGCTATTATTGATTCCTTGAGATCGAAAAGTGCTCTACTGCGCCATGAGGTTTGATAAACTCAGTCTTATTTTACCTGGTTTGTATGAATAGTTTAGAATGTGGAACTATTCTTTGGAATGGAATAAATATTAAATTGTCATGGTGAAAGTAGCCAGTTATCCTTGAGTATAATAATGTTATTTAAACTTTTTTATACAATAATATTAGGTGGATATTTTATGTATGTGCTTTTATTTTCCTACGCCTGTTTGAATCGCCCATATTTTTTGTACTTTCTGTAATGGTTAGGTTGCATATGTTTTGGGTCAATTGCAAGACAAAGTTGCTTCTGCTGCTCTATCCAATATACTTAAAGATGTGAAGGAGCACCCAATGGTTAGACACGAGGCTGCTGAAGCTCTTGGTTCAATCGCAGGTATTTCAGCAAAAAAATGATGGCAAGATCCCTTTTACTCTCAAAGTAATGCAGTTAAAGGAAAGTTGTGTTTGTGATGCCATCCACGTGTAAAAGGAGAACTGCAATAATATCATAGAATTAAATGGAATTCATAACATAATATTAAAAATCTATTTAGATGAACTTCTCCCCTAACACTAGTAGAAAAAGAAAATGAGAAAGAAAAATGAAGAAAATTTCTCTATAAGTTAAAATTAGCTTATGCATAAATTAATTTATATAGCCTATCTCATAATTTCTCCCAAAGATGATTTTTGACTTGTACCTAAGTCCATCAGTCGTATGTGATCACATGAAAATCTACATATAAAAAGAAAAACAAATACAAAAACATTGGAGGACCAAACCAAACCCACACTAGGAAGCATACAAATGCAAACTCCCTCCAAAAGGATTAAATAAATGGTAATTAGGGAGTTGATGCCTATTTTGAAAAAAATCTAGCTAGTGTAACGAGGTAAAACATTAAATCACTTAAATTAAAGTTGATTAACAATCCCAAAATTAGTTCGCCTGCCTGAACAAAGGTTGCCTTCACGAAAAATGTGAGATATCATAAACTTTTAATGCATTTCCTCCATCTACCTCTAAGAGCCCAACTGGATCGAATCAATTAGATGGGTCACTGGGAACAGATTAGCTTATTGGCTGCTCTGATGGCGTCACAGAGCCTTCATTCTCCGGTTCTTGGCACTTGGGACTGGGAGAAGAATGTGAATTGGAAGGCTTAAATGTCGCTCTGTACCCCTTGGAAGATTGAGGATACATAGTAGGTTTCATTGCTTTTGATCCCTTTCTTTCTCTGCGGAGAATTAAAGCAAGCCATGCTTTTGAGGATCCAAATGATGGTTAGTTTGAGTTAGCTAGCTGCACATTCCCTTAAGGGTTGAAGGCAACAAGAACACTAGGAGAAGTGTGCCTGCTAATACCTCTATCTAATACTACGCAGGCCAATCTTTCCTTTGCTTCGTGTGCTCCCAGTCAGAATGCGATCTCTTCTCTTTGGTAGGTATCGTAGGAGCATATTGAGAAGAAAAAACTTTCATTTTAACTTGTGGAAAAGTTACTTTTATTTTTCCTTATTATTATCTTCTTTAAATATTGTGAAAGAATTTATCCAAACAAATCCATAAAATGAAAAACTTGATAGTAGTTGTCAAATTCTCAGCTAGTTTTCCTTTTTCGGTAATTAGCTGTCTAAGCCAACTTGGGTTGTGGCATCTAGTTTTTCTAGTCACTATCTGTAGGTTTGATTGGTTTTGACTGATCCGGCTCAAAAGTAGCTCATTTACACCTGATTCACATAATAAATAAAGAAAATGGTGTAAAGGTGTTGGTAGTTAACATATCACTACGAGTCTTGGAAATTTTTTTCTCATTGTTAACTAAAATATTATGCAAAATGCTAGTTGGAGGAGTTATTTTTGAAGGAGTGTAGTAATTTTAGTACATAAGTAACATCACTCTTTCAGTTTGAGAGGTAAAAATATTTCTCACCATAACCCTTCTATCATTTCTCACCGTATCCCATCTATCTGTCCTTCAGATTGAGGTGTCAAATATTTTCGGACCATAATCATTCTATTTGTCTTTCAGATTGAGAATTAAAATCTTTTCACGCGCAACCATTCTGTTCATCTTTGAAGATTAATATATGATAGGTTATTTTTCTTTTGTCAATTGTGATTTTAATTTCTGAGTTTGTGGTGGCAACCTGCTGAAAGTATGAATAAACAATTTATCATCAGCATAAACTATAAAACATAACAAGGTAAGCAAGTGAAAGACTATTTAATAATTTTAAATAAAATACAAATGCGAAGAAACCTCTTGTAATATCAGCTATGCCTCTGGCTCTCACACACATGATTCAGGTAGTATATTATCTGCCAATCTTATATATATAACATATGCCAAGTTTCAGTTCATTTACAAAGTTCTTTTGAGAACTTTTTTCTTTGTCCCAGTCTTTAATATTTGGTTGTGATTGTTCTAAGTCACGTAACAGATTGTGGGTATTTAACCATTTAGTGCGACATTGTTCTTGTGCGAACTTCAGAAATATTTCTATTTAGATTGTGAATTGTTTAATTAGTTGTTTTGTTGTGTGCCTTAGATGATAGAAGTGTTGCTCTTCTTGAGGAATTTACGGCAGATCCAGAGCCTCTTGTCTCACAGAGTTGCGAAGTTGCTCTAAGCATGCTAGAATTTGAACGATCAGGGAAATCATTCGAGGTATACACACTATTGAGCATATGCATATTTTGCTTCAATGTTTGTTGACACAACCTTTTTTCTATTGGTTGCAGTTCCTGTTCATGCCAACTCCAACTGTGCATTAAATGTTTTCTCGGGGTAATGCCAAGACATATATAGAAGGAGCGGATGGATGAGAATAGACGAAGAGACGCAGACAAAAACAGTTACATACAAAGAAATTTTAGAATTTCTTACTTACAATTGTTGAGATTAGAAACCTTAGTTTTACATAAACACGAGTTTAGCTATGTTTCTGTTAATTTATGGAAAAAAAAATATTTTATTGAAGTGGAAGCTTTAACGGTTGTTCTAAATAATATCTTTCTACTATGGCTCTACGATCTCAGGATAATTCTTGTCAACATTCTTTACTGTCTAATAGTTATATGGCAACTCCATTTGGAAAATAATGTTTCCTACTCTCGCGAGCATCAAATTGATGCAAATGCTTTTAATCAACAAAAGATTGGGATAAATAAAAAACGACAATGAATGTGCACCTTAAGGTTGACTGTTACGCGATTACGGGTATTGGTTTGATTTTATTATCATCCGAAGCTGTTAGTGCACAGGACTCCACGCCTTTGTCGTTCTGCATCATTCTTACATTATTAGTACCAAATTATCATGAGTAGTGCACCCTTCATCTTATGAAGCAGCCCTTTTCAACACCTTTAATGCCCTTTTCTCTTGCGCCAAGTTTCTCTCTTTGGCTCAGCAACTTAGCCCTCGTGTCATCATCAACGGGCTCTACAGAGAGGTTTTCTATGGTTACAATCGGGTTCTCTTCCACTTGCCGCAAAAGCCTTTGATCAGATCACTGCAAAGAATCTTCACTCTTGGAACACCATCATAGCAGGTTACTCAAAAGGCTATTTCTATGATTATGTTTTGAAGCTTTTTCGCGACTTGAGAAGTGACGGCAATGCAGTTGATAGCTTCAACTTTGGTGTTTGTCATTAAACACGTATATGGTTTTAAAATATTATTAAAAAAAATGTTGTTAAAGTATTATTATCTTTTTTCATAATGGAAGATTGCTTCTGCCATCAAATCTGGGTTGGAAGGAGACCTGTTTACCGTGCCAGCACTTTTGGACATCTACGCGGAGTTGGGTTCTTTTAATGATGCTCACAAGTTGTTTGAACGATATTCTTACAGAAGCTCCGTAATGTGGGGTTTTATGACAAAAGGGGTATTTGAAATCTTCACAAGAACCCTGTGCTTTTTAACTACTCTCTAATATGACTAACTATTTTTATTTTCGATGGGATGATTTCACAATGGAAGGCTTAGTTTGAACGTGTGCAAACGTCTTGGCTGGGAGAGAAGGGAAAGCATCTCTCATGTTGTATGCATAAAGAACAATCTTTTGGTGAATGTCTGCTTGCTGACATCGGTCGTAGATATGTATATGAAATGTGGCTTTACTCGTTATGCATTTAGGTTGTTTGAAAAAGCCCATGATCACATGGATGTGTTCAATGCATTGCTTTAATCAATGGGTGTGCCAAATAAGGGAAATTTTGTGAAGCTTTGTCCGTGTTCAATTGAGGTCAGGAATAAGTTATGTGTATTTAGTTCCAATGATACACTAGCATTCACAAGCCCAGATATCAGTCATACTTGGAATTCTCTCAGTAGAGAAATGAGAGAAAAGCCTTTTTATGATTAGTATACTATCCGCGGCGGGTAGTAATTATCTTCGGATATTTACTATCCGCAGGTAACGGATACGCTTATAAACGGATCGGGTAGTATACTATCCACCCTACGGATATCCATTACCTACAAAAAATTAAAAAATAAATAATTTATATATATTTTAATTAAATTTAATTAAAATAAAATAAAATTATATTTTATTAGTTTAAATTTAATTAAAATTATATTTTAATTTATATTTAATTTAATTTAGATTATATATATATATATATATATATATTTGTATTTTTATTTAAATTTTATTTTTAAAATGTATTAAATATATTTTTTAAATTTTTTACAGGTATCCGCAGGTTTTAAAATACTTGCAGATATTTTTTAAACGAATACCCAACAGATAACGAGTTTACGATTGATCCGACCCGTTGTCATCCCTACAAACACCACGTGAGATCCAAAAGGAAAAAAAAAGATAATTATCATCAACAACATTTTTCTCTTAGAAAGGAAAGGAATCAATGTTACTTCGTAAGTTTCCTTTTTATTAGCACTGTAGACAATATATTATCTAGTATCTCATAAATTAAGAATTATATTTAGAAATAAAATCATATTTATAATAATAAATACAAAGGATAAAAGAAAATGTCGCGTGTGCACGCGCCGCAGTGGTGCACATACTTTTCACTAGTATAAATAAGAAGAAAAAAAAGGAGGGAAGAGTGGGAATGGTGAGTGAGAGTGAGAGAATGTCGAACCCTCAAAATCAGAAACCATGGAAGGCGGAATACGCGAAGTCGGGGCGATCGTCGTGCCGGACGTGCAAGAGTCCCATTGCCAGTGAAACGCTGCGTCTCGGCAAGATGGTCCAATCCACCAAGTTCGATGGCCTCATGCCCGTAATTTCTCTTCCTTTTTCTTTCTCCTTCAATATACCTCACTTCCGTCAATGTTAATGTACCTGTTGTTATGCATGCTCTTTTATTTCATTTCACGCATGTTTCTTGCATGTAACGATGAACCATAGGGTTTTATTCTTTAAGCTTTCTCTACAGGCCATGTACTCTATTATAATGCTGTGAACACTTCGACCTTATTGTACTTTCACGAGGGTTTTTCAAGAAAAAGTTGTAATGCATGAGTGTGGTGTTTTAATCTGTATTTTATTTTCAATCAGATGTGGAATCATGCTGCTTGCATATTGAAGAAAGCTAATCAGATAAAACTGTATGGAAATTTCTACTCTTTTCTCTAAATGTGTGTTCTTTTATGGTTTTACATTTGCAAGAATTTATTGTCGTGCGCTACTGTTTACCTGTAGAGTTGACGACGTTGAAAACTTAGAGTCGCTTCGTTGGGAAGATCAGCAGAAGATCCGAAAATACATAGAGAGTGGTAGTGGCGGCAGCAGCAGTGCTGCCACAAAATCAGGCTCAAAAGCTGTCAAAGATACTGAGTGTGGTATTGAAGTTTCACAGACTTCTCGCGCTACTTGCAGGAGTTGCAGTCAA
Source organism: Vigna umbellata (assembly GCF_029865625.1). Classification (NCBI taxonomy): domain Eukaryota; kingdom Viridiplantae; phylum Streptophyta; class Magnoliopsida; order Fabales; family Fabaceae; genus Vigna; species Vigna umbellata. The sequence continues at coordinate 25,572,987 of NC_142169.1, forward strand.
AAGATTATCAAAGGAGAGGTTGGGTCTTATTGTTTCATTCTGTGTCATCTTCCAAAGGCTAACTAACTTATTAGAACTTATTGGAGTGTGTGTTAATTGGACCTGATTTACCATAAACTAACTTTTGGGAAACAACATATCTGGGTTTTAGTAATAGCTGGACTATGTTTCTAATTTAAGGGATGAAACTATGAGGATGTATAGTTTTTATTTTTACTTCCGACGTCTAGCATGTTGTGTTTGAATTTGGTTCCCAACATTATTCCATTGGTAGCTAAACTTATAACTTTTAGTATTGGTTTACTAGGTGGTGTGTCACTATTCCATAATGTGTTGAATCTTGGAACAAAGCCTGGTGCATGATACTAGAATTTTTTTGCTTTATCATTGGATTCTCCATCTTGATTCTTGAGAATATTGTTGTATGATAAAAATGATTTTGACGTTGTTGGTTCATGACAAGGTACGATAGCCTTTATGGCCAAGTATTCTCTAGTTTAGTCCTTGTTGTCATCACTCTTCCAATAAAAAGTTGAACTTTCAGCATGAGGTTGATTAATCTGTCCATAGAGAGTTGTATTGTAAAACCATTCACGAGTCTTTAACAGCTAAGCTTTTGGGATATCTTGTTCATGGCATGAGGAACAACAACAGAGTTCTTAAATTTCGGGTAATTATTTGTATATTGAAGTTTTGGTAGAATGAGGAGCATAATGGCTACCTGATTTGTTTGCTGCATTTTGTGGTTGGTGACGTGGTGTCATGGACTGGAGTGCATATAGGCTCACTCTCTGGTTCTTGGCACATGCACTTTCAAGAAGTATATTCCTCTCGTACTAGGTACCTGGCCTCTTGTATGGATTTGTCTTACTATCTAAGTATGTCTAGAATTCTAGCCACTGCTTGTGGGTTGAACGCATAATTATGAATCTATCCAATTTTCCTGCATTTCCTTTAATTCTGAAGTCCTTAAAAGGTACAAAAGTTGTTCTGGGAGTGTTCAAATTAAACCACTGTCAGAAATCATAATTTCATTTAGAATTGCATGAAATCTGCACAAGTCATTAGCAACACAATTATTCATGCTAGCTAGACTTCATCTCAGCCTTTTTAAGATCATTTTTATCCTGATGTATAATAGAATTCAGAATTTTCTCTAATCTTTTTCAAACCACTATCGTAATCCTTGCTGACTGTTTCTTCTTTGATTTAGGTTCGTATATCTACTAAGCCTGATGGTCCAGGTGCAAAAGGTTTGGCTTGGCACCATGCCAAATGTCTTGTGGAATTATCCCCATCAATTCAAGTAGATAAGTTATCTGGATGGGATAGTCTCTCATCTTCTGATCAATCAGCTGTCAATGACTTCGCTAAGAAGTGTCATCCAATGGACAAGGGGGGTATGATGATTGATATGTTTAAAAAAGTCTGGTTTTTATTGCCATAACGGTTGAATCTCTTTATTTTCATTTACTTTCTGACTGGATTCTGTTCAGGTGTTAGTAGTACAAACATTGAGACTGAAAAGGGTAAAGAATCCACGCAAATACACACTTCCAAAGGTGGTACAAAACGAGGGAAAGATGCTGATAGTGAGCGAAAATCAAAAGTTGCTAAGGCCAAGGAAGATGTATCTGCGAGCAGCGAAGCATCTGTTAAGAATTATAATGAAACAGGGGAAGCATGTGATCTGGAGAAGAAAATGGAAATCCAGAGCAAAGAAATATGGGCTCTGAAAGATGATCTCAAAAAGAATGTGTCAACAACAGAGTTTCGTGAAATGCTGGAAGCCAATGGTCAAGACTCAACAGGATCCGAACTTGATTTACGTGACCGCTGGTAATTTAATATCATGCAGATTTTTACCCTCAATCTTTAAAGAAGTGTTTACCTTGTTCCATATATCTTTCTTTTTAGTTATAATTGTCCATGATTTTACTGATAAAAGATTAGGTTTGTTTGTTTGGTGTCCCCTAATATGCATGCTCGCTGGTATTGAGCTCTTATATAATTTGTGATGGATAAATCATAATTTATTCATCAAAAGGAGAAAAAGATAAATGAATGCAAGTCTAGCAGATATATTATTGTTTGGATGAGAGATAATTCATTGTTTTTTCTTATCCTTCAAAATATGTTTAACTTCCCTAACTCTATTTATTACTATTTTTATAATTTAAGTGCTGATGGAATGATGTTTGGAGCACTTGGTCTTTGCCCAATATGTTCTGGCTTTCTGCGTTACTCTGGAGGAATGTACCGATGCACTGGATACGTGTCAGAGTGGAGTAAATGTTCTTACTCTACATGCGAACCAAAACGTGTTGAAGGGAAGTGGAAAATCCCAGAAGAAACAAATAATAAATACCTTAAAAAGGTTTGTAAAGAAAAAGTTGTCATAAAAACAAAAACCAATAAAGTACGACTAAAGTTTTTGCTTACTCTTTACAGTGGTTCAAATCTCAAAAAGGGAAGAAACCAGTTAGGATATTGCCTCTTCCATCACCAAGAAAATCTGCTGAAAGTCAAATTGCAACAGCTAATCAGCATCAATCATTGAAGGCTGAAAATTTCCAAGATATCAAAGTTGCTATCTGTGGATTAGCTAATGACACCATTGTATTTCTTCCTTCTATTTTCCCTTTAACATCTACTTTTAGCATCCACAAATAAAGTCTCCCCGTTAAACATTCTGAGAAACAATCCTATTTGATTTGGTTTTTCCAGTATATAGTACTCATCTTTTATGACGTGATTTTACAGGAGGAATGGAAACGCAAAATTAATGCCATGGGTGGAATCTTTCATGCAAAAGTAAAGAAAGGTATCTGCCGCAGAGACAATTGCCAAAATAAAAAATTCCATAAAATATTTTCTGCCTCGTGTACAATTTTTGTAATGTTTCATGCAACTTGTCTACGTGCAGATACTAACTGCTTGGTGGTTGGTGGAGTGCTCAATGATGAAGCTGAGATGCGGAAGGCAAGGTGCTCACAGTGAACTCGAGTTGTCAATATCAACCATTTTTTATTTAACTAATTATAATATCACTGACTTGGAAGAGTTTTGATATATAGGAGGATGAAAATTCCAATAGTCAGAGAGGACTACTTGATTGACTGCATACAGAAAAAGAAGAGACTTCCATTTGATATGTACAAGGTTGAAATGATTGGTGAGGCTTCTAGCATGGTCACCATTAAAGTGAAGGGACAAAGTGCTGTTCATGAGGCTTCTGGCCTACAAGAGTCTGGCCACATACTTGTGGAAGGAAAAAGCATATATAACACAACTTTGAATATGTCTGATTTGTCTACTGGTATTAACAGGTGGGTTCAGTATGTTTTAGCTTTCTTGTTCAGCTTCAGCATAAATTTTGTTTAGTTGGCAAGCCAGGAAATAGTAGTTTGTTTTCTATGCATTGATGAATAAAATTGAACCTAAAAGTATGCTTATAGATTTTATGTTGCTACACTATATATGTACAAAACATCAATCATCAAGCTGTGTCCCTATTGTTGAGCTGATGTGTCATTTTGTTCTTCCTCAGAAGGTAACTGACATTCCCAGCTAGGACATTGATTGAGAATATAATTTTATTTCAAAACTGTCTGGAATCTGCTGATCACAATCTTATTCTTAAGATTTCTTACTATGGTGGAAGTATAAACCTTGTGTTGTTTGACTGAGAGTACCTAATACATTAACATCGACATTGTATAAAATGAATTTTAATGTTTTCTACGAAAATCTGGTTTGTTTGTCATCAATTGTCTTATATAGGCTCAGTCTGGTAATATTGTAGCATTTGATGCCTTTGAACAGGAACAATTGGAAGTGTGTTTGATGGAAAGTATTTTGGTAGTGATTCCTTCAGTGCTTTTGAAAGGCCAAGCTTTCTAGCTAGAGACAACTTATTGGAAGTTTTTCAAATTTTATGGTCTCTATTTTACAATTTTGAACACCTAACTTTTGTCACCCACTGTTCCAACTCAGTTTCAACAGCAGCTTTTCACAGCACCTCCATCACGGAAGCTTTTTAAAAGGCACAACTCAAATATAGTTTAACTGTACTTTCATTCGTGTAGAATACTATGTAGTCTGTCTGGAAATATGTATTGTGCAGTTGTTATCCGTTGGCTGATAAATTTGTGTTTTGCAAACTATTTATGGTTTAAATACTTCAGCACTGGTTTTGTCCTAAATAAAAAACTGCCTAGTATTTATTTTCCAAAGCCAGCTTTTATTCTTTTGGGTTAGCCTGGAAAATAATTTTTTGTTTGACTTGTAGCCTTCTTTTTTGTATGTACTAAGACTCTTTTCATATTGAGTTGTTTGTATTGACTTCGTGAATTCTCTGCCTTATTTCCTTTCTTAATATTCTTGTTTTGCTTATATTTCGTCTCCCAACTATGCATCTCCCTATACTCGTCTTCACAATCACTGTCTTAACTTTTTTTCTTCCCATGTAAAGTTACTACATTCTCCAGATAATCCAAGAAGATAAGGGGTCAGATTGCTTTTTGTTTCGTAAATGGGGTCGAGTAGGAAATGACAAGATTGGAGGAGATAAACTGGAGGGTGAAATGTCAAAATCTGATGCAATCTGTGATTTCAAACGATTATTCTTTGAGAAGACTGGAAACCCTTGGGAGGCATGGGAACAAAAGACCATTCAGAAGCAACCTGGAAGATTTTTCCCATTGGATATTGTACATGTTTTATCATTTAAATTATTTGTGTGATGTTATGTAATCATCTTTCTCTGGTCAGGTGGATATTCAACTCAATCTTGTTATGTTGAACTTGCAGGATTATGGTGTTAACAAACAGGTATCAAACAAGAAAAGAAATGATAATGACAGCAAACTACCCCCGCCATTGATAGAATTGATTAAGATGCTCTTCAACGTGGAAACTTATAGGTTATAGTCAAATATACCTCTTCATTTTATTAGAATATGTATGATGCAATACTGAGTCTATAGTTTTGTAGATCTGCCATGATGGAGTTTGAGATTAATATGTCTGAAATGCCACTTGGGAAACTAAGCAAAAGCAATATCCAAAACGGTATGTTGTCACTTTACGTTTTCTGATCTATGGTAGTTCCCTATTTCCTTTGTTGGATTGCATCAAGCAATCCCATAGTCTTTATCAGAGTAATAAATGTTTGATTTTATGTTGGTTACCTTCTCTTCCTAGGGTTTGAAGCATTGACTGATATACAAAATCTGTTAAAACTTACTGATTCTGATCCATCAATCAAGGAAAGCTTACTTATTAATGCCAGCAACCGGTTCTTCACCATGATCCCTTCTATTCATCCACATATTATTAGGGATGAAGATGATTTTAAATCCAAGGTGGTGCTTTTTTTTCATTTTGGGGTTTGGTAATGAAACATGAAATTAGATTGATTTATCTTATTTTGTTAGTTATCTACTTGAAGTCATCACTCATGAAAGTTAATATATATATATATATATATATATATATATATATATATATATATATATATATATATATATTTTTTTTTTTTAATTTTGGTCCTGTTTTAAGATCAAATGAAATCATTTTATGTTTGAATTTTGAATAGAGTAATGGGAACTTTATACTATACAGTTACTGATTTTAAAGTTTATGCTGGACACGTGAAATTTAGTCTGTTCTTTGTTACAATAATGTTCAAGGAATATCAAATATATGATTGATAGAAAAGTTATCTAATTCTATCTGGTTTTCTTTTTGTTGTAGGTGAAAATGTTAGAAGCCCTTCAAGACATTGAAATAGCCTCTAGATTAGTTGGATTTGATGCCAACAATGAGGACTCAATTGATGATAGTTATAAGAAGCTCCACTGCGATATATCTCCACTTCCTCATGATAGTGAAGATTTTTGTTTAATTGAAAAGTTTCTCCATAATACTCATGCCCCTACACATACGGTACGATTATATTGGGTATACAAGTTAGTGCTTGGTGTATTAATGTCTCTGCTGTGATCTCTTTCATTTCTCACAATGTAAATGTTTCCACTATATTTGTAATCCATTTATACAGGACTGGAGTCTTGAGCTGGAAGAAGTTTTTTCACTTGAAAGGGAAGGTGAATTTGATAAGTTTGCTCCTTACAGGGATAAACTTGGAAACAGAATGCTCCTATGGCATGGTAGGCTTTGGATATGTGACTTTAATTTCTTGTATGTTTGTTGTGAAATATTCTCCTGAGGCAATGAGAATGCAAAATTTGAAAGGAATGTAAACAGATTTCTTAAGGTGATAATCTATGAGGCTTCCAATCTCGAAATGTCTCTAGGAATTATTCTCATAATGACTACTCTAGAAGTGCCGAGATAATACAAAACCAGTGACCAAAGGAGTTCTAGCTTACATAAGCTGAAACTTTTATGCTAAAATTTCTTTCATCACTGTCAGATTGGATCATTTTTAGTTGTGAGCTATAATCACATCGATGACTATTTCTTTTTAATGTGCATACTTTCAGCCAGAGATGACATATGTACAAATTTTAGATTGGCACCTCTAACGAAATTGTTCTCTATATAGGTTCTAGGTTGACAAACTTTGTGGGCATTCTTAGCCAAGGACTCAGAATAGCCCCTCCTGAAGCTCCCGCGACTGGCTATATGGTCCTATCTATTCCTCCCTTATTAACTCTTGTTTATATTTTGTTGGATACCAATACCTAATTTAACTTTGCAAAGCAGTACTAAACTCTGAATATTTTGTATTGCAGTTTGGGAAAGGGGTGTACTTTGCGGACCTGGTCAGCAAAAGTGCCCAGTATTGCTTCACTGATAAGAAAAACCCTGTTGGTCTAATGCTATTGAGTGAAGTTGCACTTGGAAACATCTATGAGCTCAAGAAAGCTAAGGCTAGTCTGCTTTAATCCAATTTGTGAATTTAGCTTTTTCTTCAAATAAAGTAATAATTTTAAAAACAAAATCAGGAAAGTTAAAAAAATTACTATTTCCTCCAAATAAGTTAATCCAAACAATCAAATATGGTTGAATATTTGTTAGTGCATACGCATTCAAAATGAGCCACAATGTTGCTTTCAATAACTTTTGGTTTCATACTGATTGTCTGTCTTCTGAGAAACAGTATATGGATAAACCTCCCGAAGGAAAGCACTCTACTAAAGGACTGGGCAAGAAAATGCCTCAAGAATCGGAATATGCAAAGTGGAGAGGCGATGTGACTGTTCCTTGTGGAAAACCAGTGCCATCAAATGTCAAGGCTTCTGAGCTCATGTACAATGAGTATATTGTTTATAATACTGCCCAAGTAAGTTTCAAGTTTGGTTTATTTCTGTCATATAATGCCAACGAGGCAAGCACTAGCTTAAATTATAAGTTTCAATTTTGTGCAGATAAATTTATATTGAAGTTTCTTGTAGATGATTTTTAGTTATGTATGTTTAATGGCTAACTTAATTGGGATAGAAATAGTATGCAAGAGGTAAAGAAAGAAGAATGAATAGCCAGATTTAATGTGGAAATGTCTTGATGAGGAAAAACCACTGGCAGAGGAGAAACAAATCACTAATAAAATTGATATGATAGAGATATAAAGAGAGCGGTTGCTATAACATTATTATGTAAGTGGATATTGAACTTTAGCCCAAAAACATAAGGCTTCTTCCCCCCAAAAAAAGGGATCACTGGTGTGACCCTTGGTCTCAGTGTATCAACTCGGGGCCTCCACCTCTACCAGACCCCAAAGAATATCAAAATTATTTCTTCAGCAAATTGATGGCAGCACGAGATTTTGAGGCCAGACCCAAGAATTTGGTGTCATTAACACTACAGATTCTGTCAAAATTTTATTATTTGAAACTCCAGTTTCTGAGATAAACAACAAGCTAAAGATTCTCATATCCCTATGGTAGATAGGACACAACTATCAGCAAGGATCTATAGCTGATTAGCTTGAGTAGTAAGCTTGTGTTTTTCTATTGTCTGTGGTTAAACTTGGTTCATGACCTACTTGCATTATACTCTGTATGAGCATTTTTGGATTTGGCATAGATAAAGCCTGATGTTATATTTCCTTTTCTTCTTTTGGTAATAACATGTGTATGACTGGATGTGTTCTTTTGTACAGGTTAAGATGCAATTCTTGTTGAAGGTGAGGTTTCATCACAAGAGATGAGCACTGTGAGAAGTTTGCTGTTTTGGGGCTAAACAGTGTTTTGACCTGACTTGTACGTAGTAGTCCATCTGGGATTCCCTAGAATTGTCTTAGTGAGGTCTCATTTTGAGTTGACTGGAGATCTTTCTACCTTTTTTGGCGCATGCATGTAAGTGCGGGGATTATCTAGTTGAAACCCGTCACTTGTAGCTGAATTATCCCATGCAATTTGTGATCCGGTTATCTGTATAGAATCGCCATTTTAATCTTATTTAGTATGTGTTGCATTTTAAACACCATCTTACCCAGTCTAGTAATTAGTTGATGGTCGTTTGTCTGAGGTTACTTTTTGTTTTCTCTAACCTTACTCAGAAATTAGAACCGGGTGCCAGATAGAAGACTAGATTGGCGGTAATGAAAATAGTGAGCACAAGACATTACGTGGTCTGCATGTGTCGTGAAGGTGATGCTATTAATCAATGCACCAACAAAGTGTTGATTATGACATCATGCCATGGGTATATATAAATTTTTGGCAGTTATTTGCATATGGCTATCAATGGAGTTTGCAAAGCTCTATGGTGGTACTGACTGTGAGTACTTAAAACTTAGGCGGCTCTTAGTAAGACCCATGCGTGACATTGACTCTTCTATATACAAACAGCCATTTCTCATTATCAAGTATATGACGAAGTGTTGTCTCCTCATATCTTTTTTGGTTGTGTTTGCTATCTCGTATGTTCCTCTGTATATGTTGTGTTTACTGATTTTTGGCAAATTTTGATTCACTGACTAGTTCCTCCCACAAAATACAGCTGGTTCTTAGTTTGGTAATGTAACGTAAGCAGTGTTTTTTCATTGTTAGTTATTTAGCTGAATTATCGTGTTTTGGTGTTTTCTGATGGCTTTTCATCTGAATCTAGTCCAAGTGTTTGGACTAGGCAAATACACATAGTGCAATTTTGAAAACTGCAACTTAATGTATAATATTAAACCGTTGGAGTCCCGTCTTTTGAGCGTGACTTAACCAAGAAAGTGATGCAAGTGATGATGTACAATAGTTGACTTTGTATAGTGATTTCTGAAGAATGCAGATTTGATTTAAGATTTTGATAACGACTTTGAGATATCTAATGTTATATGAATCTATCAGTATATCCTATGTCCAATAGACAAGATTTGAATTTCATGATACTGCCAAAGAACAACTAATTACCAGTCTGTTCTCTGCAGTTTTAAACAAGGGCTATATTGTAGATTTTTTAAGACTTTTATTTTTTATGATTGCTTAGAAAAATCAAACACTAATAGTGAGATCAAGTATTACTACAGTATAGATGTTTTAAAAGTTCGAGTAAAAAATAATATAATAATTGTATATTTTTATTTAATGTATAATTTATTTTTCAATAAATGTTTATTGTTTTTTTTCCTTAATAGACTAAAGATAATGTCACTGAAAGTAATTATTTGATTATTTGCATTGCTTTTCTACACATACAAATTGATAGTTGAATGAATAGATTATTTCATAAAATATTGAATGAATTTCCAGATGACTTTTTTTTTTAGTTTGGTTATTTACCCCCTATGTGGTAATGCCAAGCTTCTTAATGAAATTCAAGTTTCTTAAAAAATAGTAATAAATGAATAAATTAATAAATAAAAACAACAAATTTCCCTTATGATTTCTACAGCTGTAACCATTTATGTTTTCTCACTGAAATTTACTCTTTCTTCCCCTCTCTGCATCGTGGTTCACCAAATTTATCTCCTCTTTGAATACTCGTATCATTTTTCTTACGTATAAAATACATATAAATTCTTTTCTGACATTCTTTTGAATTTTTTTATGTATTTCACGTATAAAATACATATCAAATTTGGGACATCATATTTTAATTTCCTTTTAGTTCTTTTTAACACATTCAAAATTTATTTATAGAATATAAGAATGACAATATGTTTGCTTTAAACTAGTCTATAAGTCAATTTATATATCATGGACAAATTGGAGAAGGTTGACCTGTCAACCACTATTTATTTCTTTTGTAATTTTTTTTTAAAAAAGTTTGTAAATGTTATTGGATATATAATTTTAAGTTTTCATTTTGTATTCATTTTAAGTTTAAGTTTTCATTATTGGATATAATTTTTTTTATAACTCAAGTTCTTCAATATTAATGGAAAATTTATCCTCGAATCGACTTTAAATTAAATTATAAATATATTTTAAGATATTCATTTAAATTTATCAATTTAATTTATTTTATCAAATAAGAACTCAAACTTTCTTCTTCTCTTTCTTATTGATAGCTCGATTCACTGAACCATTTCCAAATGAAACATGTTAATTGTTTCAATCTACCCTTAATCATTGAGTCAACTTCTCACCTGTTTCTGATAAATTGAAGATAAAAAAAATTAAACAAATTGATATGTTTTACTAATTCTATCTTATATCAAATTTATCCAAAAAAAAAAGTCTTTAAGAATTATATTTTTCTAATTAAAAGAAAAAAGAAAATAAATAAATGTGATAATAGTTCTGGTCGGATATGTCATAGTATTAGTGTTCTTGTTGTTGTAACTAACACATTATTTTTCAAATTGATGTCTTACAATTTATCCACTTATTAGCAACACGTGGTTAATAATATGATAATATAAAAAAATAACACTAGTAATTAATGGAGGAATGTGCTAATAAGTATTTAAAAAATGCCGGTTAAGAAACAAATCATACATTTAATTAAATGCTTCCTTTGTTCTTTTATGATACTCTTTTAATGTTTTTCTACTAAAATCAAGAAAGTCGTTTAATTTTTCATATTTTTAATATAATTTTGAATAAGTTATCTATTATACTTTTTTCAATTTGTTTTAACGTAGATTTATATTTATCGTTATACTTTTCCCCTCTTATGCTACCTATTTTTGTTTTCTCTCCATATAATTAAATTAAACGTATAACTAAAAAAAATCGCATTATTTAAAATTTAAAACATCAAATAAAAAACTTTAAATCACTTAAAAAACTTAATAATTTTATTTTTTTTATATAAAAAATATTTACTTAAATTCTAGATCCCTTCTAATTGTAATCCATCCAGTGTTATATATGGTCTCCTTTAAGAATTCTAAGAACGAAAAGAGGTGTGAATACATGCAGAAAACATTTCTATGTTGAAATCAGAAATTTGAGATGATAAGTGGAAATATGAAATGTTATTAATCAACTCATACTTATCTCTTGGGTGGACTTTTATTTGTTTACACATTTTCTAATAAGGTTTACCCCTTAATCTTTGTTTAATCTACATAATTACACTTTCACTGTACACATTTGATAAAAAATAGTGTATAGTAGGATGTGTTAAGTATTCCTAAAACGAGGTGGTAATAATCTTAAGCATGATTTAAAACTAATATTATGATAGGTTTGATTGGTGTTTGTGGAAGGAGGTGGTAAGAAGTAGGAAGTTGTCGGTAGAGTTAACCGGCAGGTGCCAGTCTACTAACTGGAGTTAGGAAGCGACAAACTGCAGCAGTTCCAAGGTGCGGCGTTCGGCGCAAAATTGTAAAACAAAAACTAATCAACCAATTTATTTATCAAACCAAACCAAACAACCATACCAACCCCATACAAATACCTATCATTACATAAATCAGAGCTTTCAGCTTCTTAATTAGCAATTTTCAGTTTCAGATAAAATAATACATAATTATTTTTAATAATACTATTTTAATAATGTAAGAAAAACAACACTATTAAATAAATCTACTCAATATTATAAGTATGGTAATAATATTGAAAAAAGATGAATGATTTAGTAAATAGATAGATAAAATAGGAGTGTGGAAGCAATAGAAAAACCAGTGATGTAATGCCTCCACCATTAAGAAATGTTCCCTCTGAACCCTACATAAGAGGGTCACATGTCCCCATTAACATTTCTTATAAGACTCTTTATGCCCTTATTCCCACTGTCCCACTTCCCCTGACCCCTTCCCTCTCCCATACCATACTCTTCACTCACATTTTAGTTTGCACCATTTCCTAGTGTGTTCGTGTGCCTACAAATTTTATTCACATAAAATACACCAACGCCTCTTTCTCTTTCTCTTCTGCTCATCACTACTGTACTCATTCTATGGCTTCTGCAAGTGGAAATGGAGGCTCTAATGGCTCTGGCTCTCCTTGCGGGGCATGCAAGTTCCTCAGGCGAAAGTGTGCAGCTGACTGCATCTTTGCACCTTACTTTTGCTCAGAACAAGGCCCTGCTAGATTCGCTGCCATACATAAAGTGTTTGGTGCCAGCAATGTTTCCAAGCTGCTTTTGCATATACCAGCTCATGATCGTTGTGAAGCTGTTGTCACAATTGCTTATGAGGCTCAGGCTCGTATCAGAGACCCCGTCTATGGCTGTGTCTCTCACATTTTTGCCTTACAACAACAGGTACTATTATATATATATTCTCTCCAACCTCATCAAAAGTTTCATACTTTCTGGGAAAATAAAATACCTAGATCTTCTCATTAATCATGCTCAGTTTTTTTGTTTATATCTCCTCGTAAACATCGAATAAGTAACACATTAGCCCCTATTTGGTGTTAGACAAAACTTGAATACAGTTTTAGAGATGTTTTTGTCTGATCAAAATCAAAAGTTTATGTCAATAGCTTACATGTAAACATCTGTTATTTGAATTATTAAGCTTCGAATTTAATGGAAAATAAGACGGATAGGGAAGATAATACCGAAAACACTTTAAAAAGTATGTTTAAGTTTTATTCTTAAATGGGTTTTTATCAAGAAGTAGACATAAAAATAAACCCAACTAGTCTCTCGTCAATCAAATTCTGTTTATCATGTTAATTTTCTTTCCGAAACCCCTTCTTGGTTATTTAGTTTATGTTGGATATTTGGAAAAATGGGGTCATTCAAGAAAACCAGCTACTCCTGTCGTTTTCTCTTGCTTGAAGTCTAGGTACCTAAGTCTGGCTTCTATGACGCCTCAAGGGCCAGTGCTCAAAGAATAATATTTATTAGCATTGGCTTGTATATAAAATACACAGCAGTCAATTTATTTAGAAAGAAACAGTTGTGTAATAAAAATTCCGAGTCTTGTAATTTTGTTACATTTTGCTTTTTTTTGTTGAAATGCAGGTGGCATGCTTGCAAGCACAGCTGATGCAGGTGAAGGCTCAGCTGGCTCAGAACCTGATGGAGTCGAGGAACATGGAGAATAATAATCATGAGTGGGCAGGGAATCATAGTGTTGCAATGAACCATCCATTTTGTCCCACTTACATGAACCCTATATCTCCTCAAAGCTCTCTTGAGTCAATTGATCACAGCAGCATGAACGATGGAATGAGCATGCAAGATATACAAAGCAGAGAGGAAAGAGCATACAACAACAATGAGTTGGGTGAGCTGCAAGAACTGGCGCTCAGAATGATGAGGAACTGATTATGACTAGGTTTAGCCTTTTCATTTTCATAGAAGGATGTTCCTTGATGTTGAGGGGACATGGTCTTTTGCAAGTGTTGTATATATAATGAGAGTCTCATCAAGAAAACTGGCCATAACTGATAAGCCTAAAGTTTAAACTATGCATTAGGCTTTTTCTGTTTGTGGATTCAATCCAAAAGAAATTAATTTTTTACAGCCTAGCTAGCTCAGTTTTTCTCTCTCTCTCACTCTCCATATATACATATATGCTTTTGCTCAAATTTGCAGTGTTGATTAACATTGAGTCTAGAAAATAACTTGGCTTTGTTATGTGAACTATACTACAGTGAAGCATAGACAGTCTTAAGCAAAAATGGCAAAAGGGAAGTCTATAAAATAGGGGTTGTCATAAATTATTATGCATTCTTTGCCTGTCAAACTTCAATAATTATGGTGTGTACCTTTGAATTATGAGTTGTCCTTGGTTTCTCCCTCTCCCTCCTCGCTTAATGGGGATCTTTTTTCCAACAAAACCACACGCTTAATTGAACTTTCTAGATCACAATGCTTGACACGTTCAACTCTTTTGTTTTATTTATGGTGGGAATCCCCATCTAGGTTAATTTCGATTTGTTAAAAGACAAACACATACTGGCCTCACCTGTCTACTTTAGTGAATAATCTCTTTCACGTTTCTGAGGTGTTTCGCGACAGAAAGTAACATGAAAAACAATACTTTACACACTAACCTCTCCCAGTTTACTCAAAAATAAATTATAATTACACCCTTCTTTTTATTTCTTATTTTTCCGATTTTTTGAGGAGGAAGCAACAAAGGGACCATAAAGAGCTCATACATGAGTCTTAATAATTGCATATTAATAACATAAAGCTTTTTCACCACCTATTTTTTATATGTTGCATAAAAACCATTGTGATGCCCCATCTTGTTGAACACCTTTAGATCCAAATGCAATGTTCCCTTGGGTGCATTGATGAGACATTTTTCTAAGATTTCTTTTTGCAAGGCAGGGAGCTATAGAGGGCACTTGGATGCTACCATCATAGTTAAAGCCAAGCACAACCCTAGGGTTAGTATATCCAATGGGCCCTACTTGGTTAACAGGTAGTTTTACCTAACATTACTATACTAATCTTATTGCAATATCAATATATATATATATATATATATATATGTATATATACCAATGATTTTGTATTCGTACAAGTAGACAAAGTGTCTCCCCGATTCAATACATGGCTGCATATCACTATTTTTATTTAACCAATTAACCTCATTCTTCATATAATAACATCAAACGAAGAGCCTCGCACTGCTTTGACTTGGTAAGAGGCATCAAGATGAATAAAATTTAGTGGGGTGTTGAAACTTTTACGTACGGTGATGATCAAACAATGAAAGAGTTGTAGTAATAAACCGACAGAAATAGAGAACCGTACTATGTATCGAATCGACTTGGTCTTATAAAGTGCTGTTCTTTCTTTTTGTTTTTTGATCCCATCAAAGTGCTGTTCTTGTGATTATAACTGAGTTCATAAGTGTACTTTTAAGTTGCTAATCGTGAAACTATTTTATAATTTCCTTGCATGCGACTCGATTGTTATTGGTGAGTTCGTACTAATTTGATGGGTAAAATAAAAACCAAGCATGCAATGTGTGCCTTATAAATTATTTATAAATAGAAGGAAAATATAATTTGGTCTGAGAGTTGTGCACACACAATAATAGGTGATACCTTGAGTAGGGGAGACAAGAGTAGTGGACAGGGATCTTGTTCAACACTTTCATTACACAATTCAACCATGGGGACCATACGAAGAAGCTCCAAGTGAAGCACAAGTAACCCAGTTGCAGTATGACCTAATAATAATCACTCCTATGACGAAACTTAATCTGCATGTGTGTGTCTCTCTAACTAAACAGATATAAATTAAGTCTCAAATTTCAAATCATTGACGTGCCTTTGCAAACCAGTTTTATAGTAATTAATTTAAGTATTCCTTAAAATAAACGCTTCTATCAAGCACGTACGTTGAAAATTATGACATGTAAAGATCCTGGAAACAGAACTAGAAGTAGCTGAAAGATCTGCTAGTGTTATAGGCTTATAGGACTGAGAAAATTAATGAAGTGAGCAGGCCATGGAAAATTGTTGTTTAAGTATCGATGGACCACCTTTAGAACCTTAGATGAACACGAACTTACATACGAACAATAAAATAAACATCCTCGGTCTCTGTCAGGATTGATTTCGTGAAAAAAAAAATATATGTTTATGCATAATCAGTCCTATTAAACGGCCGTTAATTCCACAATTTGTCTAAAGCAGGGATAAGAAGGATTAAATAAAAAAGAAAAAACTTTATGCCGGACCATTATTTGCATCTGGAAAAGTAATTATTAATTGGGAAGACAAGACCCATTAGTTTAGTTGAAGCCCGGTGATTATGATTAGCTAGCTGAACATGAGAGCAAAAGTTTCTCCAAAAATAAAGTAGAATGGAACCTGAGCTCAGAGAAGATAAGATCGGTATTGGTCTTTACTTAATTTGATGAGTTGCTGTGTGATAAAATAAAGAAATAATTAATTGCAGAAGATGAAAAGAGTGAAGAGTGGTGTTTATTATAGTTTATTGCAAGTATAATTAGATTAATAGAATTAAATTTAGTGTTTTCTGAAAGAAGAAATATTTTAAAGATGTACAGTGAATGATGAATTATATTGTATGCATATATTTGATCTCCGGGATTGGCGAAAGGACTGGGTTTGCATTAATATATGATATTAGGTCAAAAGTGGGACACACGTGCAACTTAAATGTTTGATTTAACATGGATGTCACTGACATGTATTAGACAGAGGACTTTGTCTTCAAAACAACACAAGTAACTGCCTTTCTTGTTTCTTATTATGAGATTACAAATTTTCAACACACAAGAATAAAAGAAATCAAAGTTTCTGCAAGCCACGTTTACGTTTTAATACTATTTGTTTTGAACTCGATGAGAATGGCAGATCTTCAAGGATTCAAATAGGTTGCACTTGTACTTGTTTATTTTCAAGATTCAAAATTCATTAAATCTTATGATTAGTTAGAAATTCGTATTATTGCAAATATTATTTTCTTACACGTACGTGTTTGTTAATTGAAGTTATTCATTCTTAGAATTAACATTTATAGGTCATCAAGTTAATGGAAATTAAACTAAGGAACTGATTTGTTCTTTGAGATTCAAACCCAAAAGTGAAGAAGGTAGATATTAATTATTCACAATTTGCAGAATGCATGATCAGCATTTGGAATATTTAAGTGACCTATTCATACATGGGGTCCCACAATTCTGGAATCTACCAAAAAAGAACGCCTTATTTTCACATATTTTTTTTTCTTACTTATTATTGATTTGACAAGTTTATTTATATACCATCAAAAGTTTTCAAGTGCACACAAACAAATATTATAATATTAAGTTAGATCACTGTTTAGTTTTTCTTTAGTGTATAATATTTTCGTAACTCAAAAATATTATAAACTTTTATAACAATGTATAATCTCAGAGATAAAAATTCAAAATATTAAGTTTCTGTAAATTATAAAGTGTTATATTATTATTTTTTATTATTAACACCATAAAAAAATCCCTCATTATGTAAATAACCAAACAGTCATCTAACTTTTTGTTTTTCATATTATTGTGCACTTCATTTTCTCAAAATTCACTATTAAAAGCTTCTTTCAACTGCTGTACATATATCATAAGATTAATCAATGGTAAAAACTTCAAGCTGAATATCAAGCACTATAATACACGAAAAAAAATATACTAGTTGATAAAATTTAGTCAATCGGACCAACTTCTTTTTATCAAATACAAGAAAAAGAATATATTCAATTTTAAGTTTGGTACACAAATAAACAACAACCTGATTTTCACTTTTATAGTATATTTTAACCTATTTTTTAATTTGTTTGAAAAATTCAATTTAACCCGTAATTCTTATAATTTTTTTAATATGATTCAATTATGTCATTCCTTTTATATTGAGTTAATGCGTGCATACATGTCATATGTATATCATATGTAGTATTTTTATTTTTATTTTTTCTTAAATTTGTTATGTTATTTTGTGTCACTTAACAAAGACGATTGTTGATAAATCAACAATAAGTGCATCAAAGTGCATCAGTCAGTCATAGTAAGTGATAAAATTATTATTCTCTCTCAATGGACTTGTGTAATACATGACAACTTTTCTTTTCATAATTCAATTAGACATCAAAATGTATAAAAACACAAGAAATTTTTTTTGGTATTTTTATCAAATAATTGGTGTGCAAGAAATTTAACTACAATTTGTTAAAACTAGAATTCATCCACTTCATTTCCATGCATTCACAAACATATCAATTTCATCTATTAGGTGTTCAATTTCAATTTTAGATTCACAAAACATTAAAAAGCATATATCATTAACATCACAAAATACATAAGAATTTCATATTTTACAATTAATCTCAACAAATAGGAAAAATTCTCCATGGTGGAGTTATTTTTCAAGGTTCTTTGTAATTGCTCCATGCTCCAATCATGTTTCTCCTTCGCATTTTCATCTTCAATTTGTGATTCATCTTCTTACTCAACCCAAAAGAGACAAAATCACCATTGATAAAAAGCTCAAAAAGGAGAAGGAAGAGCTTCCCAGCACCCCAAATAGCCTCTACGAGCCTCTTTCCATCGCTTTAGATGAAGAATGAAGTGTAGGAAGAGAATAATTCAAAAAATCCTCGCAAAAACATAACTAAATATCTGTTTTACGCGTTTCTGAACTTACATACTCACGAGCTTCTAAATTCGTCCAATGAAAAGTCAACTCATCCAAATAAGTAAATTGTATCAGTCAATACATGAACTCCGTAGTGCTTATTTGTATGTAATATATATATATATATATATATATATATATATATATATATATATATATATATATATATATATATATATGTATATATATATATATTAATTTTAGTTTGGTAATGAGTTTATTATTTCGGTTTAAAAAGCATTATTAAGAGATGATGAACAACCATGAAAGAGATTTTAAACCCTTTCTGGCTTTCGTATTGTTTTTGGGCTGTGATAGATAAACATCCCATATCCTAATCAACCCCTTAAAAATATTATTTTTTATTAGGTCTGTTATAGAAGTCGGAAAACTTTGGGGTTTTCATAAAATTTTCTATTTTTTTTTTCACTCCTGATACATTCGTTGTGTTCATACATACTTGAGGAGAGCTTGGATTTGCGTAAAAAGAAGGACTGTTCTATGTTCTTCATTGTCTTGTGGAAGAGAGAAATAAAAAGCAAATGAGAAATTCTTAATTTTTTTAATGTATTTCATAAATATATAGTATATTTTTACTTTAAAATTAGATGTTAAAAATTGCACATTTAAGGCTCTTTTATACTTCTTGTTAATACATATTCGGGCGTTTTTATCGTTAAAAATAGTTATTTAACACTTTGAAAACGAGTTTCAATATTTGAGTCTCGCCAAGGTTATATTAGGTTGAAAAAAATAATCAACTTTTTTAAATGTAATTTACTTTGTAAGATAAATAAGTTCGAAGCGGTTGAAGGTAAATCGGTTAGCAATCTATCAACGATAATTTTTATTATTTTTTATAATTTTTTATTATAATTATTTACTATTTTTAATTATATAGATAGATTTGACTTATTGTAATAAATTAAAATATTTTTAAATAATATTTTAATATTTTAGATATTTATTTTATGTATTAGTCAAATTATGAAAATTGACATTATTTTTACAATGATGTGTGGTAAAATAAATGAACATTTTATTGTTATAAAAAGATAAGTCAAATTAATTTATTTTAATTATACTTCAATAAATATATAAAAATTCAAAACTGCTTCTACTTTTAATTTTTTTATTCGATGTATTGAAATTAATTGTTATCGTTATTAAAATTGGCAAAAACCTTTCAAACTATATTCTAAACACAACCTTAATAATAAAAGCAATCCAAAAAGGATATTTTCTTCTTTTCTCTGTATTTAATTTAGTCACATATATTAATTACACATATATGAGTTATCTCTTTAATTTTCTCTATAATAACCCATGATTGCATCCGTATTGTTGTTTTGGTGTTATCAAATAGTTAAATATGTTGCTGTTAAACATTATAATTTAATAAGTTAGTTTATCACCTTTAAACTTTTAAGTAATTAATAACCTTTAACTTTCAACATTTATTGCAACACACGTTCTAAGTTATAGTGCCAATTTTTCTTTATTGCTTCGGCCTTCTTGATATGGATCATGATTTGGATTTGAGTCCACTTAGGTTTCAATTCTTTACTATTGAAATTGGGTCATAGGAGATTGAGATTGTTAGGTGTGTAGGAAGTGGCTGCCCAAGTATGTTTTTGTCTATGTTCAAAACTTGGTCCATTTTTCCCATTTTGTTTTCTTTTAATTATGTTCAGATTATAAATAAAAAGTATTAGTTGCAATAATTGTGGGGATTAGGCTTGATTAAAAATATCAAGAGCACAAGAAAATAATGATTTGATAAAATAGGTTATTAGTTTATTAAATGTTGTAGGCACTTGATTTATTGATAAGATTAGGCTGGTTATTCCTTCTCTACAACATCATGTTTATTTAAAACCACTAATTAAACTAATTAAATTAGAATTTAAGTCAACTATATCCAAAATATGCCCCATTCAACAATTTGATTAAGAGTTTTTTTAAGTGACTACAATTTCTAATATTATCCTTTCCATCAATTTATTATTTTTTTCAAAAAAAAAATATTTTCTAGCAATGAGTTGTAAGTAATAAATTGTTTTACATTCACTCTTTTTTTTCAAACCACGTGTGTTTAAAATAAAGAATGCATCACATGACAATTTTATAAATCTTAATTTTTTTTTTCTCAATCTATTTTAATATTGGATAATTTTTCTTTGGTAATCACATTAAGCTTGTATTAATTCAAGCTCCTCACATGTGAAGACTTGATAATTTTCAAATTTCCTAACAATATTTTCTTAAAGTAAATAAAAAGAATTATTCTCACTTACTTTTTATGCTAAAGAGCCCCTTGTGGCTTAATGATCCTTCTCTTCTCCAAATTCTAAAAAAAAAGCCCACTCTTAATTTGTTTTTGTAAATTTTATTATTTTAAAAAACATATAAAATATTCATATCACATCTACACGGAATAACGCAAATCTAATTAAAAATACAGTTACTAATTATAATTGTTAGCTAAGTTATTAACAAAATCCCAAAATAAAATTAGTTTTTTTTATCTCTTGAAAAAATCCATATAAATCTGTTTATTTTTTCTTTTTCAAAAGAAAATATACCCAGATATATTATAAAAAAAAGAGAAAATATTTTTACGGGTTTTTCTATATGACCCATCCTGAAAATGGAGTTGAAATAAAAATTAAAGCGTGTAGATAAGTGCAGTAAGAGGAACTTCAAAAATATACAACATGTGTTAAGAGAGCATGGACCACCATTATGATTAAGTAAGCTACAAATCCAACTGAAAAAGACATGACTGAACATGGAGCACAATGATAACAAAGAAAACAGTGTTATTTGTTAAACATGCATTGCACCACCCTTTATCACAGCAGAAAGTGAAATTCAATGAGTACAAGCCTCATAGATTGCATGGTATAGCCAAATATATGGGAGCAAGTGCATGAACTTAACTCATTATCAGAAACAAGATCCTTTGGCAACACACATAAATTTCATCATATCATCACTAATATATAACCATTTTACGTGATGGGGGTTCTGAATTTGCAGTACTTATGTTCATCTTTCAAATTGAGGAACATTGAGACTTAAGATGTATCTATGCTGTTTCTACTGATATATTTCTTCACACATTCCCAGTGTTTACCCTAATGAATGCTAGATTTGATGCATTGAATGGTAACTATCACAAATTAATGCTACTTTGATTTGCTTGTTTTATCTTAGGTTTTAAGTTCCATAGAACACAGATTAAGAAATGTGATTTAAACTATTTGTAATCTTTAGTATGTTATTTATATCTCTCATTTATTATCCGTCATTTCATTTTATTTCTCTGTTTTTTATAGGATATAATGATACAAGGTTCAAATATTTGTCATTTAGAGTGTTTTTGGAATTAAAAAGTCTGCAAAACAAACACTTTCATAGGCAAACATGTTCGAGAGGCATTGGAAAAAAAAAATATCAAACAAATGACATATTTCTGGTTCTTGCTAAGCATTTGTCTGTATTTCTTCAACATCTTATCTCCAAAAACCAAGGTAAGAACAATATAATTTTGTAGTTTCATAACGTACTTCAATATTACATAAACCTATTGATCTTGTTTAATTTGCTGAAACAAGGTAACTGGGAAATAGAAGAAATTCCATAAGTTTCATCATTCATCACCAAAAGTGGTTTTTCATAAAAAAAATCATTCAGAGGAATATATTGTGTGAGTGGGTGAAGCATGTACTTCAATGACATTAATTACTCTGAATAATATGCTCTATCTACATGTATGATGCTTTCCCCTCAAACCTACAGATACTTGTTTAATATATCAGTTACTTTGGGATTACCATTCCCTAGCCTATTCCATATATATTCCAAATATTTTCAATGTGCAAACATATCTATCCTTTAGGTCAAATTTAGGATCTTCATCAAGTCCATAAACAAACATAATTTACTTCATATACAAACACCAAAGTTTTTCAATATAAGATTTTATTATTATTCTAATAAATACCAATATTTCACTAAGCTAAACAAAACAATACTATAATGCGGATTCCCATTACAATTATATATCACATTCTAGGCTTCCTCAGGTAATAAAGTGCATGCTTCGCCACACATGTGCAACAAATTCAAAATTGATAAAGTTGACTTCACCAATTCTTTCATGCAGACTCTGATCTTTCATGAAGTAAATTTCATAATCACCAAAACTCACTCTTACTGAAGGTTATCCATTTGATAAAAGGTCCACTGCCTTTGCACGTCACAGGCCATGGAGTTACAACTCTCTTCAAAGCTAGAAAAGAAGATGCTTTCCTCTACTGTTACGGAATTGTCATCATTTCCAATAGGGTTTGGGTCCATGAAGGTATCAGTAGTTCCATAGTACTGTGTTGAAGTATCGGTGGACAATTTAGGAAGAAATTGTGAAGCCGAGTTGGAATTCTCCGTCTGGAACCAACTCTCAAGATACTGCGGAAAATTGGTAGATTTTCCAAAGTATTTCTCATTAGGGTTTTCAGTGGCAGAGGCATTGAGATAGATCTGACCTGCCTGTTCCCTGAGATGAGCTACTTGTGCTTGTAAATTCACCACCTGCAAAGATCAAACAAAAAAGTGGATAAGTTAGTTAACTGGCATAACCACAAATCAGCTAGGGTTTTCAACACAGTAAGCCTGATTATGCTTATGAAAGGGAAAGAAAAAACCTGTTGTTGGAGTGCAAAAATATGAGCAACACAGCCATAAATTGGATCTTGAAGTCTAGCTTGAGCTTCATAAGAGATGGTGACAGCAGCTTCACAACGTTCACTGACAGGAAGGTGAGCAAGTAGCTTTGAGACATTGCTTGCGCCAAAGACCTTATGAATGGCTGCAAAATGGGTGGCACCCTGTTCATGGCAAAAGTAAGGAGCAAAAACACAGCCTCTCACACACTTCCTTCTCAAGAATTTGCAGGCTCCACACGGAGAACCAGTCATGTTGGCCTTTTGGTTGAGGGGTTTGTGGTCTTTTAGGATTTTGGGTTGTTTTCTGGGTCTCTTCAACCTTGTGCAAATCATAATGATTTATCACCATCTTTATATACACCACAACAAGAGGAAATGGTGGATTAGGGGAAGGAATATTTAATTACACTAGGTCCCCTTAATGGCCTACAGTGTTCAATATTTTTTTCCCGTATAAAACACTTTCATCCCCCTCTACCGATATTTTTATTTGTCAGAAAATGAGATGCCATTTGAACATCCTTATACGACAAAAGAGGTAGCAGTAACCAAACCCATTTTGTTTGATGATTTGATGTATGTGTGCTCTTGTCCCTTCTTTTCTGAATCAAATGTATGGTACCTTGTGTATGCGATAATAATAGCCGCAAGTACATTATTTATTGGACTACTTATTTATATACATTAACTTGACAGTGGTAATATCAAAATGGACCAATCCACGAGTTATTTAATAGTTCTTTACTCACCAAGAAAGCAATTTTTACAACCTTGGAAATGGGTGCTGCTAAATTATTAGTCAATTCATGTAGAGGCTGGTATGATTTCTCTTGACCAAATACATTTGATTTAAACTTGGGAGCAAGAATCATCCTCCATCTGCGACAAAAGAAAAGAATGCCCAACTGTTACCCACACACCTATCGTTTCTTTGCCACGTTTATTAATCAATTTTTTGTATGTCACATATATGCATGATTGGAGTAATGAACAAAAGGATGGCACTGTGAGGACTGCTATATCTACATTGTGATACGAGCCAGTGCTTCTGATCCTTTTGAAGGCGTATTTGAACTCCCATAGTGACTATTTACAGGAATCTTGAGCGAGAATGAACGAATATTGTTAGTCCATGGAAAAGAATGAAATGGGAAACGGTATAAATCACCATCATCTAAAATCACTTAACTTTAAAATAAATTTATTAAATTCATTTTGTTAATGTTCACCGCAACACACACAGTGAAGTTCAATAATTTGCAAGAGCGGCACAAATTACCACGGTACTTACATTGACAAATTTAACATAAAGAAGAAAATGAATTGGGATTAACTAGAACCTATGATTATATATATTCCATTAGAGTTTAAACAAATAATTTTCCTCTCACACTGTCAAAGTTGAGTAATCCAGAAACAAGTTGGTATTAAACATGTTAAAAGAATAATGCTCAAAATTAGTTGGTGGATTTTTATTATTGGAATATTATCAAAATGTAAAAATGGGTTCAGAAAAAATAAAAATAAAAATAAAAATGAGATTCTAAAAATGAATGAAACAAAAGGGTTGTGACATACATAGAAGCTAATAAAGACAAAGGGAGGGCCGAGAAGATGTGATTTGTTTGGCCTTTCCAGACTTGAATTTGTTTAAGTGTTGGAAGTCATGGTTTGTGGAACAATACCGTATGAATATTTAGTTATTAATTATATTATGAAATTAGTACGTGTACTCTCTCCAAACACTGAAATCAAACACTCTCTTCTGTCGAGTATAGGCACCAACATGTAGGACCATCCCAAATGTGCAATGGGACCCTCCTTCTACACTACCTAATAATGACATCCTAACAAAAAGTTGCAAAATTATATAAATTATGAAAATAACTGTTAAGAAATATACCACTTGTGCTTATATTCAAGGGATTAATATATTTCGTATAAAATCTACGTCTTAACAAAATTATCATCGCTTACTCTCAGGTTATATATTCACTAAGAAAGTTCAAAATCTTCTCAAACTTTATTGGATTATACTTATCTTTAGTTTTGAAAAAAAAACTTATGTTGATTTCATCAGGTTTTTATATTGAACTTCACTCACTTTAGACATTAATTCTTCTCACCCTTCAAGTTGATTCAGTGAGTGTCCAATTTCTCCTGCTTAGTTTTCACTTCCTCTTTTTAGCTTTTATTGTAATTCTCTTGATGAAACATCAAAATATTTCCTCAAACTCCAATCTTTGGGGTCGATTAGGAATCAAACAAATAAATTGTATTCTTCCAATTATTAACGTTGTTTCGTAGTCTTCCCTCAATGATTTAAACTTCTAAAAGAATGTGAGTATGTTTCAATGATCAAGTTGGATTTCCATATGAAGTGAAGATAACCCAAATGAAGAAAAATATGTATTAGTTATAAAATGTCAAACTTTCTATCTCACTGTTGCACTCAAATCTAGCCATTACACCAATATTTATCGAATAAATATTATGAAAAATAATTAGGAATGGCGTGACAATATCAACTTGTTCCAACTCTGGTTAAAAATCTCGACTAAAAATAAAAGATCAATTTATAGTTGATATAAAATTCACTTTATAATTCTCTGTAAGGTTAAATTAATTTTAAAATTTACTTTTTAACATCATATCATAATTATGAATTAAAATCTATTTTAACAAAAAATATTATTTATTAAATTTATTATTCTATTTATTATCATTTTGCTATTAAATCATTTTTTATTGTGTGATTTCATGTTTAAAATGTATAACCAATTTCTAATATATAAATAGGTGTAAGTTTTATTTTACAAATCATTTTATAAAATTGGGGTTAAACTTAAAATTTACTTTTCAATATTTTTTTTAAATGAATACTTTTTAAAATGAAGTTATTCATAGATTTTTTAAGTATGCTAAAGTCCACTTTATAATCATTGTTATCACTTTTACTTTAATGTCTATCTTATAAGATATTAACCTACACATTTTTCTACAACATGCTTAGTTGAAACGGAATAAACATGTCATTTGGATTTATTCTTGATATTTAATATAGTAAAACTTCACTCTTATCTATTTATTACTTTAACTCTTCTTTATCTTTATCACCTTAGTTTTCATTATATATAATTTTAAAACTAGTATACAAAATAATGATTTTTTTTATTATATAAATATATATATATATATATATATATATATATATATATATATATATATATATATATATAAGATCTCTAATAAATGTAAAATAGATTTTTTTTAATAAAAATTAGAAAAAAAAAAGTAAATGAAACAAAGAATCCATCGTATATGTGAAAAAAAGTTTTTTTGGTGGAAAAAAATATATGTAAATGAGGAATTATTTCTAACACTTTGAAAGGATTTACTATGCATAATGAAGAAGAAGACAATGTAAATTCAATGAAAGAGCTATCCTGAAAAGAAGTAAGAAAACACAGGTATATAAAGTTTAACACTCATGGATCTCATATTGCATTAGGTGTGTAGTATCGTCAACAAAACTTTTTAGTATCAACCCTGACATCATGCCTCAAATGAAAGCCAGTATCACTCTCAAACAAAGAGGAATATATAGCTGTATTGTTTTCCATTGGTACATATATAACAGCATAAAAACGAATAATACTGTTGGAGACAGCATGCTTTTGTAAACACAAACCCTGTTTTATCGTTAAATTAAAATATCCACCCCTAAGAGTCATCAACGAAGACGAACGGATTTTATTTTATTTAAATACTTAATTACTATTAAAAGATATATAAATACATCATTTACCTAAACATTGGACATCTGTATCGAGTTTTAACAAGATTGTCTATTCAATATTTTTAAATTAGTGGTTATATATATATATATTTCTTTTCATTTTATGTATTTTAATTATACCTAAACTTTTTGGTCTTTGCTCTGGATTTATGGTCTTCCCATTTGAAGACACAAATTCTAAATGATTTATTCAACACAAAAGTTTCCAACTGATTTTTTTTTTCCAGGTCACAGGATATCCGAAGTGGATCACCACAAAACTCATTTATTAGAGCATTTAGCGACAGTGGAGACAATTATTAAGAGATAATTTATTCATAAACAAAAACCGAATAGAGGGAAAAAGAGAAAAAACCAGCGTGCTGATAAACTTTTCTGAGATTTACAATTCTGAGATTTAGGAGGTAGTGACATCTTTTCTTGTTTTTGTTTTTTTGTTATTACTTCAATGTCTCAGTGCCTTAGAACCCTACCTTGTTTAACCACTTGTGTTTACAAATTCGCATTTCTGCTTGTCCCTGTAACTTTCTTTTTCCTTTTTCCTTAACAAGATAAGATACCCAGAGAGTCGTATTGAAATTTCCCTTAAAGAACAAATTGCTTCTGAACCATGTCAAGTCATAAAAAGTGACACATCTCGAGAACTGTAACAATGTATCAAATTCTCTACAATCAACTCATGCACAAAACAATGTATCATCAGTATATGATTTTCTATAATTTATTAAAAAATGTATCCGTCTTATTTAGTTTATTATGTGTAACATAACAAACAAATTATCACTTAACATATGTCAATGCATCGTAAATATCAAATTAAATGTTAAAAAATCATTAATAGCCAAAAGACAAAAAGATATTGAAGCCGGTGTACAAAATTTATAAAGTATACAATATTAAAAAAATGTTATTAAAACCTAGCACCTTAGCTTGAAGAAATTAATGGGATTTAGAAATTTGATAAAAATCAAAGGATAAAAAAGGTTTTAATTATTTTTATTTGGCATCACTTAGAATAACACCAGTATATAAGATGAACACACACACACACATATATAATATATATATATATATATATGTCAGAAATAAATCAAGTATAGCACCGTTTACGGAAAAACTCAAAACTGAAAAGTTGCTGACAAATCACGTTATGTAGCTTTCTTTGTGCTTAAGAAACATTTACTATTATTATATTGTAATTGTAACCTATAAAATAGGCAACTCTAATGTACGGAAATGCACAAGTTTGTCAAGTGAATGAAATATACAGAGAGAGTTTAAGTTCTCTTCCTCTGTTTCTTTACTTTGAGTGAGTGTCTTTAGAAAATATTAATCCCACTGATATCAAATTGGTATCTGAGCTAGTTAGATCCAGTATTAGTTTTTTGAGTTTGTGAGAGAGTCAAAAAAAATTACTGAGTGTGTGAGGAACAAAAGCGTTCTCACCTTAACAAAATTTTTTGAGTCTATTTGAGAAAGAGAGAGATGGCCACAAATTACAATATTGTTTGGTCTGGTCCCAAATTAGATGACAAAATGGATTATAATTATTGGGAATTGTTGATGTCCACCCATTTGAAAGCTCACAACCTCTGGAGCTTTATTGAACCAGGCTTACAAGAACAAGCTAATGCAGAATTTCAAAGGAAAGGGCAGTTGGCGCTATCACAAATTCAACAAGGAATAGATTATTCAATTTTTGGCAAAATTGCAAATTGCAAGACTGCCAAAGATGCGTGGGATACATTGAAGTTATCATACAAAGGAGTAGAGAAAGCTCAAAAATCCAAACTGCAGTCCTTGCAAAGAGAATATGAAAGGTATGATATGTCCAGTTCAGAAACTGTTCAACAATATTTTTCACGTATCACAGATCTTGTCAATAAGATGAGAGTATATGGAGAAGATATTTCTGAAAGCAAGGTGGTTGAAAAAATTCTACGCACCATGCCGATGAAGTTTGATCATGTGGTGACTACAATAATAGAGTCTCACGACACAGACACCATGACAGTTGCAGAATTGCAAGGAAGCATTGAAAGCCATGTGAGCAGAATACTGGAGAAAACAGAAAAAGGAGCTGAAGAAGCATTGAAAAGTCAAGTGAATTTCAATAAAGTTGCGGAGTCCAGTCAAGAAGTAGAAAGTACAGGTCGTGATAATTTCAATACTAGAGGAAGAGGAAATTTTAGAAGTAGAGGTGAAAATTTAAGAGGCAGAGGTCGTGGTAATTTTAATCATTGGAGAAACAACAAATTCATACCAAACAATCAAGGAAGAGATGGAGACAGTTTTGTACCTGCCCATCGAGGAAGAGGAAGAGGAAGAACTGGCTATCAAGAAAGAAGTAATGTTAATTGCTTCCACTGTGGAAAATATGGCCACAGAATAGCAGATTGCAAATTCCGACAGCAAGCAAACATTACAGAAAATCAGTACCAGGATATTGGTGAGAATTCTAATAACCCACAAAGTTTATTTTTGACAAGCAATAACTTCTCAGAAGATGAAAATATCTGGTACTTAGATACTGGGTGTAGTAATCATATGTGTGGAAAAAAGGAATTATTTTCTATGCTAGATGAAACAGTTACTTCAACTGTTAATTTTGGCAACAACAGTAATATTCCAATTTTGGGAAAAGGCCAAATAATGATTAGATTGAAAGATGGTTCACAGAATTTCATTTCTGATGTTTTTTATGCTCCTGGTCTTCATCATAATTTATTAAGCATGGGACAACTATCAGAAAAAGGATACAACATGCAGATTCATCATGGGAACTGCACGTTGATTGACAAGAGTGGGAGATTTATAGTCAAGGTAAAAATGACTCCGAATCGCCTATTTCCTTTGAAAATTCAACATGAAAAATATCCTTGTTTGAGTACTATCATATCAAATGATGATTGGTTGTGGCATATGCGCTTTGGACACTTTCATTTTTCTGGATTAAATTATCTGTCAAAGAAAGAATATGTTTCTGGTTTGCCTGTTATAAATATTCCCAAAAGTGTGTGTGAGACTTGTCAATTGGGAAAGAAACACAGAGAATCATTCCCTACAGGAAAGTCATGGAGAGCAAGAAAGCTTCTGGAGATTGTTCATTCAGATTTATGCACAGTTGAAATCCCAACACATGGTGGTAGTAAGTACTTTATTACCTTTATTGATGATTTCAGCAGAAAAACATGGGTATATTTTTTGAAACAGAAATCAAATGCTTGTGATGCCTTTAAGTCATTTAAGGCATTTGTGGAGAAACAAAGTGGCTGCAAGATTAAAGCATTGAGAACAGACAGAGGTCAAGAATACCTTGTCTGTGCAGATTATTTTGAGCAACATGGAATTCATCATCAATTAACAACCAGATACACTCCCCAACAGAATGGAGTTGCCGAAAGAAAGAACAGGATCATCATGGATATGGTAAGGTGCATGTTAAAAGCAAAACAAATGCCTAGAGAATTTTGGGCAGAAGCTGTTGCTACCGCTGTTTATATCCTGAACAGATGTCCAACAAAGAGTGTTAGTGAGAAAACACCAGAAGAAGCCTGGAGCGGAAGGAGACCATCAATTCGACATCTCAAAGTTTTTGGGTGTATATCATATGCCCATGTACCAGATCAGCTAAGGAAGAAGCTCGATGATAAAGGAGAAAAATGTGTGTTCATTGGCTATTGCACAAATTCAAAGGCATACAGGCTCTACAATCCGGAGACAAAGAAGGTAATTATCAGCAGAGATGTGACCTTTGATGAAGAAGGAATGTGGGATTGGTCATCCAAATCCCAAAATAAGCCTACAATAATTCTAGAAAATCATGAAGAGGAGAATGGATGTGTAGATTCAACAACTGATGAGCCAGAAACATCAAGCAGACCACAGAGGCAACGGAGACTACCAGCCAGATTAGAAGATTATGTTGTGGGTAATAACAATGACCCATTAAATGAAGAAATTATCAATTTTGCCTTATTTGCAGATTGTGAGCCTGTATCATTTGAAGAAGCATCAAATAATCAACATTGGAAAAAAGCAATGGATGAAGAAATTGATGCCATTGAGAAGAATCAAACATGGGAGCTGACAGACTTACCAGCAAACAAAAGGCCAATTGGAGTGAAGTGGGTGTACAAAACTAAGTACAAGCCCAGCGGAGAAATTGATCGTTTCAAAGCAAGGTTGGTAGCAAAAGGGTACAAACAAAAGCCAGGAATTGATTATTTTGAGGTATTTGCTCCTGTAGCAAGATTAGATACAATTCGTATGCTCATCTCTCTATCAGCTCAAAATAATTGGAAAATTCATCAAATGGATGTTAAATCTGCTTTTCTGAATGGTACTTTGGAAGAAGAAGTATATGTTGAGCAGCCTGGAGGATATGAAGTTAAAGGAAAAGAAAATAAAGTCTACATATTGAAGAAAGCATTATATGGCTTGAAGCAGGCACCCAGAGCGTGGTACAAAAGGATTGATTCCTATTTTTTACAACATGGATTTCAGAGATGTCCATTTGAGCACACTCTATATATTAAAGTTGTTGATCCAGATGATATTATTATAGTTTGCCTTTATGTTGATGATCTAATCTTTACTGGCAATAATCCAAAGATGATTGTAGAATTCAGGAAGGCCATGGTTCAATGTTTTGAGATGACAGATTGGTCTATTTGGTCTAATGTATTTTCTTGGCATTGAGGTTGTTCAGCAGAATGATGGAACTCTTATATCTCAAAAGAAGTATGCTACAGACATTTTGAAGAAATTCAAAATGGAGTATTCAAAGCCAATCTCAATACCTGTTGAGGAAAAGTTGAAATTGAAAAGAGATGGTGATGAAAGAAGGGTTGATTCAACATACTACAGAAGTTTGATTGGAAGTCTGAGATACTTAACTGCTACTAGACCAGATATTGTATTTGGAGTAGGATTGCTCAGTAGATTCATGGAAGAGCCATGTGCAAGTCATTTACAAGGGGCAAAAAGAATCCTTAGATACATCAAAGGTACTTTAACTGAGGGAATCTTTTATGCAAATAATTCTAATGTAAAGTTGGTTGGATACACAGATAGTGACTGGGCAGGAGATATTGAAACAAGGAAAAGTACGTCGGGGTACACGTTTCATCTAGGCACTGGAGTTGTATCATGGTCCTCAAAGAAGCAGCCAACAATTGCACTCTCAACAGCCGAAGCAGAATATATAGCTGTAACAAGTTGTGCTACACAAGCAATATGGATGAGAAGGATGCTTGAAGCTATGCATCAGAAGCAAGATACTCCTACAGTGATACATTGTGATAACAAGTCTGCAATTGCACTATCCAAAAATCCAGTTTTTCATGGACGATCCAAGCACATTGATATTCGGTTTCACAAGATTCGAGAACTAGTAGCTGAGAAAGAAGTAGTAATCGAATATCTTCCAACTGAAGAACAAGTTGCAGATATTTTTACAAAGCCACTGAAAATTGAGTTATTTTACAAGTTGAAGAAAATGCTTGGAATGGTAGAAACTTGATTTAAGGAAGGCAATGTCAGAAATAAATCAAGTATAGCACCGTTTACGGAAAAACTCAAAACTGAAAAGTTGCTGACAAATCACGTTATGTAGCTTTCTTTGTGCTTAAGAAACATTTACTATTATTATATTGTAATTGTAACCTATAAAATAGGCAACTCTAATGTACGGAAATGCACAAGTTTGTCAAGTGAATGAAATATACAGAGAGAGTTTAAGTTCTCTTCCTCTGTTTCTTTACTTTGAGTGAGTGTCTTTAGAAAATATTAATCCCACTGATATCATAATATATATATATATATATAATATATATATATATATATATATATATATATATATATATATATAGGTTTAATTGCTTCCTTTGTCCCCAGTTTGGTTGAATTGTGTCAAATTCATCCTCATTTTTAAAAAAGTTTCATTGTCATCCTCACGTGGTGTAAAAGTTTCATTGTCGTCCTCACGTGGTGTAAAAGTGTCAATTGAATCCAAACATAGAAAAAATTTGTGTCAAAGTAGTCATTTTTCCTATATATCTGTGTCTTCCTTTCATACAATCAAGTACAGATATTCATTTTACCTTATCCAATTTAAGGCTTTTCATAGCTCCAGAGAAGTGATATATGAAAGGAAGACACAGAGATATAGGAAAAATGACTACTTTGACACAAATTTTTTCTATGTTTGGATTCAATTGACACTTTTATACCACGTGAGGACGACAATGAAACTTTTTTAAAAATGAGGATGAATTTGACACAATTCAACCAAACTGGGGACAAAGGAAGCAATTAAACCTATATATATATATATATATATATATATATATATATATATATATATATATATATATATATATAGGGGTTTGCTAACGCGCGTACGCCTGTTTTCAGTTGGTACATTTTAGCAATGTGTACCGGGTTTTAGTAGACAAAAATATCCTTATATATCATGGATTCTAAGTTTTAAGATTAAGGGTATTTTAATAATTTTCATTCTCAAAACTAAAAAAAAAAAAAAAGAAACCCCCAAACCCTTACTGACCTCTCTCATTCCTCTCAACCCTTTCTCTTTCCTCTTTCTGACTCCAATCTTTTCTCTGTCATTCCTACTGTAGCCTCAATTGAAAAAATCAGAAACACTTGCTGTTAAACAATCTTACAAAAAAATGATTTTATAATGAGTTTTCATCTTATAATTTTTGTCTTATCTAATTTTATCCAATTTTTGAATTGGTAATTGACCTGGAAAAAATTCAGAAATACTCGCTGTTAGACAATTTCTTACAAAAAAATGATTTTATAATGAGTTTTTATTTTATTATTTTTGTCTTATCTAATTTTATTTAATTTTCACAAGCATAATGACATCAAAGGAATTGGTAATTGGCCTGGAAAAAAATCAGAAACACTCAGTTGTTAAACAATTTCTTACAAAAAAATGACTTTATAATGAGTTTTCATTTTATAATTTTTGTCGTATATAATTTTATCTAATTTTCACAAGCATAATGACATAAGAAAGAATTGGTAATTGGCCTGGAGGGTTTTTTTAGAGATGATGATTCAACAAATACAGATGATGAAATTAGAGAGGTTAGTGAAGATGGTGAAATTGAAGAGATCTTGAATGAACCTTTGCCTTGAAGGTGAATATGTCAATGACTCAATTGAGAGAGATGAAAGAGAAAGGATTGAGAGGAAAGAGAGAGGTGAGTAAGGGTTTGGGGGTTTCTTTTTTTTTTTTTTAAGTTTTGAAAATGAAAATTATTAAAATACCCTTAATCTTAAAACTTGGAATCCATAATATATAAGGATATTTTTGTCTACTAAAATCCGGTACACATTGCTAAAATGTACCAACTGAAAAACAGGCGTACGCGCGTTAGCAAACCCCATATATATATATATATATATATATATATATATATATATATATATATATATATATATATATATATATATATATATATATATATATATATATATATATATATATATATATATATCTTTGAAAGTTTAAAATTTAAGTATCTTTTTAGAAAGATTACCTGACATTACTCATAGCATTAAGATTTTTTTATTGTAATAAAACCCAAGAGGATTATTGTATTTTTTAGCTTTTTGCATTTCTCAAATGTCCCATATAATGCTGGAAGGTTGCGAGACCAATATCTTAAATTTAAGTACTTCCAATATATGAAATGTTAAGTAGAAAAGTAGAAATTTAATGATACAATTAAAGGTGTACTTGAAATCAACTTCAAAATTAGAATCCAATCTCAAACTTAGGATGTAACTAGACAATAAAAAAATATAGCGAACAGTTTGGCTTCTTGAAACATAAAAAAAGAGGTTTACGTTAACACGTAATTTAAAAATTCTTTTTGTGTTTTTGAAATACAAACATTTTCTTATTTGTTGATAGAATAATAGGCAATATGAATTGAAATTCTTGGTGAAATTATTGTATATTTCAATATTTGAAAACAACCTTTTTCAAGGTTATTATAAAAATGTTATAAACTAATTATTGTGAGTATTGTCTAAATTCGCTTTAATTTTGATGAAAAGATATGAACATAAGTATGAATAATATCAATTTTTTTTTAAAATAAAATTGGTTAAAAGATGGTATTGGGTGTTTACATTATCACTCGTCTTGTCCTGTTGTCGGTCTATATACTTATTTCCGTTGTTATATTCGTCTTTATCAGGTAACTTAAATTATCTTCCATGTCTTCTCTTGTCTTTAGTTTCCTTTCATTTAGAAAACTTTTTTATTTTTCATTTTACTACTCAATTTTTCATTCTCTCTTAAAGTGTTGTTTTATTTCGTTAAATCAAATAGTTGTCAAGACGCTCATTTCATTATTTCTATTTTTTAATATATTTTTTTCACGTCTGAAGAATATTTTACTCTTTGATACTGTTCAATAGTGTTAAATCCTTATTGTTTGTATCCTTTTAATATTATTATTTATTATTTTCTTTGCTAATTTTTATTTCTTAAAAAAAGATTTAATTAATATTCGAAGCGGTAAGAAGAGGAATATATATGTTACTTGATGGAGATGAGACAAAATTTAACAACTAACCATTAACTTTGTAGATAAGGATGACTTTTCGGATTTGGAGATAAAGTATTCAAACTCACACCCGAAGCCTTATTGTAGTGTTTATTTTTTTTATTTTTTTATTCATGTGGAAAGAGTTTGTTAAATTAATTTTAACTACTAGAGATTATTTAATTAATTACTTATTTTAGTGTTATATTTTTTTTCTCGTAACAATTCTTATGTTACTGAATATTAATTTTAACTTCTTAATAGTGTTATATAGCAACCAAACTTTATTAAACAAGTATAAATTAATTAGTCAACTGAAATACATCCAAAAATACATAATTAGTCCAAATATTTAAAAAAATATTTTATTTAACTCTAATACAAAAAAAAAAAAATTGTTAGGAAATTTTATTTCACTGAATTAAAGTAACTAAACACATTATCCACGGATTCTCTATTCTAAAATCTACGGATACGAATAACCTCATTTTAGAGATCGTGTAGATCCAGAGAAGAAAAAAATACCAAACTAAATAGAGTATCTGGTTTTTAAACCGAACTTGGCTGAATTATTTTAAGAAAAACAGAAATGAATAGCTTGATAAAAATAGTTCAACTTTAACCAAATCATTTTCATAATTTAATTTATCGAACACCGGTTCTTTAAAAAAAAAAGTTTAGTTAGTAATTTATATTCACATTTTGATTTAATTTAGTTTTTATATTTATTTTTTATTTAATTGAGTCAATTATTTTGTTAAATGTAGATTCAATGTGGTTGTTTTTATTAAAATGACTTTAATTTCATTTGAAAGATGAGTGTGATTATGTGTCAATCTAATAAAAAGTTTAATTATTAATTTAATTTTTATATTTTGTTTTTAACATTCTTATATTATTTAAATAGAGACAATGTTTGTCATTTTTTTAATATCAACCTTAACATTTTTAGGAAGCGATTATGTGAGTTTAAACTTTTTTTTTTCATTTTCAATAATTTCTTTTCAAACGAGACAACTCAATAGAGATTACCTTCTTTAAATTCAAGATCTTCGTTTTTGTCTATTATATCGTTAAAAATAGATACATAAATCCAGTTGTGGTTTCTTGATTTGTTTTGAAGATCGTCAAGGATAAAGTTGATAGAAAATGGACTATTATCTTCCTATAAAAAAATATAAAAATTTATGAGTAAGAAGAAAATTATATTGACCAAATTACTAATCAAAACTTTATTGAACTCACGTATTGTCACATTATAAACCACGTTAAAATTAATTTAATAAAAAATATTAGATTAACTCTAATTAAGAGAATGGGTACCTATTGATCTCTAAATTAGAGTTGTCTGGAACTAAAGTTTTTGAGATCGTCCTATGTAAATTTTGTGTAAATGGATTAAAATATCCCAAGTGCTCTATTATAAATTTAAATATTCTTTGTAAATAAAATAAATTAATAAAAATTGATTCAATTAAGTAAAAGATAAATATAATATCAAAACGAATTACCGACCTCTTATTATTAGGAAAAAAAACTAAACAGATAATCAAAACTAAACCAGAAAAAAAAATCAAATTGTGTTTACAGTTTTTTTATTTAAAACTAAATTAGTTCAAATAAAAACATAAGTTAAGATTATTTAGTGTTATAAGATGATTCGTTTAAGCTAAATAATTAATTTTATTAAAAAATTCAATTAAACCTAAAAATAAAAAAGAAAAAACCAGGACTCAATCGAGAAGTTGCCATAGAGATGCATTTGCATACGTAAATATGTCTTTAGCTGAATACATAATGCCCCACCACGACCACATATTTTTCTTCAGACAAAACCTAGTGCATGTTCTACAAATGGTACGGCTGCTGTTATCTTTTCATAGTTTGTATATATAAAAATGTGGAAGCTGGATTAGGTTTTAGTTTTCGTGGCAGTAACTGGAAAGGAAGAGAATGGAAACACTTTACAGGAGATGTTCTCCAACCATTCTTTCGTACTCCATTAGTTGATGTAATTGTTTATACGCAATCGCTAATATTCCTCTTACAATGTTTCTATTCTTTACTTTTGTCTATCACAGTTTCTTCTTTTTTCTTTCTTGTCACAGATCAGCAAAACCGAAGAGTGCATGCACAAAGGGTATACAAATGCCAATTATATTCACCTTTTATGTATATTGTTTATTGTGCACTGTCAGTGTTCTTCATTCTCTGTAAGCAATCATGTTTCTAGTAATTATTATATTATGATCAGTTTAACAATTTCCTATTTTGTTTGCTGTAAGTTTCGTTATCTGATATTCGCTGCATATGTACAACTACAGTTGGACCAATTTCAGTGTTTTTAATTATTCTTCTTTGTTTATTAACTTTAATATAATATTGAATAACGACTAACTTTAAATGGAACAATAAATCGGTAAATACATCTATATATTATTAAAACATTTCTAAAATTTAATGTTTGCTGCAATCACAAATAAAAAATGAATCCATATAAAGTTTTAAAATTTTTGATCTAGACACAAAATTTCAAAACAAATACCATTCATAATATAATAATTAGTGGAAACATGATTGCTTACATTTTTTAATATGTTAACTATATATTTACGTCAGTTTTATATATTTATATATAGTTACTTATTATTATTATTATGATGACATTTTGAGAAGTGATATGAATAATAGAGGCATGGCGAATAATACTGATTTTATCAAAGTCACTCTTTCTGTGAATTTCTTCTTGTGAATGAGATGTGTCTACCTTTCTATATGTTTTCCATATGTTTCAACTGAACCAATCTTATTGTTTGATGTCAAACTCTGAATGAAACATGTTGAGTCAGTAAATATAATACGTAAGTGATTGTGTGCAACCAATTTGGACATAAAAATGAGGTTATAACAAAAATCTAGAATAAACATCTTTTAGAAGAATTTATTCAATGATTTTGACAATTCCTTTAGGAGTGGTTGTGATTTTCATGCCATTAAGTAAATTAATGGTGACAGGAGTAATTTTTTATAAGAACACAAGTGAGTGACAGAAGATGCAACATAATCTGTTGCGCTAGAGTCCAAGATCCAGGAAATAATACCTTAGTCTTCATGTGAGTTAAGGTTGAAAGTGGTTTAACCTGAGTTAGTAGAGTTAGAGACCATGGAACTAATTTGGTTAGTTGATGTAGCTCCTGTATCATTAGATTCTTGATAAGGGCCATGAGAGCTTGGTATTGTTTTTGTGTCAAACGAACTTCTTGATTTAGTATCTTGACTACTAGACATGAAACTTTTTCCATTATGAAATTTATGGCCAGGAGAAAACCCATCTTTTTTGTAGTAGACTTCAATGGTGTGACTAATTCTCCCACAATGGGAGCAAGTCTTTCCAGTACGTAGTGGAATTCTTATTAGTGGGGAAGTCATGTTTCTTGAAGCAAACTGAATCTGTGACCATTCCTTTCACAATAGGAACATGTAGTAGTACTAAAAGCAACAACATTTTTAATTTCGAATCCATTGAGAAAATTATTATTCATGATCTGTCTTTCCTTCTGCACTACATATGAAAAATATTTCAAAATAGGAGGCATAGGATCCATAAATAGAACCTGGGACTGGATATTACCATATTGTTCATTTAAACCTCGGAGGAATTGTAAAACCCAATCCTCATGTTTTCTTTGTGCAATGATGGAAACCAATTTGCAAGAGCATATCTAACCTCACAAGAGCATATTGGGTCAAGCCAAAAGCTCTCAAGCTCATCCCATATAACGCAAAGCTTGGTGAAAAACTCAGTCACGGTGATATCTCCTTGTTTCAAAAAGGCTGTTTGATTATGTAATTCAGATATGTGTAGGAGATCCCCTTGAAAGAATCTTGATTTCATATCATCCCACATGGCATGACTACTGTCCATCCAAAGAATCTTATGACATATGTCTGGGAAAACATAATGAACCAACCAGGAGACCACCATATTATTGCATCTTTTCTAAACATTAAAAATATTATCTTCCTTTTGTGGTTACACAACAATCCCATCAACAAACTAAACATTGTTCTTGGAGCTCAGGACAATAAACATGGACTTGCTCCGTGCATGGTAATTGGTAGATTCAAGAAGAGGAAAAACAAGGGAGACAACAAGGTTTTCACTAGAATGAAGCCACATGAAGCTAGATGATTGATTATGTTCTTCAGTCATTATGTAAGAAACTTGTAAAAGAATGAACAAAGGAAGCAAAAAGAAGACCAAAAAAAAGAAAAGAGGAGAAAGAAATGGGTTAGAGTGGCGCAACAAAGCTCTTCAAACAAAGAGATTTGATACCATCATGAAAAAGGCTGCAATGGAAGTTGTTGTGCAATATGATTATGCAAAGGTTCATTTAAGTGTGTATTCACGAGAATTGTGACAGATCAACATATAAGAAAGCAGACTCAGAGCAAGAATAAAAAAAAGAACAGAGAGAGACCTGAGAAGAAAGAAATATTATTTCACTTATATATATTGTGTCTATATAAAAAGAGAAGAAAGTTTATATAGAAGAGGAAAAACAGAGAATATAAAACAGAAGAAACAAAATATAGTTAGGAATTTATTGAATTCCGACATGTTAGTTTTTCAATATACTAATAAATTATTAGTCTGAAAATGAACTAAGGAAAATTTTAACTTGGATCTCAACGTATTTTTTTGCAAGTATCTCATCCCTCTTTTAGAACTGAAGATCAAGAAACCTAAATAATTGAGCACCAATTGACTAAGGACATACCGATCATAAATAATAAAACTTGGTAATGTTCTACAATTATCTTAATCATATAAGAATAATTTGATTAGTTAACTTAAGAAAATTATTTTAATTTCCAATAATAGATTATAATATTTCTACCTTTTAGAGTTTCTTTTAGGAATTTTGTAAAAAAAATTAGGATAAGAGAAGTTAACTTAAACTGTAAAATTGTTATTTAAGAAAATCTACCTGGGAGATATAATATTTACGATTTCTTGTTTGATTGAACGTAAGTTAGGTATTTATTATTGAACTTCTGTTTTTGATTTATTTTGATTGATATGTATATACTTTACTTCTCTCTTTATATTTTCATCATACCATACATATCTTATGAATTTTCAACCATTTATGTTTGAAACAAAACGACAAGAAAAGGAGGATGGACAAAACAAAAGGTAAGCT
This sequence comes from Vigna umbellata, assembly GCF_029865625.1. Taxonomy (NCBI): domain Eukaryota; kingdom Viridiplantae; phylum Streptophyta; class Magnoliopsida; order Fabales; family Fabaceae; genus Vigna; species Vigna umbellata. Next base: position 25,613,778 of record NC_142169.1, read on the forward strand.
ACAGCCGTTAGCATTCCTTTAGATGCGGTGCACGTGCACAACAGGACACACTCCACCCAATTTCTTACTAATAATTGAATCCGTGTAACAATAATTCTACGATATTGATGAATGTATTCTTTTAATAAAATACTTACATTTTAATTTTGTGAGAAGAAATGTAGGAGAAGGGTGAATCTCGTAAACATAAATTCTTTAAAATAAAAAACATAATTTTTTATTAAATAAATTTAATTTAAAAAATTATATACGTAATATATATTAAAATAACATTTTTTTTCTAAAAAAATTACAAGAAATTCTCATTAAAAATACTTTAATATTGTTACATTAATAATCCAAAATGGTACACCAACTATTTTCTTTGATCTCTTTAGTGGGGTCCACACCAGCCAGTGTCCATGTCACCTCCAATCTTATATAATAGTGTTTCTTGCACCTTCAAACAAAAGAAAGAAAATACATGCTTGGGAATAGTTTTTCTATGATAAAGAAACTTAAGTGCACGCATGTGGATAAATAAAACAAATCCTATCAAATTAGAATAATCGCAAAACGTTAAAACAAAACTCAGGCTGGGATTCTTCAACACAAATCAACTAAATAGAAGATGAATTCAGAAACCGAAGGTTCAGAAAAAGAAACATCCAACCTTTATGTCATGCATTTATAAATCTAATGCAAGTTTAGTAAAATAAAACTGAGCTTTGTAATCTCTAATTTAGGTGAATGTTTAACTTCCACTGCGTTCAAGGGTTATGCTCATAGCATGATTCTGTGATCAAAAGATAAGATCAGTATTAATTACATAAGTACGGTTGTGCAATATCATTAAAGAACTGTGTTGTTAGATAACAACTGAGACCAATAATATCTGTTTCAATCTTAGCTAACTAAAAACAAAGTTTATGTATATGCAAAGTGACAATTAGAATTTTGAATTTCTGAACTAAAAAATATGAGATCTGAAACTATAAGTCAAGGTCCATCTAGAAAGAAACAACATTGTCTGGTCAGAGATTAGATATACATTAATTCAATTATAGAAGCATTCTTAGAAAAGTTACGAAAATTGTTGTCTGCTATGCACTCTGCAGAAAATTACCAGCCAGGGAGATCAAAAGGGCATGGTGTATGAACAAAATGACAAGTTTAGCAAGACCAGTCAAATATGTAGGTACAAGGAATTAGCGTGATCCTCTTATTCTGCACAAATCTAGAAAAAAAAATACTAGAAAATTTCCACGTGAATTATATATGCTCTTTTTCTTTTCTTTTAATTTGACGGTACGCATTATTTGCTGTTTTTAATGGCACTATAATCAATTAAATGCAATTTCATAAATATAAATTCATACAATAATAAGCAACATGTTGAGTACAAGTTTTAAATTATCTTATCAACTATCTAGTCAATAGCTAAAAACAATCCATAATGATGCAACCCAAAAGCAAACTCTTTCTGAATACTAACAACTACAAAAGAACACAATGTTGCTTAATGATTGAGACACATCTGCAGAAAGCTTGATTTTGAAAAGAATATATAAATGTAGGATATACAATGTAGCTAGTTTTCAGTACAATGAAACTCTAGTTTATTGAGGAGTGACTTTATCATTTAAAAATGTAGTTTGAACAGGGGGCAGATGTTCAAAACCAAGCCATGATATAGGGACCGGTTTAGTGTACTGATCACATAAATTGCGAGAGCAAATAGCTTCATTTGAATTTGAAAAGGTTTTAGAATGACAGAGATGGGATTGTTGTTTTGTGCTAATTGTTTAGTTGTGAGAAATTTCTATGACTGGAACTCATTAAACAGCTAGTGGAGAGTGGAGACAACCTGGAATTCTTAAAAATGTAGTTTCAAGGCTCAAGTTAACCTAATTTGGTTGGAAAAGTGACTGAAATGATTGACAGTATATAATATGCAGTGCGTACGTGAATGAACAAGGGTTGGTCCTACAAATTTGTCCTTCCTAGTATCTACCTTACACAAACACAAAAAAAGTCTAATTACAATAAAACTACTCTTCAAATAAGTTAAGACTACATGTACAAACTTCTGTGCATTAACTTTAGACATGAATATATATATATATATATAACTCATATCCAAGTTAAATAGTAAAGTTTTCACATAAAAAGTATTATAAAATAAATTAAAGATTATCTATTTTAATTATATTTTTGTTTTGTTTTAATAATTATATATGTTTATATTGTTTGCTTTATTAATTTATATTAATCTTAAGAAATTAAATAGATTTAAAATAACGTAAGTAAACGTCTTTGATTGGTTGTGAAGCAAAGAAAAAGAAAAAATATCAGTAGATGACAATTAATGTGTTTTTTTTTCAACCTCTTTGAATGAGGAACCATTGAACCACAGTCCACATCGAGAACAGTACCAGTCATGAGTTTACAATCATATAAAAGTTGATGTTTTGTAAAATTAATAACTGTTCGTTTATATAAAAACAATTCAAATACACTAATTTATAAAATGTTTTTATTTAATTTTTAAAATGTTATTTTAATACATATACCAATTAAACTCAATATAAAAAAAATATTTTTCTACAAGTGCTTAGTAACAGAACTTCTTCATATTTCCTTTACCAAAATGGTGAACACACAGTTTCATATGAAAGCTAAATATGTAATATAACAAATAACTTTATAATTTTAATCGATACACTTAATTAAATATACTGTTCTCAAGCTTTATTTGAAATGCATGAGAAATAATATTTACAAAGAAACAAGTTTCTTCATCTGTTTTCATCATATTAATGATAGAGTGAATGCAACCTAGTATGAAACTAAACACTTATGTTTATTCTTTTAAATTTTAGAATAAAATGTAAAAACTTGTGTTTAAGTTCAGGCTCGATCCAAAGCAACCTACCCTAATGTTATGTTCAAATTCTCAACAAACAAATCTATTGGAAGTCCTGCTATGATCATAGGGTCTTAGTTTTGGCAATTGCTTCCTCCACCCAACAATTACTAACTGCACCCCCACAATATTTGAAAATGACTTCACTATTCTTCATCCACCTCATCACCAATATCACCGCTTTCATCACCACTGCCGTTGTACCATTGGTGAAGAGGAAGAAGAAGGAAGAGGAAATAATGCAAAAAAAGAGAAAAAAAAAACTTTTTCTAATTTTTTAAATGTTTTCTGAAAATCCCATTCTGAAAAATCTTTGCTGGAACGAATTTCATACGTTCCAAAAATTTCTGTTCCAAAAATCATATTCTGAAAATTTCATTTCAGAAATATTATTTCGAACATTTCGGAGAATATGTTCTGAAAAGTTGTTGGAATATGTAATCAGAAATCATTTTTCTGAAAGGTAAAACGGACATTTTGAAAGTTTGAGGGGGTGTACAAAAACATTGTGGTATGCAAGAAGTAAAAGCCACCCATCCCAGGCAATTTTTGTTTGAAAGAAAACATACACCAAAGAACCCATAAGATATTATAATATAATCAATATTTTAGTTTGTACACGGAATATATTTACATGATTAAATTTTTTATAATGAATGTCATTTAATATAAAATAATACTATAATTCAAATGTATCATAAAATATCCTTAAATATATTAATTATAATTGAAATTTACGATGAATAATTTGTATTAGAATATACTTTAATATAAAAACAGAGATAAAATAAGATATGTTATAAGAGATAAACTACATTATAAGAAAATTAGAGAATAGAAAATATAAGGAACTTTAATTAAGAAAGTGAGAATAATATTTTGATTTATAATAGTATATAAACAATTTGTCAAATATAATCAAAATTTGTTATAATTTTTTTAAGCATTACGAATACCTTTTTCCTTGTCTTTCTAGGCACTTCATTTGACTTTAAAAGAGATTCCAAAAAGCACATTAAAATTTAAGATAAGAAAAAATAATGTTTTTTTTTTCAGTAAATAAATAAACTAAGTGCCTAATGTTAAGAACAAGCTGGAATAATCTGTTATGGTTTAAGAACAACATGTGATCTTTGTAAGAAAACATGGTTTCTGAACAGAATATCAACTATTTACTAATTATTAATCTATTACACGTTTTAATCTATTAAGAAAACACCTTACTCTTATTATAATAATCGATTAAGACAAACCTGTTTTCAGAAATAATTCATCACATTTAAAACAATAAATTAAATGCTTATCATTTGAGCCCATACTTTAAAGAACAAAATCAATTATACCCATAAAATAATTTATTGTGTTAAAAAAAAGTATTTTGATAATGAATAATATTAGTGTAAAGATCAATAAATTATCATTTAATTATATGGATTATTATATATGATAAAAATATTAATGTTTGTTAAAAAAAAAATTAAGAGTCACATTTAAAACAGTTCCAATTCCAATTGATTAATAATAACAGTTTCAAGTGGGAATATATATATTTTCTTGGAAGAATTGGACCACGTGGGAAGTTATATATTATAGAAAGATAGTCCACTTCAGGAATTTGAAAGACAATTAGCCGTGACAGATAAATCATTTCATAAAACAATGAAAAAAAAGTTTGTTTTTTTCAATTATGAATACACATTTAGTAAAATATTGCCATATAAAATGCACTGCGACATTTAATTTATAATAATAATAATTAGTTTAAGGATAGGATATAAAAAGTAAAAACCAATTCAAATATGAAACTATTATCTCGCACACGTTATCAATAAAATTAATGATGATATTCAAAGACATTACAGCTAAGTGTAAACCTGTAATTTTAAAGTCATATGTTAGATAATTGACTACAGATTGTGCTAATATGTTATTAGATTAGCCTAAACCATCTTTGAACGTGGCTTATAAAGTGAATAATGCGGCCCATTGGGCCACGTGTGTCATTAATTGAGCCCATGGCGGCCGAAAGAGTTGCCTAACTAGACGTTTCATTCTTTTTCCCTAAAAGACTATATCACCCCTCATCGACCTTATTTTCAATTTTCGCTTCGCACGCTCTTTTCTCTATCGTTCTCGCTCTGACCGGGAAAAAGACAAGAAAGAGCAGTTTTCTTCGCCCACCCTAGATTTTCTCTTTCTCCGTCTCTCTCTAAATTCTCAATGGCGTTCTCTTCGTTTCTCGGCAGAGTCCTCTTTGCGTCCGTTTTCATCCTCTCTGCTTACCAAGAGTTAGTTCATATTCCTCACTCATCTTTTACTCGCACTTCGAATCATGCATGTCGGTTAATTTTTGTTGTTGCAGTAATTTATTGGTTTAACTTCTTTTTTTCTACTTCTGCTGTGTTGCTTGTTGTGGTAGTTTCTCTGTTTGGATCCGTTGGGTGCAATTGACTAGTCAAAACGATTATGCAGATCTGTGTTTCACATAGTTGAAGTGCATAAAACCAATATTTTTTCGCTTTTAGATTTTTTTGCTTTTTTTTGGATTTCACTTGTTGGTCGCAGTGATAGATTTCTTATATGCGTTAGTTCATTTTCTTGGTATAGTAGTTGGATCTTCTCGCATCTATTGCTTTTGTTGATCTGCAATTGCTACCACTGTAGTGTAGTTGCAAGCTTTGATGATTGCTGGTGTGGTTTTGGAATCGTTTTATTGCATTAGCGGTTTCGGGTTTTGTCAATCTAACTTTGGTTGGGTAGTTTACGAATGAGTTTTGACCGTGTGCTGTTCTTATCAGCTAGCAATTAAGAAGTAGTGTGGGCGCAGGGTAATTTTTTCTGGTTATTAAATAATTAGTGTGGTTGTTTCACTCTCTCTCTCTCTCTTCTCTCTCTCTCTCTCTCTCTCTCTCTCTTCTCTCTTCTCTCTCTCTCTCTCTCTCTTCGTTTGTAATGTGTTATTTTGAAACTAGGATATTATTCCGAAAAAAATGGATAGTCTTACATTATTAATGTTATGTGAAGGTTAATCAATTTTCAGTTTTCGTTCAAGGAACTCATCCCTGATTTTTATTAGTGTGTATTTAACTAAAATTCTCATTAAACACTCATAGAAAATTAATATAAGATGAAACTTTTCTCTTAAGTAAAAAATGTTTATACATAATTTAATTTTTGGTACTCCCTTTTAGCTTCTTCAAAAAGCTAATTTTAACATTGCATAAGATTATTTCAACTGATGAGATAAACTTAATTTATTTCACCATCTTATTTTCGATGCCTTCAATTATTTGTTAAATTTAATCGAAACATGACCTAAGTCCTTGAGCTAAAAATGACTATTTGTCGGGGATGGGGGTATATTAAAAATGGTCGTATCCTGTTCCTTGCTTGTTGAGGGCAAGGTGACGATGACATTTATCTTGTATCAAGTTAGGTTCCAACAGAGATTTGCATGTCTTTGTTTTAGGGTTAAGGATTGAGGGAGGGAAATCTGTAATCTTTATAACACAATATTACACTAACTGAATTCCTGGTTGTCGTTGCTAGTGGACTATTACCCTTCTAATTTAAGTGGAATAATGTGAATTATGTTCCTCTTTTCTTTTCTATACTTTCCCATGTTTAATTCTTATTTAGATTTGATTGTTTGCATTCATATAAGAATCTGATTTATAGGCTCATTTGATATATTCTTGGGCTAGTTGATAGAGTTTCTTTTTAGTGTTCTGTTTACATTTAATCAGACATTAGAAACTAATAAATCTTTTCATTTGTCATTTTTTATTCTGGAAGCACATAGCAATCAATCTTTACTTGTTTTTATTTATTTGTTTTGTTTTCTTATTTATCCTCACTTTCTATTTTGTACAGATTTAATGCTTATGGGGTTGATGGCGGACCCGCAGCAAAAGCACTGAGACCGAAGTTTGATGCATTTGCCCATCAAGTACATTCTAGAGTTGGATTTCAACTTCCGGATATCGATGTTAGTTTCTTTCTCTTTTATTCTATATCATTTAAGGAAAGCATTAAAAATACAACTAAACAGATGAACAAGTTATTGGGTAGGAACACAAAAAGGACAAGGTGATTAAATTTCAAGTGACATGGAGTTGAACGCTGCTTGTGTTTGCGTTCATTTATCTATTATTAATTACAGGTTTAATGTCTATTTAGTGGTTGATGAAACATATACATTGGTATTTAATAGTGTTGATTTTGTAAATGCATGTGTTTAAATAAAACCACCATTTATAGTGAACAAAGAATTAACATGTCTTGGGCTTCTCCCTCTGGCTTTGCACATACTGTTACTGCTTATAGAACATATCCAAAATTGGGTTCTCAGCAGGCAGCAGGATGAAACAGAAAAATAGTTTGAAAACTTGGATAAATGTTCTAAAAAAATGGTAGGCACGGGGAAGTCATGAAACATTGTAGTGGAAAATAATTGAACTTTCTTGCATTGTTATGACTGTCATGCATCTAGTGCATCCTTGTATGAACATGTTCCTACTTCATCCAATCAAGTGCTCATTTTAGCATACATATAATGCTATTTTGTATGTAGCAGATGTATTTATATGATTGGTGTCATTAACAGATGAAGTTTTTAGTTGCTGGGGCTATTGCTCTCAAGGGCATTGGAGGGATTATTTTCATACTTGGCAGCTCTTTTGGAGCTCTCCTTTTGGTTTGTAGCTTGACTTTAACCCATGACATTGAAGTTGCCTTTTCAAGTGCTCAATTTTTGAAGCCTTGGTTATTTTCTCCTTGTAGCTTTTGCATCAATTGATTACTACTCCTATACTGTATGATTTCTACAATTATGACAGCGAGGACAAAGAATTTATTCAACTTTTCATCAAATTTACTCAGGTAAGAGCGTGTTCCTTCTTTTAAAAAGAAATTCATACGGAATGCTCAAACTAGAGATGTAATGCTTCATGTATTGTTACAATTTATCAAATATTGTACTCCTTGCAGAATATGGCCCTCTTCGGGGCTTTGTTGTTTTTCGTTGGGATGAAAAACTCCATTCCTAGAAGGCAACCCAAGAAGAAGGCTCCCAAAACAAAAACTTATTAGTTGCAATGAGTTCTTGGATTGTTCCTGGTTGCTCGTTACACCCCTTTTCCAATTCTCCAGGATTTAATTTAGGTGTCTGTTTCAGAACAAATGCCCCCTAATGAGTATTCAATGTACCACCCATGACGGATTATATTTAATTTATAATTATTTATATATGTGATAGGAAGTTGAGAGTGTATGCAAGGAGGAGGAGAGGTTAGTTAACTGTTAGTTAACAGTTAGAGGGAGTTAGTTGCCTAACTGTGTTAACAGTTAGGAAGAGCGGGAATATACTTTTGTATAAATTGTTGATGGGGAGAAGGAGAGGGATTTTTGGCAATTGAAGTGTATAAACAGACGGTTAGTCTTGTTGGGGGAGATTAGGCTCTCAGATTACTTCATTCTTGTATTCTTTCTTGGAGATCAATAAAGTCAGAGGTTATACAGACTTGTGCTCTGTTGCGTGTGTTAGTTGGGTGAGAGATAAGGTTTCTTTATCAGAAACCTATCAATTTGGTCCGACCTGCGGATCCGAATTGGGTGAGAAGTTACGCGACGTGAGAATGGTGAATGATAACGAGGCAAGATTAGAAGCGATTGAGATAACGGTGGAGGGAATGAAGGCGGAGTCGACGGCGGTACGTCGCGATCTACAACAAATTATGAAAATGCTGGAAAGACAGGGAAATCACGCGGAGAGTAATTCGGAGGATAGCTCCGTGAATGATAACCGACACAGAGGGAATGAGGAAACTCGAGGCGGTGGAAACGGCGAAAGAAGTGGAACGCCAAAGCCTTGGAGGAAAAGGGTTGAGTTACCTACCTTTGACGGGGACGAACCACTCAGTTGGCTCAATCGGGCAGAAAGGTTTTTCGATATACAAAGAGTGACGGACGATGAAGAAAAGGTGGAGGTCGCCTACGTAAGCATGGAGGGCAGCGCGGCGTACTGGTTCACTTTCTGGAAAGCGAAGGCGAGAAACCGAACGTGGAATGGGTTGAAAGAAGCCATGATTAATCGCTTCGGTGGTGGATTCAGGGGACCGTATTCGAGCGACTGGCTACTCTGCGTCAGGAAGGAACAGTCGAGGAATTCGTGCGTCAATTTGAAGTCTTGATGGGGCAGACAACGGGGATTCCAGAGGAACAGGTGATGGGTTACTTCTTAGCCGGGTTGCGGGAGGACGTGAAGGGTCAGGTGCGGATCCAGAACCCATCGGCGTTGATGGAGGCGATGAGGATTGCGCGCGACGTAGAAGATGCGATGATGAAAGCGCAGGGAAGCCAAGCTAGTGGATCCAAGATGAACCCATTAGGTGTTCGATCAATGGGTATAGTGACGCGATCGGAATCGGCGAAAACAGCGACGAGCCCGTTGGAAGAACCGAGGGTGGAGGACCGGCGAGGAGAGAGGGAGCGGCGGTTAACACCGCAGCGAGGGGAAGCACGGCGATTGGGGGCGAAGGTCGAGGCCGAATGGTTCGAAACTTACCCTACCCCGAGTTTCTTAAGAGAAAGGAGGAGGGGCGTTGCTTCCGATGTGGCGGGCCGTTTGCACCAGGCCATCGATGCGCCGAGAGGAGCCTACGGGTGTTATTGCTGGCAGAGGACGAAGGCGAAGGGGAAGAGGAAGAGGTAAACGGCGACCAGGAGGAAAAAGTGATGGAGCTGTCCGCGTGCTCGGCAGAGGGGTGGACCAACCCGGGAACCTTGAAGTTGACGGGGAAAATTGGTGAACGGAGGGTGGTGGTGCTCATAGACAGCGGAGCGAGCCACAATTATATCAGTAAGAGAACCACGGAGGAGCTGGGCTTGCCGGTAATTGATACGGTACCATATCCAGTGAGTTTGGGTGACGGATGTCGACGGATCACCCAAGGACGCTGTGAAGGGGTGATTATCCGACTAGAGGGGGTGGATGTGGAGGAAGAATTTCATGTTTTTGAGTTGGGGGGTGTTGACGTTATTCTGGGGGTTGCATGGTTGGCTAAATTGGGAGAAGTTCGGACGAATTGGGGTAGCATGACAATGGAATATATGGTGGGGAATAAACCGATCACGATCAAGGGTGATCCAGCCCTATCGCGCCAGCTGGTGAAAGCCAGATCTTTGTGGAAGCTGGGAGATAACGTTGAGTCAGGAGCATTGGTGTGGGGTCTAAGTGCAATAGAGACAGCTGAAAGCTGTGAGTGGGGAACAGATGTGACAGGCCCGCAGCAGGCTGAACTGGAAAAGCTGCTGCAAACCCACTATTGCTTATTCCAAGATGTGCAGGGGCTGCCTCCAATACGTCACATACAGCACCGAATCAAATTGAAAAATGGTGTAGACCCTATAAATGTGAGGCCATACCGCTATCCTCACATTCTGAAAGGGGAAATCGAAAAACAGGTGGATGATATGTTGAAGGCCGGGATCATACGCCACAGTACGAGTCCGTTTTCCAGCCCAGTCATCCTCGTGAAGAAGAAGGATGGGAGTTGGCGCTTCTGTGTAGATTACAGAGCTCTGAACAAGGCCACTGTATCGGACAGATTTCCTATTCCGGTAATAGAGGAACTGCTGGACGAATTAAGAGGGGCCAAGTACTTCTCAAAGATCGATTTGAAATCTGGGTACCACCAGATCAGGATGGAGGAAGAGGATGTAGCCAAGACCGCTTTCCGCACCCACCTGGGACATTTCGAGTTTCTCGTAATGCCGTTCGGACTTACGAATGCGCCGGCCACTTTTCAGAGTACAATGAACCAGGTGTTACAACCGTATCTTAGGAAATGGGTGCTGGTGTTTTTCGACGATATTCTCGTCTATAGTCCAAACTGGATGGATCATTTAAAGCAGCTGGGTATGGTGCTGCAGCTGCTGGAACGAAATGGGTGGGTGGCCAACCGGAAAAAGTGTGATTTTGGAAGAAGGAAGATATGTTACTTGGGCCATCAAATTTCCGAACAAGGGGTGGAAATGGACGGTGATAAAATTAGAGCGGTGGTTGAATGGGAAGAACCTAGAAACTTAAAAGCGTTGAGAGGGTTCCTGGGGCTCACCGGTTACTATCGGAGGTTCGTAGCGGGCTATGGTAAAATAGCAAAACCATTGACAGAGTTACTCAAAAAGGGAAGATTCACGTGGAATGAGCAGGCGAAGCAAGCTATGGATGCTTTAAAGGCAGCTATCACGTCGGGGCCTGTGTTGGAATTACCTGATTTCAACCAGGAGTTCCATATTGAATGTGATGCCTCAGGAGGAGGAATAGGAGCAGTGCTGACCCAAAACCAGAGGCCCATCGCCTTCTACAGTAAGGCTTTGTCGGAGAACACCTTAAGTAAATCGGTCTACGAGAAGGAGTTAATGGCTTTGGTGTTAGCCATCCAACACTGGAGACCGTACTTGGTGGGAAGAAAATTCACGGTGCACACAGACCAGCGTAGCTTGAAATATTTGTTGGAGCAGAGAATAACTACCCAGAATCAACAAAACTGGTTAGCGAAGTTGATGGGTTATGAATTTGAGATTCTGTATAAGAAGGGTAGTATGAACCAAGCTGCCGACGCTCTTTCGAGGAAGTATGAAGGAGAACGGGAAGAAAGGGAATTGCAAGCTATCTCTAAGCCATTTTGGCCAGACTTCCAAGAGATCTTGAAGGAGGTAGAGGAGGATTCTGAGCTACAGAAGGTGATTGTTGGTCTGACACGTGATCCCAACTCGCATGGGGCGTACACTTTAGAGAACGGAAGATTGCATTATAAAGGCCGACTGGTAATATCTGCAAACTCAACTTGGATCCCTAAGTTACTTGAGGAATTCCATGTGACAAAGACTGGGGGGCATTCGGGAGTCTACAGAACTTATAGAAGGATAGCCCAATCCTTGTATTGGGTGGGTATGAAGAAGGAGATTACAGAATTTGTGGCGAGTTGTGCAGTGTGTCAGCAGCACAAATACGTAACAGCATCACCCCAAGGCTTGTTACAGCCTTTACCAATTCCTCAGGCAGTGTGGGAGGAAATTAGCTTAGACTTCATCGTGAGACTACCTAAGTCACAAGGATATGATGCTATTATGGTGGTGGTTGACCGGCTGAGTAAATATGCTCATTTTTTGGCATTAAAGCATCCGTATTCTGCAAAGACAGTAGCTGATGTATTTGCTAAGGAGGTAATAAGGTTGCATGGGATCCCAGTGTCGGTGGTGAGTGACAGAGATCCCTTATTCTTGAGCATTTTTTGGAGGGAGCTGTTTAAAATGCAAGGGACTAAGCTCAAAATGAGCACATCTTACCATCCGGAAACGGATGGGCAAACGGAGGTTGTGAACCGCATAGTTGAAGGGTACCTGCGGTGTTTTTGTTCTGAACAGCCCAAGAGTTGGTATCCAATGTTACCCTGGGCAGAATTTTGGTACAACACAAGCTACCAAGGGGCAGCAAGATGCACGCCATTTGAGACCGTATATGGAAGGCCCCCTCCCTCTTTCAGTCGGTTTATTCCAGGAGAAACACAGGTTGAAGCTGTAGCACAAGATCTCATGACGCGAGATGAGGCCCTGAAGCAGTTGAAATATCATTTAAGCCGTGCACAGGATTTGATGACACACCAAGCTAATAAAAAGAGAAGAGAAGTGGATATAAAGGTGGGGGATTGGGTATATCTGAAAATAAGGCCCCATAGACAGTCTTCCATGCCGGTGCGACTACATCCCAAGTTGTCAGCTAGATATTTTGGACCTTTCAAAGTATTACAACAGGTGGGCAATGTGGCTTTCAGGCTGGAGCTTCCCGAGGCAGCGCGAATTCACTCGGTGTTCCATGCTTCTCAATTAAAAAAAGCGGTGGGAGATCAAATAGTGGAAAAAGGTTTACCCGAGGAGTTGCAGGCAGCAGGACCTGCTTTTTGGCCAACAAAGGTCCTGGAGCGCAGACAAATACAGCAGGGAGATGAGGTGTGTCAACAGGTGCTGGTAGAGTGGCAGACCGGGGGTGTAGAAGGGGCGACATGGGAAGATTTAGCAACAATAAAGGACCAATTTCCAGAGTTCAACCTTGAGGACAAGGTTGAAAATGGAGGGGAGGGTAATGATAGGAAGTTGAGAGTGTATGCAAGGAGGAGGAGAGGTTAGTTAACTGTTAGTTAACAGTTAGAGGGAGTTAGTTGCCTAACTGTGTTAACAGTTAGGAAGAGCGGGAATATACTTTTGTATAAATTGTTGAGATGGGGAGAGGAGAGGGATTTTTGGCAATTGAAGTGTATAAACAGACGGTTAGTCTTGTTGGGGGAGATTAGGCTCTCAGATTACTTCATTCTTGTATTCTTTCTTGGAGATCAATAAAGTCAGAGGTTATACAGAACTTGTGCTCTGTTGCGTGTGTTAGTTGGGTGAGAGATAAGGTTTCTTTATCAGAAACCTATCAATATGTATGTTATTTTTTGGTTTGCTTGACATTAGGAACTATCTTTCGATAACTTGTATACGAAGAGGGAAAATATTACCAGAGCCTGTTCATTCAGACTTTGAGTGCCAATTTCGTTATCTAGCGGATTTGATGGAAGGTAAAGTCTGACGGTTTCTATTTTAAATTAAGCTTGATTTCTTCACCTTGGCCCGTGGATTTGTGTTTCTTGTTTTTTATTTTTTGGTTCTCTTTTGGCATAGGAAATGAATGCTCATTTGAATTTTTCACCCTATGTGGTTAAACATACAGTAGATTGTTAGCAAATGAACCTTTTGTGAAAAAAACTTATTCACTTAACTTCCTGGGTTGATGTTGTATTCAAAATAGACAAAAACGTTTATAAACGGTTAATGCATAAACTACCTGTAAGACTCTAATGGCTAATAAAACTCCAATGGCTAAATCATTTAAGTTTATTCAAAACTCAATAAAACCTTTTGTAAACTTAAATGGTTTTTTATTCTTCATTTAAGTTTTTCTATTCTTTATCTTGATTTTTCATGTGTAATAACTCTTTTTATATTGTGTTTGTTCTTTTCATGAATAGTTGAGATCTTTAGTATCTTGATGTGTTGTTTTATTTTTTCTTTCAATGTGGTTGACATGTTTCATGATCAATAATCAACTTGGTCTTAGTTGAATTCTTGTCAATAGATTGCCCTCCTTTTGAAATATCAAACCATATTTATGTATTGTTGTGTTTACTTGCATTGATTTCTATATCCTTTTCAAGTTTTTATTTTTCATCTTGTACCTTTTAGTGCAACTCTCATATTCTTAGTTTGTAATTGTTCTTGCAATTTTAAAACATCTAGTTCAAGTTTCAAATATCATGCAAAATTTGTTTTCTTCTCTTTAAGTTTACTTGTAGAATTGTATTGTCTTTAACCTCTTTTTGAATTCTTTGTTGTAAATCACCTTTTGCATGTTCTAACCTTTGAATAACAAGCTTGTCTCTACACATATTCGAGGAATTTGAGTTGTCCTAATGCATCATTGAGCTTTCTTGGTCATCGAGCTATTCGAGCTCTTCATTTGTTTCACCAATTTATCTTAGTTATCTACATGCTCCATTAGCTACCCAAGCTTCTTATTAAGCTTTTTGAGATGTTCACTTGCTTCATTCAATTATATGGGCTATTTGGATTCCCTATCGAGCTATTCGAACTTTCCATTAAGTTATTTAAGTTGTTCATTTGTTTTACTAAGCTACTCGAACTTTTCACATGCTTAATCGTGTTGTTTGGGCTATCTACATATTATTCATCTCTCCAACCTACTCGGTTGTCTAGTCGAGCTCTCCACATTACTCGCCTGCCTTGTCGACCTTTCCCTTAAGCTACGTGTCGCCATCAACAATATCGCTTCTTCTTTAACTTGTTTTATAAGGTTGATGTTTGATTGTCTCTTCTTTCCCTTCATTTGGAGTAATTTCTCAAGTGGCTCCCATTTCTTCTTCAACTGTGAGCAATGACAAGGCTTTGGATTCCTCAATTGTGCACACCACATTCTTAAAGTCATATGTCAACGACCTCAAAATCTTCTTTAATATCCCCTACGGGAAATAGTAGTGGAGAATTTTTCGCAATGGGCGAAAGCTTGATGGAGCAATGTTGTGTGAAGGTAGAAGACTTATGGGTCATGAACTTTTTTCTAGAGAAGAAGCAATGATGATATTTGAAGAATAAGCATTAGTTAACTCTATGTCAACTGCTGCAAGGATGCAAGTGTTATCAAACAAATCATTCTTGTTTAGAATTTTCTCTTTATTTGAACATTACTTCTTTTTTCTTGTTATGACTGAAATAAAAAAATTTGAAATATGAATGATTAATAAAAGAATTTCTATAGAATATTGCAAAGGTGTCATGTCCTTGGTACATGTTGCTTTTAATGCATTTATTTAGGCATATTTTTCAATTTTTTTAAGGAGCCAAGAAGAGCTTCACAAATTTGCTCTTGGCACCACTCCAAAAGACATCTGAACCAGTCACGATTAACCTGACTCTGATACCAATTGTAGGGAGTGACAACACACATAAATCTCCACAATGTTATGATATTGTCCGCTTTGAGTCAAGTCTTCACCGAGAAAATACAATACCGATGAGATCTGAGCTTAACTATATAAGGGATTGACACCAAAACCTTAAGAAAATGGGTTAATAGGTCTTCACATTTATATGTTGTTCTACTTTTTTATTTCTACCCAATATGTAACTTGAATTCTCAACAATATTTTATCTTTAAGACTTTAATAATCATACTTGACATTTTTGTCAACTTAGACATGAGTACATTATTTATAACTTGTCATCTTAAGCTCTTTTTTTTTGAAGAAAACTGAGACACTCAAGTTTTCTTTCTCTCTCTTCTTTTACTCAAACATTCAAGCTTGTCTTTGATACCAATTTGTTAAGTAAATCAAGCTTTTGGGAAAAATTTTATTCACTTCTTTTGTGTTGTTGTTTCATGTAATCAACAATATAATTTATAGATTCACATGTATTCAACTCTACAAAAACAATCATAAACGATTAACATATTGATTATTTATAAGACAAATTTCAACTAATATATTAACTATCCTTAACGGCAACTATCCATTAAAACTTTAATAACTAAATTATTAAAGTTTATTCAAAACTTAATAAAGATGTCCTTTAACGAAGTATTATTTAGAGAAGTTTATTTAAACAAAATTAAGTATTGTTTTGGTTCGTTATGTCTATTTGATTCTGCGAATAAGATACATTATTCTTATAGGAAATCAAATATAGCAAGTGTCAAATATCTCCGTTTGGAAGAGAATATTATTGACAGCTCACAAGACAAATCTTCAATTTTTCTTCCTACTGTCTCGATTAGTTTATGAAATTCCAACTTGTTTGTGTCGCATTCTTATGCACGTCAAATTATCACACCTTCTTCAATAGTTGGACTTTCACATTAGACAGAGTTTGATAGGGATGAAAGATATGGGAAGCCATAAATAAAGTAAAAATAGGCGTCGTTTATTTTTATAGCTTGATTATTTTTACATTTTACATCTATATATATATATATATATATATATATATATAGAGAGAGAGAGAGAGAGAGAGAGAGAGGGAGACACACACACACCCTTGTGGAGTGGTTTTTAATTTGATCTGATATTTAACAAGAGAAAGAAAACAAAAACATTGAAAAGTTCTTTAAGATAAAGTTATAAGTTATCAAATTATCTTATGTAGAATTAATATAATTTTGTCATTTGATATAATCACATGAATTCTATATAAGCTTTTAATATTAAGTTTATAAACTTTTTATTAATTTATATTAACAGCTTAAGGTGAATCTTGAACTTGTTTATTAATTAAAATAAACTGGATTAGGTATTTAACGAGGGGAAGTTAAATAATTTAACAGTACTTGAACTCATTTACTCTTTTACATTTTCACCTCTTAACCACTGGAAAAGCAATCACATTGTGACTGATCATTAACAACATAGAAAGTTGAGCCTTGCTGGTAGCAATTTAATGTACTTAGTGAGTGATATATATTGAATGTATTGTGCTATTTTCAGGATGAAACATAAAGAAAAGACAATCACGCATTTCAATCATGAAAAAAAAGACCACACCACCACAACCTATGTCTTATAACACACTAGGTGAGAATCATTTGATTCAGAGATTAAGAATGTGTTACAGAGTGAGGGGTAACAAAGTTTCCAAGAACCGATCAGTTATTGTGAATACACCGTGCTCTTCGATTGCAGTATTTGAACAAGCGGCCACAAGATATCCAATCTGTGTACATTTCTGTTGTTTTGACCCTGTCAACACAACAATCAATGGAGTAATGTATTTGCTTTTTAAACTATACATCAATCACATCGGTCTCAAACTTCTGAGTAAGTAGGCTTAAGTGCATAAAAAGTAAAGCAAACTTCTGAGTTTCAAAATTACCTCGACAACAAAGCATATCCATATCTTTTCACCATGAACTTTAGTTCCACCTTTCAAAATGGTAAGACCCAAACTTCTTATGGCTTCTGCTATTTCAAGAAAATGGCTGCACTCCTCACAGAGCATCTACGGCAAAAGGTATAATTAGAATAGAGAACATACTCCATAGCTTATTATATCAACAACAGTTTAGTATCTTACTCTCATGTATTATAGTTATCAATTAATCAGTAATATAGAAAAAAAAAATCAAATTGTGACTTTCAACTCATATTTACCTCAACAAGCATCTGTCCATTCTTGCTAAGATTCTCCACTAATATTGAATGAACTTTCAGATGACCCCCTACCTCCATTGCCCAGCTTGAGCCCTGCTCATAACTAGAGGATCCAAGAATGTCTGCTTCCATGTGATGCAGCTGCAAAGTTCAGATGCAGAAGATGTTGAAACTAAATTAAGAAAAGCAAGAAAATCCTAATGTATGCACATCTTCATGTTCAATCAACTTGACCATCAACATAAATAGCATAATTTCTAAACCCCACTTAAACCTTACCTTTGACTTTGTATCACCAAAGTCAGTTAGCTTGTCAGCATGTTTAGTTATGCTTTGGAGAAAGAGCATGTGCTTTATGGCGCGCTCCAGTAGGGAATCAATACTGCACTGTTGAGGTTACAATGAAAATTTTAGCCACATGAACCAGATCTGTGATCATTACTCAAAACCCAACAAAAGAAAGAGGAAACAAATTCCAGAACGATACCTTTGCTCCATTTGGCACCAACTCTCTCAGCTCCTTAATACGATCTTGGATTAATTGCCTGTCCCTTGGCCGAGGCCTACAACTTTCCCCAGGCCTGGCCCTCTTTTTGCTGTTCTTAGATGGTTCAGACGACCTTTCAAGTTGTCCACTACTTGAACTAGGGAATGTAGATGAAACACCTTTGGAGGACATCACACCACATATCCCTGATGATGAACTCAAGGAATGGTGTTTGTCCTCTTTGACAAGAGAGAACTGATCTATTGAATAACCTTCTGAATTAATAGCATACACATTGTGAGTAGAAGCTTCATGATTTTTTCCCGAGGCCATTGCAGATTGCATTGATGTACAAAACGATAATTCACTATTAACATCATTATTACTATGGCAAACGTTGGCCACCAGTGCTTCCAAAAGATGCTCTGGACGAGATTCAGAAGTCAATTGGCTAGTGCTAATCTCATCTGACATTTCAACAGTTTTCATATCTTGATTAAACTGTGCTGCCCAATCAAAATTTTTACTCCCTTTCAGAAAAGATGGTCCAAGTGCTTCATGTAGCTCACAGCCAGCAGGGAAATTCAACACATTTGACATATCATTGTAAGAAGGCTCAGTACGAAACTTTGACTTTTCAACATGTTGGGAGTTTGCATCTGAAGGTTGGGTGAAATTCAACACCCCTTTTTGGTTATTATCCACACAATGCAACTTATCAGTTTCACAAACAACTGTATCAAGAAAAGCTGAGGGAAAACATGCAGAATCAACTCTGACTTTTTCTGATGGACATATTAAATCATTATCTGTAATAAAGTCACTTAAAAATGACGAAACATTGTTTTCTGATTCAAACCTCACATCTTTACAACTACTACTTCCTTCTTCACACTTCCTCCCATAGAGAGGTTTCATCTCTTCAAAATCATGATGCTCCACATTCATCATATTGGATATTGACTGAAGCAAAATGGAACTTTCATCACTGTACAATTCAGGCCCCTCCTTCTTGGCCACGTTATCAGACATTTTCTGACAAGCAGAATGAAGTGCATAGTTCCTCCCAGAACATTGAAGGGACATTAAAACATCTGCTGTTTCACTCTTCATAGATTTCTGTGCATTGTAAAAGCCAGTCGGCACAACATCTGAAGACAAATTTTCCTTCGATATATCCAACTGAAAAAAAAAGGTACATATATATAAATATCATGATAATTCTCAACACATTAAGGTTAAAAGATAATTATGACACAGTTTCACTTCTCTATATTAATAATGTGTTTAAAAAAGCCATGTTAATAGTTACATAAACCCCAAAACTGCACATTCATGCACCATGACGGCATGTGAACTTAGAGAGAAGTGAAGACAAAAGCTTACCTGAGATAAAGAACTCTTCAAACTACCCTGTATTTGACTAGGACATTGGGCCATTGAGAAATTTTGAAAGAGATTTCTGATATGAGCTACAAACCCCATATCTTCAATCACCTGCAACCAGGGGTGTCAAAAGAGAAGGAAATTATTAAAAATAAATCAATAATAAATTGATTTCCATATAAAATCATTTCCAGGAAATCTTCCACAAATCATCAAAATCATACATTAGCCCAGGACAAGGCAATAAAATTCTAATATTATCCACAGGAAACTATATTGTACAACACACCCCTAATAAAAAACTACTCGGAATTTTCCCAACCCCTCATGGAATGGATTTTCCCATGTGCTCAGTGCATAAATTATAAATCATTGCTATCATAAATACTTTCTATTATTTACACAAAAGAATAATACTATCAATCTCATTACTTTTTAAAAAGAATTTATAGAGAGAACAATTTCCCTCTTTGGTTTATGAAGATACAATGTCTCAAGGGTCTCTATATTACACATTTATATGTTTCTTGTAGTTTTATTGGATATAAATGTTTTAAAAGCATAGACACTTTATAACGTGCATCGTTGAAGTATCCAAAAGAATCAGTATCATATACGTTAAATAAATAAAAGTATTGGTACTTCATAGGTTTGAATATTTAATTGATGTGTCAATGAAGTATCCTAGTTATCAGTATTGGATATGACCCAGATACATATACCTGGAACAAATTCAAGTGTAGGTGCTTCATAGCTTGCACCATTAGAGTATATAACTGCTTCTCCTATTTAACCAAGGTCAGGGTAGTCATACATGACATAATTGTCCATGGTACTAGAACATGCCTCAATCTGGTTTTCATGCTAAATTATCTAGTATTGGTAGGTAGTTTAGCTAATTGTAAATTAGTATACCTATGGCCTAACATAATTACATGATGCCTGAAGCCTATTATGACAAAACAAGGGGTGAGTTGTTAACTTTTCGTCCATTTCTCTATCTGTGAATGTACCTAGCACATACAATTAGAATTGTAAAAGCATTTACCAATATCTCAGTCAACAACCAGAAATTACCAAAAATTAGTTGGAAAAGAATTAAAGAAGTATAAGCAAGCTGACAGCATTTAAACAAATTAGTGCAAATCTATCTTTTTGGTACATCAGGGGCAGTGAGTTTTGAACCTATGATCGCAACAAACTACCCAAGCCCCTTGCCACTAGTCTAATCTTTTAGACTTGAGTACAAAAAATATCTGAAATCCTGAATAGAAAAGCTGATTTGCACAGCCATAAAGAGATAATAGATGCCTTCTTGAACCATATAACCATATTATCCCCTATTATGGTGCAGAATCAAATCAAGATTAAAAAGAAAAAATTGTCTTACTTTATTGAGAGAACCAAGCTGAACAACACCAAGTGGGGCTACAGCAACAACAGCAATAGTCTACAAGACAATAAAAGCTTAATCAACGAAATTCTTCATGTAACCTAAAAGTATAGTGGTGCAGATTAGGAAACTAATTTCAAAATGATAATCACTATCTTTCTAACATAAAGTACACTAGACCAGAATGCAACATAGTCGGCTTCAGTGCAGTTCAGTTGTATGTAGCGAATAAAAATAATAAACCAGAGTCACATAGTGGCCCAAATCGTGTCTATTACAGTATCAACCACAGTTTTTCAAATATACTATTAAAATTAAATTGTCCATCTCCTGAGCATTTGTAAAGTATAGAAGGTCTAATTTCTGGGTGAAAATAGAAAGTTCACTTTTCCAGATTTTAGTAAAACACGTATGTTGCAAAGCTGTGAAAAAATAATAATAAAGCAGCGAGCGTACCCTGATTCCAGCAGAAAACTGAGACTGCCACCCATCAGCAAACTGAAAATTAAACCAAAAAGTGGGAAATGAATAAGAATTATTGGAACATATTGACATGATAATCCGAGGTTAAAAGATCCTTAATGATGATACTAAATAACAAGAATCTTCACCTCAAAAGACAAGCCAGAACCTGCAACCTGATTATCTGCACAGATCCACCTATGCTTTCCTGTTACAGCAACCTGTCCAACAATACTGTGAAGAAAGAATCTTAGGACGAGGTAAACAAAGAAAATCAAATTCTGTACAGTATCCATTATACATTTAACTAATCATACCCTTCTCCTAATGAATATGCATGATATGACATCTTAGCCACTGCTAACCCTAATGCGTTGTGCGAAAATTTCCCATAACCAATTTGTTCCAAGATATTCTGGCAGTGCTTATTTTCTGAAGAGTCATAATCATCAGGATTGTTATAGTATGCGTCCTCCCATGTCAAGATCCTGCAAGCAAGTACCACATCGAGAAACTTTAGGGGACAACATTATGGAATTCAAGTTCAACACTGATACGTAGCCAAAAGAAAACGAAAACCAGAACTGCTAGCAACATTACACCTTTCAACAGTAAAGAACTTACTACCAATACACTTTATATAAAACAACAACAAATGCCACACTTATCCCACTTCCATCGCACTACAATGAAAACAACATAAAACATTTCAAATAACAGAAGGATCACAATCCTAAAACAAAATGACAAAAATAGAAACCATCAAAGAGCAAAAACACTCGCAAAACAGTTCAATGATATGGATTCAAGAGAGTAGATACACAACACATGCCATGCCCTTCTACCAAAATTCTAAATTCTAACCAAGCATGGAAACCACCAAACTTGGAAAAAGGACAAAACAGAGGGATAAATATCTACAAAAATCCATAAATATCTACAAAAATCCTTCATACTAAAAGTTGATATTAGAATTTTGGTTAATCAACTCCGCAAAACCAATCAGTGAGATGAAAATTGTCTCCCACTTACATGCACTATTTTGACCATATCATTAATCTATGAGGGATCTGTGACAGTTGATAAAACCATTGGCCATTATAACATCAGCTAAACAGGCAAAAGCTCGAAAATGTACACAACCGATAAAATTAACCCGGTAATTATCTAAAACGAGGGTAAGTTCAAAGACACACAAAAGGAAAGACGCAACACACAAGGAACACTAACAAAAAATAAATAAGTAACACCAGAAGCACAACCAACAATAAATAGTAGAATCGTACATTCGAGCACGATGTTTGAGCTTCCAAAAGATGGCGTAGTTCCAGTGAGTATTAAAACAGAGGCTTCTGAGTACTTGGTGCAAGTTGTTACCCATGTTGTCCCCTCCTTTAACAAGTCAGAAACTTTAACTCCCCGAAGGCTCCCCCGAGAAAAAGGGTCGTGAATTCCAATCCTCCAAAAAAGAATAAAACCCCTCCAACACCACACACTCACCCTCCTTCCCCTAGCTCCCCCTGTAGGAACCTCTTCCAGCCTGCTTCCTCCGCAACCCCGCTCGCCGTTTTAATGGCGGTCCAACTGTTGGCAGTATCAGACGATCCGCACCCATCACTCACCCCGCCAATTCCCACCACCCCACCAACCAAAGCTTCCAACTGTCCCTCACTACAGTCAAAACACAACCAAACCCACCAACACACTTAACGCTAAAACTGAAACACCAGACTCAACGCAGAAAATCTCGAAACTAGCCATTTAATAACAAACAACCTTGTTAGATTCCAAAAGGGGTGTGAAGAAGATTGAGTTAAAAGAAGGAAAGAAAAAGGGCGGCTAATAATCTAGCTTATATCCGACGACATGTGAGGCTTTTGCTTGTGGAGGAAGAAGGTTCAGTTTCTCTGGGAATGCAATTGTGAACAGAGTCTTTACCCTTTGCAGAGTGAGCGAGAGAGGTTTTTGAGAAGTTTCCAATTGCTGAGTAAAGAGTGGAGAAGGTAGAGTGAAAGAATGTCAATGGTGGAAAAGAAGTGAGGCTCTTGTTCTATATTGGGGTCACGTTGGCACGCTGTTCCTTCTAGCTTTTTCACTCGGGGAATCTCCACCGTTGATTCAAGCAATCATGGTAACCATTGCGTAATCCAATCCACCGTCCCTTCCTATCATATCACACACCATGCATTTTTGTAAAGAAAAAGGTTGTTTATTTGTGCATGCTAATGTGCAAAATGGAAAAGTTATAAAAACAGTGAAGATAAAAACTTGAGCTAACTTGAACAAACAAACTGCAATGCAAACACACTACAACGTTTAAGAATATGACAGAACATGACAGAATTAGTCTTTGATAGTATTTGGAACATAATTATACTTATATATACTTAAGAAAGTAGTAAAAATGAGTATTATGATATCATTGTTGAGAAGATAAAATGAAAAAAATGGCGTGTGTTGACAGAGGGCAAAGGCCCCAAGGGAAGTAACTCTATGAAGGGTTAGGGGCTAATTAGAGGTTTATATTTAACGATAAGAAGCAGGAAAGGGCAAAGGAAAAGGAGGAAAAAGAATGATGGGGAACAATCCAATTGGGGTATGAGTACACTTTATGGTGGTGTCAATTGATGGCCAACAGCATGATGCCAAATTGAGGACATGCTTCCTTATTTTCCCCTCAAGTTTTCAATCCTTTCTTTGAAACCCTACAGAAGGTACCCTTCTACCCCTCTTAAGGTCCTTTTCAACAATGATCTTATTGCCCTAAAGTTGTGACACCTTCAACCTCCCATTTCTTCAAACAATTCCTACTTTGTCACGTTATAATTCAATCTTTTAGAGTGCCAACCTTTCTTTCACACACTGCTGACCATGCTGCCCTTTATGATCATAGCTTTCCACCGATTTACAGCTTCTTTCTGTTTTACCCTTTTCAAAGGCATGGAAATGGAGTTTGGACAAAGTCAAAGTTTTTTTTTCCTCTCACACAATTACCTAGGAACATGTTCTATCGGATAACTAAAACATGTTTGTGATCTTTCATCATGTTGATTTCGTTCTAGATTCTATCATAAAATTTGGTTTTGTATATTTTTCTATTAATTTAGTCGATCTAATATAAAATTTATTTGAACCTGACCAACAATTGTAATAAAGATTAGTCATAAAAAAAATTAGTTAAAAAAACATTTAATATATCTTGTTAAATGTTTTAATTTAGTTTTAGAATAGAAACTAATAATTTTTATAGAAAATATTTCCTTTTTAGTAATTTAGTTCATTGATTTAACTAATTTAGAAATTATTACTTGTATTTTTAAAAAAAGAAAAAAACTTAATTAAGATTTACTATCAAACAAACAATAAATTAGTATTAAATATTTAAGTTTAATTTTTTTAAGATTGAGTTTTAATGTTATTAAATTCTAAAAACTTTTATGTATTCTTCCAATACAATTCTTCAAAAAAGTTTCGTTTTAACACATTCTTTAAGTAATACTAAGTGATGGTTTAGGTTTTTAACGTAACATTAAATGTTTTATTTTAATTTTATCTCGAATAAATAATTATAATACGACGAAATCAACCTTATGAGGCCAGGACAGAAAATAATTAGTATGAACAATTTAGAAGAAAAAAATGTTTGACTCATTCAGTTGCTTCTTTTTGTGAAAAACACTTAATAATGCCAACTTAGATTAAAATGGATAAAGTACCACAATTAATGTGCCTAAATCAATTATGTCAAAAATCCAATTTTGCCAAAATACAACTATTTCACTTTATTGACTAAGTTTGACATATTTATCACTTTTTGAACGATGAACAGATGAAAATAAATAATGAAACTACATTGATAAAATCTTTCATTCAGAATTAAAAAATAAAAGAGTAATATAATTATTATAAAAGTGAACAAACATACAAACAAAATCACATACTATAAAAATCAACTAATTACAGATTAAATAAACAGTAAAAGGAACGATATATATTAATGATTAACGTTGTTTTTGATGATGTAGAGATTCAATTTGTCGGAAGTAGTTAACGGCAATTTACCTGGTTTGGTGCAGTATGGAGGCATAATCATTCATATTTGTTTATGTTGCTAATTGGTTGAGTTTACATCTACGAAATCAATTATATCTCTCTAAGTTTCCTCAATTATCGATCATCCATCATAATTATACACTATGACCCATCATCTATCATCCAAATTTAGACCACAACAATCTCTACCTAGCTACCTATATAGTAGTCAAATGCTTTCTTTATAGCTCACCCTCTTCAACCATATTTATCCACTTTTCATTTTTAATTGTCTGTGTATGGAAAGTATTGAAAAATATTTTCTTATATATTAAAAACAGTCATGAGTGCAGGAATAAATGCAAACAAGAAAAGATGTTCAGTGATGGAATAAATAAGAACTCATTCAACATTATTGTTTCTGGCAATAAATTTAATTATAGAGTTATCAAAAGCTTGCACAGGTGATGGTCATCGGACAAAGTCAACTGGGCTATGCTATGTATGAATATGCTAAATCAGTGATTCTAATGATACAGTGCAGGACCGAATATTATCATCAATATAGACACAGACCAAACATCATTAATCTCTCCCCTTTTCACTTTAGATTTTATTTTTATTACGGTGTTTGTTGTTGGAAAATTTAATGTATTTAAGTTCGTTTTTGACAAAGGGTGAAGTTGGTTTTGATGACCAGCTCAAATAAATAATGTGAAAAGTCTTTTTGATGAAGGTTTGAAATTCAGTTTGAAGAGAAATATACCAACTTAAAAGGATTTCGACTTGAGGGATTCTTATTAAAATTAGAAGTTACTAACAGTAACCATCGATGGATGCTTTGTTTTTGTTTTTTCCTATAATAAGACTGATCTGATAGACACAATTAACTGATCACTCGGATGAGAAGTTCTTAGTTCCATATAGAAATGTTTATTTCCTATATAAACATTTAATTGAGGGTTCATTTTACTAGTCAAAAATCTAGAAGCCAAGATCAAAATACAAATTTTTAAAAAAAAAAAATATGGTGTTGCCGACATCAATTCTGCTGGCTCCTGCAAGTAGGTTATGTTTGAGTTGATACAGAACATTCCTACTGCTATTGGAGCTAAATATGCAATTGGTATTTGTATAATATTACTAAAGGAATTTGGGGTTAGGTATGGCAGGGAACAATACATAAGAATTAATATATGGTGATTTTCTCGTATTTGTTATTTAAGACACAAATATCGGATTCACTTTGTTTCGTTTTTTGAGTTTATCTTTTTTTTTTCTCTCTGTACGGATTCAACATTCTTTATTTTTTAATATATTTTTAGTTGAATAAAAATAAATAAATTATAAAATAGATATGTCAGATATTTTAAATTTAACTCAATTTTACAAAATTGACTTATAAATATTCATTTATATTTTAGAAATTAATTTTATTTTTAATTAATATAAAATTTTCCAACACACCACTCTAAGATGTATATATCTTAAGTGTAAGACTGCACATCAATATGTTATCTGATAGTGGGTTGAACAATATACTCGACAAACAACAAATTTCATTAAGATAAATTCTAACTCATGACTTTAAAATCATATTAAGAAGTAAACTTTAAGTTTAACTCAATTTTAAAATTAGACTATAAACGAGAGAGAATTGTTGATTGAGAGAGGAGAAAAGATTTTGAATGGCAGCATTGTTGTTTACTGTAACTAGAATATCATCTACATAAATTAGTATTAGTAAAGTTGAACCATTGTTAATTTTAGTAGAAAAAGAGGAGTCATTAGTAGTAGAAAGAAAACTCATCTAAGTTAAGGTGTAACTGAGTCTATGATATCAAGCCCTTAATTCCTGTAATGTCGTAGATAGCTTTGTGAAGATGAAAAATGTTATAAATATGAATCAACTAAAAATAAGACGAATTTTCAGTATATAAATAGATGTAAATCTTACTTTATAATTTGATTTTCTCAAATTGAATTAGACTTAAAATTAATTATTTTACCTAAATAAGAATAAGTTAAATTTACTTTTTCATTTAATTACTGTGAAAATCTATTAACTTTGATTTCTCTACAATATTGTTTTCAAAAGTGTATATATAAGAAGGGTAAGGGAATAACTTTGTCAAATTAAATTTAAAAAACATTTTCATGAGTTTTCTTATTTTAAAAGGAAAAACATTTTCAATTATGAAATAAATTTTGATAAATAAATAAATAATAGTTTTAAACTAGTGTATGAAGTTATTTCTATAAAAACAAGGTTTGCTTCACATAAACACGTAAGCATATGTATAAGAAATGCCATATCGCGGAGGGTAATAATGACTTAATTTTAATTTTAGTCTTCTATTTTATTTTAGATTAATTATTAATAAATAAAAGTATTATTTATTCATCCTTATGCATATTCTCATATCTATAGGATATAAGATTTTTGTTCATCTTTCATCCTATCTAGTAACATGTGTATCTTCACATGCTCATATCTATTTTCTTGTTTCAATATTAATTAATTATTTTTTAAAGAAATTAAAAATTATATCAAAAGAAATATAATGTTATCAAATATTTAATATAAAAAATATATTTTTATATCTTCAATATATAGAAAAAAAATTGTGATGATATAAATTTCAAATTGTGAAAGAATCATATAAAATATTTGACATAAATAAAATTTTAAAACAAAAACATCTATAAATTTATAGTTGATAAAGTTAAGAAATATTTTTAAAAAATATAAAAAATAAATAAATATTAAGTTTAAAATATTTCAAATGTCTCTTTAGTGATATATTTTCTTATACACCAATAAATATTATTTGGATAGTGTAAACAAAGTTTATGAAATACAATTAAATTATTATATTATAGTAAATTTGTAACATCCCAAAAATACAGTAATAAACCATATCATAGAATTAATTACGTTTAATAGTATATCAGTTCAGTTTTTCACTAACAACGTACGCTTACGGCCGAACGGCCTTACATAAAATTTCCAACTAAACTGTTCAAGATAAGAGCAATCATGACCGAACGGTTTACAAAAGATAATTATCGAACGGTCAGATAACAACAAAACAGAGGAGGTGACCGAACAATCACCTCATAAAAAAAAACTACTATCTACTAATCGAACATACTACGGTTCGGCATTTACTACCACTTCGATCAAATTTTCTTCTTCCAGCGCCTCTTCCAGCAGCGCGTCTCCTTCTGCTCACATCCACACGGATGATCATTGCAACGACAAGACGAACGCACAAAACGAGACAACACAAGGAAAACACAGGGTAAGCTTATGTAATTTAATTCATACATACACATACATTTCAACCAATCCACACACCCAAGATAAAACTTCAACGTACGTAACATACAAAGCCTATCACTAGACTGACTGTCCGGACTGTATGAAATCTGTGTAGCTACAGGCGTTCGTGCACCCGGGTGATGTAGTAACTGGGATGCACTCAACAGCTGCCACCCGAGGTTAGCCCTATCTGTCCAAAATACCCCTAAGGACTAGGACCTCCTGTCGTTCCCACACATGACCTACCCTCCTCTACGTGAAGACGAGTACTCACGGAACATCGGGATGAACGGTCAGCTTAGCATGCCCACAGTCATACTTTACCAATTCCAATATTCATACATGAGTCGTTCCTCCCCGGAACGCTCGTCCATAATCCACAACATTTCTAAATCACAGTTTCTTCATCTTTCATTAATAAATATTTCAGTGAACTATCTCGAACAAAGATTCCAATAAACTCTAAAATGACGAACGTTCAACCCGAACTGAGAACAAGATCGAACACGTGAATGAAAAATGAGAGATAACGAGTACAATATTATATTCCAAGGACGAATGGGACGAATGGGACGAACGTCAATTTTAACCTTTAGTCAATTCGATGAACTGACTCTTGAGAACTCACTCAGAACATTAAAAGAAAATCGAACCAAGGACGTGGACTCTAGTGTGCAAACAATGAATAAGGATATTTCTAGGTATTCAAAAACTGGTACTCAGAGTGATTCACATGAACAAAACCGAACGTTGGGGTTTAATTGAGTTTAGTATCAAGGAAATCCAAAATGTCAGTCAAAGACTGAACGCTATAGAGAGCGAACCCTAGAGGGCTTAAACGAACGCTCGTATATAAAAATTTAGCTTACGGAAATGGAACGAGTGCTTGGTATAAGACCAAACATTTTATTAGGACGAACACTTGATATAAAACCAGGTGTTACTAACAGGATATCAAGACAGAACTATGCTTGGTCGAACGCTCAAGCACAGTCTTTCGAAGTGAAGATGCTCGTCCTCAACGAGGATTCTTCCCAAATGAAAGAATCCACTACAAATTCAAATTCACTAGAAAACCGAACGGTTAAGGACCGTTCAGTAACGTACGTACTCTTTCTTAGGGAAATTTCATATTAAAATTCATATATATTCAAACTCATTTCTTAACATATAACTTCATAACTTTTCACATTCATATCATAATTACTTTCATATTTCATAACATCCAAACATAGAGATTTCATATATTTCATGCATCAGAACATAACACAGACATATTTCATTTCCAGTCATCAAATCAACGAACATTCATACAGCACAGTAAACATCCAGATTAAATTAAATAAGCTTCCCTTACCTGGATACGTGATTAACGTCCTAAGAGTAGGTTTTTGGGTTCGTCCGACTATAATCTTTCTACCCTCAACGATCAATAGTTCTTCAAACTAAACCAAACATCAAGAAACCAAAAATAACTTAGACTACACCCCCGCATGCAACCAGAACTTGGTTTGCATGTAACAAAAGACGAACGACCAAGAACAGATACACTTACCTGTTCAAATTTGAAGCTTGTTCGGTTCAAGATGAAGCTTGGAACGCCGTGAATGCTCCTATGGTGCCTGGACGGTGATCGGAGCAGAGAAAAAGTGAGTTTCAGTAGAGAGAAGGGAGAGTTTCTAGAGAGAAGAAGGAGAAATGGAAGGTCAGAGTTTGGAAAGAAGAAGGTGCATGCAGAAGAGAGTGACGCGGATTTCAGAAAAATCAATTTTGTTTCAAACGAACGTCCGCTCTCCTGCTGACACATGCATTCCACTATCTGATTTTCGGATCCTCGTTTCTTGACACCTGACGTCCGTTCAGAGGGGTTTTTGGTGCGTTTTAATGATTCTGACAAAGGGTTTTGGGTGCGTTTAACGAGGTCTTACAAAATTAAATATATTTGTGCATAAAATTACACTAATGAACAAGAATTACAAAAAAAAAATAATTATATAAAAAATCATCAAAATATTATTTTATATAATAAAAATGAGTAATAGATATTTTTTTAGAAAAAAAATTAAAAAGATCAAACAAGTTGATACATTATTAAATAACTTTACACAAAGAAAACATATGTATAATTAAAAGTATCCTGAGATGAAAAATATCTTGAAGATATGAAAAAGTTTTACAAATATAAGAATGATCAAAACAAGATAATGAAAATTGTTTTAACAAACTAAAAGTTTTTCAAAAAAAATTATGGATGAAAGAAAATAAAAGAAGAAACATTTATATATTATTTACTAAATGAATGACTTACACAATTCAACACTTGAGAGTTAAACTTTTTTATGTGAAAAAAAATATTAAAAAGGAGTAAAAGTAATTAAATACGAGACTAAAATTCTATTTTATTAATTGAAATTGATAATACATCATTTGAATATGACTACACCAAAAACTGACTAATATAAAATAACTAGAAGAGAGATGAAGAAAATAATATATATATATATATATATATATATATATATATATATATATATATATATATATATATATATATATATATATATATATATATATATATAATTAGGTTACATGTATACTTTAATAATTTAAATGGAAACAGAATGACCATAATGAAATATATATTGACACTAATATAAGAATTGAGATGAGACGGATATATACATGTTCATTTATATTTCTATACCTAATTGAAAAAATTGGATATTATTCTTAGTTATATCCATATCTGATATATGTGATGATTCTTTATCAAAATCTAAACGAATTTGAACAATACCTACAAAAACATATTCCTTTGTCATCTCTATATATACATAACACTTATTTAAATAATACCATTCCAAAATAATTTTTTTTAATAGTTAATATTATTATGGCCTTATATATATATATAAAATATAATATTGTTAAACATAATTTTCTTTTATATAAAAGTACTACTTTTAATTCTTTAAAAATTATTTATCCCAACAACAAAAAATTATTATAAAGGGTATATTCTTGCATACTAATAGCACCATATCATGACTTTAAGAATTAAAAAATAATTAAAATTTAAATGAGATCATAAAAATTGTATAACCATATGTTTTTATTATTTATTAAGAAATTATATATGAAAATCTAATTAATATTTTAAATTATTAAATATTAATTGGTATATAAATAAATATTAGACATTAATAATTTTAGTAAACTTATAACATTATATAAAACTTTTATTATTCTTGCATAACTAAATATAATTAAAATGTATATATTTTTTAAAATAGAGTAATATTTTTTGGAAAAGATAAACATTTTTAAAGAATGGAACTCTCAATAGATATTTTGTTTAGTCTTTTCCTATGTTGAAATATTTAATAAATATTTAACCATGAGAGAGAATTGCATTAATGAGATGCATATTGTAACAAATGTTTATGATTCTAACTCACTCATTAATCTAAACTATTAATATAAAATAAAATAGTTTGAAATTGAAAATAAGTTATTTCGAAAGTAAGTGAATTTGTATTTTTATATTTATAACTAAATTTTAGTCATTTATCAAAATAAACATATCTAAAATTTATGATTATCAAAAAATCATTATTCTCGATGATAGAAATTCTATTAATGCATGAGTTGAGATTTTTTTTGTCTTGTAAAGTTTCCATTACTTCCTCTGAATCTTTTTTTTTTTAATTCAAATTAAAGTGTTCATCAATAAGTTACTATCACCTCACAAATATTTTCTCTTTCCAACAACATTTCATAGTATTTTTCTTGTATTAATACAAATCTAAGCCACTCTTAAACAATAATTTCATATTTAAATAACTGTACCTAATTTTAAATAATCTAATAAATTCAATAGTGACACAAAAAGTATTTTACTGATAAACAAGTAATATGATATTACTAAATACGGACATATATATTTCTGGAAACACTTAATTAGTGCATATTCCATCATAAGAATTTGACTCTTTAAAGGAAGAAACTAAACTTTAACATAATCAACAATTAAAAAAGTATATGACTGTGAAAATTGTATAAAATAGACATATATTTAATAAAATATATAACTAATTATAATTCGAAAACATTAATACTTGAAGTAATAATTATTGAAATTTTTAGAGTAACCAAATCTAATTCACAAACATGACATGTGAATTTTATCCATGACACTATGATTTCGTTTCAATATAATATTTTCACTCTCCTAAGTGATGAAATAAGTTAAACACAAAGGTAGAATGTAATCATCCTTAATTTTAAATAAGTTAAATTTGCAAGTTAGAGAAGACAACTGGTTAATTACTTGCAAAATATATTTCCATGAGGAAAATTATTCATTAGACTTATTTTACTACTATAATCTCACACATTATTTCACATATACTAAATTTAAAATAAAATTAACATTACACTTATTTTGATTTTAAGCAGTGAGAAATATGAACATATTTTTGACTGTGTGAATAGTTGATCTTAAAATATTATGAAAATATGGTTTTCAATCTGTGTATAGATTCCAAATGCCACTTTTTATAATGTTAGATGGTCGAGTTCCTTTTGGTTGCTTTCCCTTTTTCTCTTAACATGGTTGGGAGTCAAAATCATCTCATATAGATCTTGTAGCTCAGCTTTTTGTTAACACGTAATCTAATTCCTTCATCACTACATTGTTCCATCTCATTCATTATTCATCTCTCTCTCTCTTAGTCAATATCCATGGCCCCCACATCAAACCCTAAGATAAAAAAAATCAAATATCTTCAATAATTGCTCTAGTGGAGGCCACTACCTGAATAAACTATCTTTTAACCTACAACTTAACCAACTATAGATATGTGTGGAGTTTCAAGTATTTTTTGGATTGCAAAATCTACCAAGATACACATCTCAAGTGGAATTTGGTTAGAGATTTTGTTTCCACTACCCTCCTTCAATTAATGATCACCCAAAGCCAACCATAACTTAAGGAATCCAATGATAATCACACCTAAAAACTCTTTCAAACTCTTGTGTATTTTTTTTTTTACCGAAGCAATAATGTTTGAGTCCTTGAGTGTAATAAAAGATAGAGAAAAGAAAAAGAAATTCTTGTCAGCTTGTGGATGATAATGAGTATATAGAATATTAAATTTCTTACTTTGTTAGGGAATATCATAATTATATTTGTAAAAATGTTGTCCAATCTTCAATCACTAATAATGTTGCATGATAACTACAACGGTTAATATGGTCGAAGAAGGCCATGTTGTCACTTTCTGTAAAGACCCATTTGAGACATTGATTTATTTTTCTCTTGGGATCTGCACAAAGCAAAAACGTTGGCCATATCCAGCAGTGTGTAATCTTGAAATGGTACTGTTGCAAGTAAAGTGAAGCATTATGTGTTTTAAAATTGATAAACTTTGTGCCAAAAGAAACTCACTCCTACCACCATGAAAGGTACAAATAATACTTTTTGTAACCACCAGGAAGTTTACCATGATAAAAGTGCTTA
Source organism: Vigna umbellata (assembly GCF_029865625.1). NCBI lineage: Eukaryota > Viridiplantae > Streptophyta > Magnoliopsida > Fabales > Fabaceae > Vigna > Vigna umbellata. The sequence goes on from NC_142169.1 coordinate 25,648,048, forward strand.
ATCCAATATGTAGTGGGGTTTGTCATTTAATAGAGCTGAGACTTCTCACGAATATTGTCTTATATATATATTAACATTTTTGTTATAATCTTCTCGTACATGTATCCATATCCTTCTCTCGTTTTATCTCCACTGATATTAAATATGCCAATGATTATTGAAAGGAAGATGTTGTCGTGAAAATGTTATGTTAGGAGTGATGAGTTTGTAAATTTTCCACGCGATAGAATGATGAAGCTTTGGCCACCTCGAACGATTTTGATTGAATGCAATCTATCTTTCAAACCACTATGAGAATTCAAAGGCCATCTTCTGGCTGTAGCCATTAAGAGATTTTGAATATTCGTTAGAGCTTCTGAATAAGGTTCAATACATGCTAAAATAAGGCAGGCTTTCATTTGTGCACTATATAGCACTATTTTTTGTTCAACGAAACAAGGAAAAATAAATTAGATTTGAAGACATGAAGAAGCACCTTTCAATCAAGATCAAGATACACTTGCCATCTCTTAGCACGGACAAACTAATTGACAATATATATAGCTAAATGCAGTAATACGTGTTATGAGTTAGAGAATTTCTAGCAACCCATTTTTTTTATCAATATTTTGGTTGTCAATTAAAATTTATTTAAATTACAAAACTATGTACGTATATCACTTATTGTAATGATTTTCAGTCATGATATAAATTTAACTTTATAAGAAACAATGTATTATAAAATATATAATTAATATTTTTCTTAAGTCATTTTCATGATAAGAGAATAATTATATAAAGTCTTCATCTGTATTTATTTTTTACAATACATTACTTTTCTTATAGTATTGATATTTTATTCTTTTCACTTATAATATTAAATTTATTATCACGCAGGCTTTTTATGTGGATTTTTTTTTATGTCAAGTAACATTCCTATGTAAGTAAAGTAAATTTATGTCGTTTAAATCTTACATTAAATTTACATTAGAGCTAATTAGATTTGATGTAAATTTTGAAGGTTTGTCTTTTAAGAAGGAAATCATTTGATTTTGACTTAAATTAGAAAAAAAATCTCAATAAAATATATCTTTCAACTATAATTTTAATAAATACGTTTAATCTAATTTAAAATCACGTTATACAAAAAATAAATTAAAAGTGGACTTTAAATCTAATTCAACCCTATAAAATTGATTGTTAAGGTGAGGTTTACACTTATTTATATATATTTTAAATTTGTCTTATTTTTAGTTGATGTGAGATTTCCTCTCATACCGAGATATACATCTCGTGCATGGAATTAGATATTAATGGATAGTCCAATAGTGGTCCGATAGCGGATGAAACAATATGTCTAATGGTTCTAATATCATATTAAGAAGTGGATGAAGTTTGTATATACATATACTCTAAATTGGTCTTAGTTGATCTAGTTAATGTATTACTTTTAAAACTCTATATAAGTTAGAGGAAAATGTTATCCACTGTTCTATATAACCTAAACAATTATGATATCAATTTCAAAAATAAAATGGAAATTTAGATCATTAATCTTAATGAAGAATGCTAAGCAATCCAATAGAACAAACTTCTTCAACGTAAAACAACTTGCACAAACGAAAGAAGAATGCCTTTAGGTTAGCAATGCAAGGAGAAACAAGCTTGCCATAGCCACTACAGTAGATAAAAAAAAAACGACACAATTACAAAAGAAGGTGAGAAAAAAAAAAGTGACACAGAAATTTTAAAATAGAGCCTAATTAAATTTTCAAAATTTATGTTAGACTAGTCTGATAAAAATATTAAAATTTACATTGATTCTAAAATAGTGAGTAAAAAAATATTTTTATTTAAAAAATGTCACTGTATTTTTTTTACATTTTGAAGTAGAATATGTGTCAACTATTTTTTTCACTATTGACACTCTGTGCCAACATATTTTAACATTAAAAAACTTACAAAATATAACTTTTGAACTTATAATCAACGATTGCTTCATTAATCGTAACTCTTTCATGTCCTAAGATGATAACTTTTTTTTCATGATTATTTACATTCTTACCCTCTTGTTGTGTGTGAGAATTGAATGTGGGGACAGAGTTTTTGATTTTGACAAGACAACAAGAGGTTGAAATTAAAGTGATTGGTGTTATAGGTTGGCAGCGTTTTTCTTCCCTTATTTGGGTGGTGGATTAATCATCCTTGCGTAGGACCAAACTCAGAAAACATATTATCAGCTTAGTTTTCTGAATCACAATGTTTGTCAGTTGTCACTTTGTTACTTCAGTGGATCTGAACTGCTCATAGTGAGGATTCATTCAGCTATTCTTCTCCCTCAGACTGTTCAACATTCTCTGTATGCAATCATGTAAATGGGAAAATGCTCATCACAATACAGCTGCCAAGCACTAGCCGCCAAGCTAGGATATGGAGATTCACCAGTAACTATTTTATTATTTTTTGATAGATTAATGATGGTAAAATTGAAATACATTTGACCTAATTACCAACCCAAAGAGAACAATGGAGAGCTGAATGCAAAAACCAGTTCTACTCAACTCATTATTTTAAGATACCTACTCTTTAAATAATAAATTGGAGTGTTTACCGTCAATGCAAGTTTGGTTTTGCATTAAGTAGACATGTGTTAAAATTTATGTGTCTTTTAACCAAATGTAAGAAGTTCAACGGGTAAAATATTATTCATTTTGGATCAAGTTTTGATACATTTATTTTTAATATGTTTTTTTAAAAGAAAAACTTTTATTAATAAAGATATCTTTTATATATATATATATATATATATTATTTAATATAAAAGATCGATATCATTTTCTGTCTAAAACTTTAAGATAATGGGTTAATGAGTCTTTCATCTTTATATAGTGTTTTACTTTCTATTTTCATCGAATGTAAAATTTAGACTTATACTTGAATTTCTATTTTATTAATGATCTTTACGTTGCTCTTTATTATTGGGATTTATAAGACCGGAAGTTGAAACAAAAATACGTTCTAGTTTCATTTAGAAGAGAAAGCAAAATGAATTGGCTCTGTGATAATGATTAAGCAGAAGTTGCAGAGATAAGAGAACTTGTTAAAGACATAACAAGACATTGAGGAACATTATTATATTTTCAAAAAAGTGGGAAGCAAAAAAGAGAAGAGAGAAAAATGAAAGGTGATTGTCTGGATAAACTCTGTCTAGGCAAATAAAAAGCACTCTTTCTTAAATTGGATCTATCCAACCACCACCACCACTACTTTGGTGGTGTGCATGCATTGGTTTTTAGCACATTCTGATTTTTTCCTTTGTCTTTTTACCCCCTAAAACTACCATGTATCTACAACTCTATACATTCTTATTATTTATACATGAATAATTTTCTTTAAATATGAGTTATAATTTATTATTTTAAATAGCAACAAATTTATCATAGATAATAATAAGTTATTAAATAATATGATAACGTTTTAAAATAAATGTATTGCGATGATCGATGTAAAATATTGTTATACATTATACATAATTTACGTACATTACAATGCGAAATAATATATTATAATATAATGATCAGTTGTATTAAAACTACATTGCATCATATACATAAAATAATTTTATTATTTATGTATTCTTACAGTATACTTATATATTTTTTCACATAAACAATATAAAATATTTTATTTACTTATATATAAAAAGTTTGCATTTTTATGTGTAAATATTAATGAAAGACAATTTGTAAATAATATGAAATAATTTTTAATAAATAATCTTCTGCATTTTTAGTCACACATAATCACTAATTCTCTTTATTAGAAACATATCACATGTTACTACTAAACTGAAATCTTCTTAAGAATACATGACACTGTGATGAAAGATCAAGAAACCTTCAATCTTGGAAAGCAAGCATTCTCTCTTAGGTCGTATTGACTTGATAATCAACCACAAAATGCGTCTCAACTCTAGGTCATTTCTAAGTCCAAAAATCTTATAATATTAAACCTAAATACAATACTCAAATAAAGATATACAATAATTGACCCATTATATAATACTAAAAAAAAAAACCTATACTACTTAATTCATAATACAAAGTCAAAAATGAATTTACTCTACTAAAAAAATCACTAATAATATAAAAGGATAAGAACTTAGATCCACCAACTCATCTATAAAAAAGCACTAAGCTTGAGAATATAGAAAACAGTGTACAAATTTTAGGAAGATGTGGGTCAACACTTATCAATAAGATAAAATGTGCAACTCTATCAGTTTTTTTACCAGAGAATGAAGGTTCTATATACGTGTCTAATAGTTAAACCATAATCTTCATTAAAAAACATAAATTGTCCCCTCTACTCTACCTCCTAAAATAATAAAATTGTCATGTCAGAAGATGCATTGAACAAGATCATTACATAGTAATGGCCTACCATTTCGAGCCACCTGTTTTTACTTGTTTTTGTACTAACTAAAATGAGAGAAAATTATTACCCAAGATGCTCCATAACCAACTTTATACAAAAAAAAATCCATTTTTTCACATTTTATTTTTATTCACTTAAGTCAAACATAAAAAAAAATGTTTCTGTATCAAGTGTAAAAAGTAGTGATTTGAACTTGTTATAATAACTTACTTTAATTAATAGATGAATTATTCTCAAATACGAAATACTTAAAAAATAACTTATATAAGAATTAAAACATAACTTGATATCAAATGTAAATGAGTTATTATTGGAAATTATAAAATAAATATATAAAGTTATAACAATTTCTTCAAGAAATAAATGCATATATCTTTTATTTATAAAAAAACTAATAAAGTCTGCATAATATATTTATCTTCACATTTGTTCTTATATATTAATTTTATATTTTTAATTTTTTCTTTCTGATATTGATTTGAGGATTAGAGTGACATTTACATATTTTATCACTATTAATTATATTCTAGAAGAATTCTTTCTAGACAAAATTTGGAGCTCCTCCTAAAACGTTCAAATGCTTCAATTTATTAGTGTTCAAATTTTAATAAGAATACTTGACTCCTACATGAGGTTTTTGGTAAAATATTTCATAATTATGTGAAAAAAAATGTTTTCATTCTTATAAATGTTTTATTAAAGTATAAATATCTAATTTATATTAAGTAGAAGAATATGAGTATTTTTTATATTCATATTAAATCATGTCTCTAACTTTTAAGGTTAAATTTTTAGTGCAATTTTTGATATGAACACACATTCTACATTGTGAATCTAATTACATCCTTAGCGTTAAAACTAAATTTTCTATTTGGACACATCTTTCACACCTTATATTTGTAGTTACACTTTTATAGTCAAATCTTTAATGCAATTTTTTATGAGTTATCCTTTTACATTTGTGCAAATACAACTATAACCATGTGATCAAAACTCTAATGCAATTTTTATGATTGTCTTCCACACATGTGAAAGAAGTCACATTCGTAGTTGAAACTTTAGTTCAATTTTCTCTATAAGTGTCTTGCACATACGAATGGATGCAATCACACTCATATAAATGAACCTTTATTACAATTTTTCATATAACATGTCTCCACACTTATATGAATACAATCATAACCTTGTGGTCTAACCTCTATTGCAATTTTCTATATAAGTGTTTTTTTCCATTTTCATATGATGTAACCATAATCATGTTGACTTCATCGATCACACTCATATGCATGCAGTCACACCATTTGATTGAACCTCTTCATGACTCTTTTTTTTTATGTTGATCTCACACGCCCATGTAGATGAAGTCAAACTCATGTGATCTAACTTCAAACAATTTTCTATATGATCGTTCCTTTTGTAATGGTGGAACCTCTAGTACAATTTTTTTAGTGTGACTCTCTCACTCTTGTGGACAACAACCCTATGATCAAATCTTTTGTATACTTTGTTTATTTGAGTATGTCTCCCACATAGACAAAGTTGCATCTTTGAGGTTGAACTTATAATGCAAAACTTCTAATGAGTGTGTCTTCAAAAATTGTGCAAATGTAGTTACACCCCTATGGTTAAACTTTTGGTATAATTTTCCATGTGAGTATGTGTTCAATTCTTATGGTCAAACTTCTTATACAATTTATTATGTGTGTCTCCCATAACTATGTGGACAACACCACACCTTTGAGGTTGAACTTTTAATGAAATTTATAAGAGTGCACTTCCCACAATCGAGGAATTGTAGTCACACCTTTATGTTCAAATTTTTGGTGTAATTCTTTTGTATCAGTATGTCCCTCACACCATGGGGTCAAACTTCTGTTCAAATTTTATTTATGAGCACACATGTTCATGCCTATGTAGAGTAGTCACATCGTTGTGATCAAGGTTCTCAAAACTTGTGATTCAACTCCTAAAATCATTCGAGTTTGTGTTTCCATACCCAACTCGTGAGTTGACTTGGAAGCAAACTCATATTTGGAGCAAGCTTGGTAAAGTCACCACACTCTTGATGAACTTACCCAAACTCATAATTTAGCACTCAGAGAGTTTTTCTTTTAACCCAAAAAGACACTATAGATCATTATTTCTTCTATGAAATACATAAAACTTGGCTAGAATCCTTCTTTCTCTCCATTATTGCTCACGATCGGGATTCTCTGTTTATTGCTTTAGTTGTTCGTCCCACCCTCATTTTGTTGATTGATTGTTTATTGCACTACTATTGTGTGGTGGTGTGTCATTGTTTGCATTGGTGGTCTTTACCTTTGCAACCTTCCTGTTGCACTAGTAAGGGTAGGTATTCATGGAAGATGAAGTTTAAGGATAGGGTATGGTTTCTTTACTAACCTTTTTAGCCTTAAATCTATTGGGTCTCAAAGTGCACTAGTTTTTTACATTGTACTAAACATGCACTAATGTGGATCCTAAGAAAGACGTTTTATGCTAGATAAAAAAGGTCTTGTGTGTCGATTTCATAATCGGTATAGATACAGGCAATATAAAAAGTTTTCACTTTTTATATTGGTTAAGGTTTCAACAAGTGCATAATCAAGCCACCACCGTTAATGGTCGCTACTGATGTTGGTTATTGTTTTTTGCACACATGCCCTCATGTTTCCAGAGGCTCAAAGAATTTATGTACCAAAATAATGTCTAGAGGAGGAAAGAATCAAGCCTCTATCTCGCAACCCCTTTTTAGTGTTCAGGAGAAAAGAATCGAAGTCCTTATCTCGTAACCCCCTTTACACTGTTCAAGATAAAAGAATCAAATAGGAGAAAGGAGGTAGCGATGTCTCTAGTTGAGGCAGTGTCGATGAGAGAAAATAATGTGTGACCACGATTGGAGATGCTTTGAACGTGAACATATAAGATCCAAGCAAGGGAAGGTATCCCTTGAGACAATGTCCTTGATCACGGTGGCAATGGTGCGGCACGCCGACGATAGCTTGATCTGGAATCACTGATGACGACTCTACCTAAAGAAGGTGCACTAGAGATGGAGAGGGGAGGGGAGAATGGTAATGGGAAAATGAAATGGTATAAGCTTCCAAAACCTTAAAAAAAATCATTCTCTATATGCTTACAAATAAATAAAAAATTGGAAATTACTTATAAACCGGTTATAACTACAATCAGTATAGAAAGTTTTTTTTCTTTATTACAAAAATGTCATTGTGTTTACTTTCTATACTAGTTATAACTAGACCAGTGTAAACAAATTTCTTCTTTATTACAAAAATATCATCACGCTCACTTTCTACAAATTATAACTTCAATCGGTATAGAAAAATGTTATCTTATTTACAATTCTACCACTACGTCACTTATTATAGTTAGTAGATTAAATTCGGTATAAAATATCATTATAAAAAGTGATTTTTACACTAATGATGATATATCATATAATTAATTTATATTATTATAAAAGAATAATAATTTTAGGAAAATATAAAAAAAAATTAAAAATATATAATATGATAAACTAATTATGATAATAATAATAATAATAATATTTCAATATAAAATATAAGAAATTATTTATAATATCATATAATAATAAATTGTTATATTATATATAAATATTTTAATTTTTTTTATTCAAAGTAAACTTTTACGAATTTATAATTCAAATTTACAGTCTAAGTTTACAAGGCTTCAAGAGTTGATCGTAACTCTTAATTTTGACAATTTTATTTGTGATTGAATCTCTAGTGTAAATCTTTTTATAAGAACACCTCTCATACTCATGAGTGTGGTCCACACTCAAGTTGTTTAAAAAACAATGTAAGTTAGACAAAGTTGATAAACATGTTATTGTGATTTGTTTTAATTGTAACAAAATCCTTTAATAATTTTTAAAAAATACAATCCAAGATTTAGAAATAAAAAATATGAACATATTATATCTTTTTGTTATATGGATTGTTTACTCTTATAAAGACGTCATTATATCACTTACAAATATATCTATACTGTGTATTATTTAATATCTTCTAAAATTTGTTAGTATCTTTAAATAAGAGTTAAATATTTGTGTAGTTTCTAAATTTGAAGGCCAAATTAGAATTTGTCTTTGTTATCAACTTTAATTTATTTTAGTTTTTAAACTTTAAAAATATATTAATATAGTCATTTTAATCCAATTAAATTAAAATTGTGTCAAAGATTTAAATTGTTTACATTTTAACATGTTTAAACTCAAATATCAAATGGAAATGCAATTTAATATATAAAAAAATAGTATCATTGAGTTAAAATTACTATATTTATTTATTTTTAAAGTGAAAATAAAAATATTTAAAGTTTAGGATAAGAATCAACTCCAATTTCATGAGAAACTAAAAACCATTTAAATAATTATTGCATTTAATTTTATAAGTTAGAAAATTTTAAATATATTATATCATCGGTAATTGTATCTACATGTGTAATTTTCAATTAAATTTATATAAAACAAAGTTGAGCAATTGTCAATAAATCTTAATCAAAATTACTCTAACAACCAACTTCTTCCAATTTTATATATTATCAGAAAGATCTCCCAATTGAAGGAGTCAAAATGGTGGGTGTAAATTGAAATTTGGTATGAGGTTGTGAACAAACACTTTCCGGACTTTTAGTAATGTGTTATAGGAAGGATTGAAACTAACCATGACATCCAAATGACACAAAAATAATAAACCTGCCTCAACAATACCATTCAGCTATTGGTGCCACCACCTATCATTTTATTTATTTATTTTTCAACTTTATTAATTATGAACCTCTTTAGGCCGTTCTTGCAATAAATAGAATAAAAAATTCTATTAACATTTAATTTAATTATATAAAATTCATAGCATACTGTATCTAAATATTCGAAAAGAGATATAAAGAAGAAAATAATGCTATTAAGACTAATAAATTCAAAGAAATAGCCATTTATTGGTATCAATTTTTAGGATTAAATTTAACCAAAATTGCCATTAGAGTGCTACCCGATCATACGCATCAACGCATGGGCTGGCCTTTTATTTTGCGGCCCATTAAGAGCACAAGCTGATATGTACCAATTTTCAATTTCTCTCACAATGGCCGACAAAAATAATTTCAATCTGTAAATGGATAGCTACAGCACATAAGCAACAAAATTTGCTTAAAACGTCTAAGATATAATTTTTCTTCCTCACACAAAAAATATTTCGATAATAAATTTATAAATAAATGATAATTTATTGATAAAATATAAAATTAATTAAAAATGATAGAAAACTTTTGTAAGATATGAGAACTTGTAAACTTTGCAGCTTTACGTTTTCTTCAAGGAAAGGATTTGTCTAAGATGTTTTAAATAATTGAGAGTTTAAACCGTGTTATGTTGAGCTTCGTATATTATATATACATCATTTGATTATGATTTTATCAAAATTAATTTTTATAATTACTTGTATATTGTGCCTTTTTGAGATATTAATATATATGCAATCCGTAGTTCGTAAATTCTTAGTTATTTTTCTCTTTCAACTACTCTTAGCATGACCATTAATTAATAAGTTGGTTCTTTATGTTGATAATTGACTTTTGTAACTTCTTAAAATGAAATAGCAGACTTCTAAAGTTAATAATACATGTATTTAATACATCATCTCGTCTTATAAACCTCAAAATTGCTTAGTTATTACAATACAAGTTGTTAGAGAGAAAAAAAAATAAAAACAACTTTAAATAACTATAGCTTATTTAATTACAATCGCTTAAAATATCTTACATTAAACTTAGTTTATAATATTGAACCAAGCACACCTCAAAACACAAGACAATATCAACATTTGAAGGGAGAATTTTTTTTAACTAAAAAACAAGAAACATTGCCTGTGCATGCACAATAAAGTTAGAATGTTGTGATGGGATAAAATGAAAAATAAAAAAATAAAAATTTGGTGACCAAGATAAATTTATATTCTCTATTAAATTGTTGGTGTTATTTATTTAGGTTTAATAGCATTTCTCTCTCTTATATTTATAATAATAGAATGATTTAATATTTTTTCTCTATTTATCTTTTATTCAATGTGGTTCTTATCATTTTTATAAAGACTTAGTGCTATTTTCTGTTAGATCAATGTTAGTGTCATTTAATTTCTTCCATTTTGTTCTCATGAATATATAATATGCACATAAAAAAAGGTAAGTAATTGTAATATGATGTCAATTCATCGTCTTTCACACGACATTAATGGCAATTTAAGGAAAGAAACTGCATTAAGTATTTCTAAAAAATATAAAAAATCAAATTAAGTTAAAAATAAATAAAATAAATAAATTATTGTTACAAAATAAAATACTATTAAACCATTTTTTATTATATTTTGAAAATAGATTTGAGTATATGAAAATGTAGGTAATTTAAAAAGAAAATGAAGAACATAAAGTTGAGAAGAGAAGTGAGTTTGATGGAAAGTATCAACACCAACCATTTGGCCACCTAGTTTTAGGATCAAGTATAGGTATCCTTATTCTCTTCTTCAAACGTGAACCCAACCTAATGGTGTTCTTCTCTTTCCTCACAAATATCATCCGAAACAGAACTTTTATGCGTTTGTTCCTTCTCTTCCCAAATGCCTCATTCTCATCGATGGACTTCTCAATCACATAATCAGCCGGAAATATCTCATCTCGAGTTCGAACAGTGTTGAGTCTTGAATACTTTTGTTCAAGAGATTCTTTGGGCACCTCTCTTGCAAGCAAAGGAGATGCACCACCCCAGTTATTTCCTCCCAAAGATGGATGCTGTGGAGTTCTGAATTCCTGAACCTTCATCATTTTTCGCTTACCACCACTATGCTGCTATCTTCTTATTTATACACATGATGAAAACTTCAAGGAAAACTTTTTATTCTTCTCAGAGTATTTCGTAAATTCCGATATATAACATCATGTTTATCAGTAACAAATCCCACATATATAAGACAACACTAAGCATTATCGATAAAAGATTACAAGACAAGAGTTGTTCTTAGCCAATGCACAGCAATACAATCTCTAACGCAATTATTGTAGATGTATTTTTAAAGTATTTTTTCAGTTATTTTTAATCTCTAGGATTAGTCTTTTGCTACCTTTAATGTTTTTTAATGTTCTAAATTACAATATAAGAGCTCAAGTGTGGAAAGTCCTAAAGTTTTAATATTGCGTAGATTGTACGCAAATGAAAATGTTATTGACTAGAATTGTAATTAATGAAATTCAGAGGTAATTTTGAAACTTGGTATAGTGACAAAAGGGCGACTTTAACAATTGGATGATGTAAATGCGTATGTGTTTTTAAAGAAATACAATGAAATGCTAACTTAGTGAAACCAACAAATTTCTTACCTTGTGTTTAGTCCTTGATTATTCACAAATTACCTACTTAAAAAAATATATTATATTTTGTTTTTTCTTCTTAAGAGGATTCCAAACAACATATTTTCTACCACACTTAAAAGAAAAATGAATTTGTCTGCAAAATCTTGTCATTTAGGAAAAAACGAAAGAAATGTAAGAATATTGTGCAGATGGCAATGAAAGAGAGAATCTATTTTGATCATTGGTCTTTCTGGCCTATATTGTTTTGGTGGGCCAAAAAATCTTATTCTTCTAACAAATAAATATCTTGGCAGATCCAAATATGTAAATAAATGCCATTTACGCTATTTACTAGGAATAACATGATGCTTTACGGACGTGTTTTATTATTTTATACTTATACCTAATAAACTGTCAATATTTTAACCATTTAAACAGAACGAGAGAAATGAGAATAACAAGTATGTATTATCTGTTTTTTATATTCAGTTGGAAAAAAACAAACATTATTTTATATTCCTACTCGTATTCAAGTGGAAATTTGTTTTCAAAGCAGAACGAATCAGATAATATCTACAGTAATTACTCCCAATTTTTATATGTTCAATTTCATTTTTAATAAAAAGCAACTCTTTTATCCTACCTTATATTAAAATATGAATTTTATTTCGTATGTTTTTGTATAATAGTTTTTTATCAAAAATATTAAATAATGAAAATTATCAAAACAAAATTACAATAAAAATTTTGTAGACAATATAGCTATCTTTTGGATATATAGCAAAAATTTTAATTTTATTATATACAAGTTATCTGATGAACTAAAATTAATCTTTTGGATACAGGTGACCTTTTTAAATGACAAAATACATTATTTTGGTTCAAATTATTGATGAAACCTGACAATGAATAAGTCTAAACTAATCATAACAAGTGATATTGTCATAAATATATTAATATTATTATTAATAATTCATAATATATTAATATTTTTATTAATTCATAATATATTAATAACATATTAAAATTGTAAAATGTTAAAAAAAGTGAAATTTATAATCAAAATCAAAATTTAATACAAACCAAAATTAAATTACGAATAAAACATATTATAAAAAAAAGTAACGTATTTAAAACTTGAATACAGTAGAATGCAAGAGAATGATTCACTTATATATAGGTACAAAGTCTTGCATATAGGATGTTGAAATCAAAAAACCATAAAATTTATCATATACGTCATTTTGGTCACGTTAAAATATGATAGTTAATTAATATATAAGTAAAATAACTTATAAATTTATTGTTTTAAAATTTATAATAGAATAACTTTTGTATGACTCACCTTTAATTCCCCTCATTAGAGAGATGGAATAGCATAAAAACATTGAAAGTAATAATGTATTTATGAATCAATAATTGAAATTTATTTAAACATCTCAATTTTATAAAATTTAAGTTATTTATTTATTGAATTTCTAATAGATATTTATGAAGATATTTATTCAAATAAACTTTCATACGTACTTATTTAAAAATATTATAAATTGGGATTAGATATACAACTACTACGATTATAATAATGAAAAAGAGACACTCATTTCCAATACAATATCATGCAATCCCTAAGTTCATAATAGGATGATAAAATTTAGAGTTAAAACTAGAGTCTTCGGTAACCCGACTCGACCCGATCCAACTCGGCTCACCATGGATTGGTCACTTAGTGAACTAATCCAACTTAGCTCATTGATTAGCAAGTTTAAAAAATTTGAACCCGGCTCGACCCACTACAGGTTGGTGGATTAAATGGGTTTACTCACTGACTCATTTAATTATAAGATTTTTTTAAAATAAAAAAATTATAATATTTTTTAATTCAAATCTAAATAAACGTCACACTTTAAACATGTACAAAAGACGAACAAATAAGTTTTTAATATTGATAGTTTTTGTATCACTTGTCCCATTTATAATATTAGAGTCTTGAATAATAAATGTATAATATTTTTCTCTCTTGAAACATCTTTTTTATCACCATCTACAATATAATAAAAAAAATATTGATAATAATATTAAAACACAAAAAAATAAATAATTAAATAAAATTAAATGGGTTGGTGAGTCGACCCGGCTCACCACGAGTTCAACCTGGTGAGCCAGCTTCTAAGTGAACCGGGTTGAAAACTAGCCCGCATAAAAAATTTACATTTTTTTCAAATCCAACTTGGTTCAAACCCGTGGTGAGTCGGGTTGGCTCGCAGGTTACAACCCATTTTGATAGCACTAGTTAAAACTATTATGTTTCATCTATTTAATTTCCAAACTTAAAAAATGAATTAAGATAGTTATTGTCACGTTAAATTATTAACATGACAAATATATGTATCGTTAATATGTGTGTTCATGTCACTAACACACATGACAACTATTGCTACGTCAACAATTCTCAAATAGTGTGTACCACCACGTGACTAGCAACAAAAAAATTCACCCCCTTACCCGCTCTACTAACTTAAGAGATTTGCTTAAAAATTTATCCACAGGTATTTTAAAATTTGTGGATAACATTGATACCCATAGATATTTAAAAAAAATATTTTATAGTTTTTTAAAATAAAATCTAAACAAAATTACAAAAAAAATATAATATAAATTAAAATTTAATTTTAATTAAAGTTAACCTATTAAAATATATTAAATTTAATTTTAATTAAATATTATTTAGTAAAATATAAATTAAAATATGGGTGTATGATACCTACACCCAACTCGTTTATAAGCAAGTATTAAAATATGTGTTACCTGTGAGTAATAAATATTAGCAGGTACCAATTATTCCTTATAGATTTTATTTTTAATAATTATATTCATTTATTAATAAAGTTTGAGGATAAAAATAATTTAAAACTTTAAATAAGAACTAAAACCAATTTTGTAAAAAATTAATACACTAAAAACATATTTAATCTCTCACAATTAAAAAAAATTATACGTTTCCTAATTAATATTAGATTGACTAGTAAAAGAAATTATCCATTAAATATATTCTACACACGCAATATAGAAATATAAATTGAAGATAGTGGCAACTAATAGTTTATTTCTTATAAGAATGTAAAATAAAAACAAAACGTAAGTATTTAAATTTTTATTTTATTTTATTTCCTTGTAATTTTTTATGCTTGTTAACTTTTTTTTTATATGTATACAATTTAAATGTTTTTACTACAGTATAAATATAAAGTATCATTACATTTTTCATGAACTATTTCTATAAATAAAATTGTCTGTAAATTAAAAATTTTAACATTATTTGTAGTTTCATAGAGGATAAAAAAAAAGAAGAAAGACAATTAAATGCCCATTATTTTAATATCTTTAGTAATACGTCGTTTTGGAATTAACCCAAAGATAGGTTTAATAACGCTTCAACCAAATAATAACATTTAAAACTTAAATTAAGTTTACTTAAAGCATAAAACATATAATTTTTTATATATATTAAAAAAGAATAAAACATGTAATTTTTTATATATATTAAAAAATAAAATGCTTATAATTTTTTTTAAAATTTTAAATTTGTTTTTAGTCTTTTAAAATTAATGAAAAATTAGATTTTGTCATAGATTTTCATCCCTAAACTTTATTGAGGAATTGGATATAATTCTTCCGACTAAACAACCTTAAAGATTTACTAATATAACAAACGACATTGTCATGAATGTTCATGTGTTAATATATTCACACATATTTTAACACGTCATAATGTCTTTGATGTCATTTAGTGATAAATATTGTATTCTTTTATTCTAAAGTTTTTGATCAAATTATATCAAAGTTTGGAGGAGAGAAAAAATCAAATGTCACGTAGGACTAAAAATATATTTAACTATAAAATTTAACAACTTATTTGATAATTATATTATAAATTAATTGGTAACATATGCAACCAAAAAATAATCTTTCATCATGGAAATATACTTATAAATAAAAGAAGAAATAAAATTATAATATAAATTTAACATGGTTTGTCACTTTAAAGTATACATCCACAAATGACAAATTTACAAATCTTTTTGGTATAACTTTTTTTTAAAGAAATTTTAAACCCTTTTTATAAATTTTTTTAGACAAATTGCAAAGCCTCCCATAACAAACAACTATCTCCTTTTTTTTCTATAATACTGGTCTATTGCTCCCTCCTTTAAGAACCAACATATCCTCTTTTCACTATAATTCTCACATGTTTTGAAATATATATATATTTGACACACTATCAACTATTTGAATCAGTTTTTTTATCAGTGATTTGTACGAATTCATTGATGGTAATAATATTTCCTTGTTATCAATCATTATCGTCTTACACATGAGATTTGTTGTCAACAACTTTCACATCATTGTCACTTACATCAATCCTAATACTCAAAGCAAAATCTATCACCTTGTTTCACATCATTGTCAACCAACATATCCTCTTTTCACTAGAATTCTTACATGCTTTGAAATATATATATATATATATATATATATATATATATATATATATATATATATATATATATATATATATTTGACACATTATCAACGGTTTGAATCAGATTTGTTACCAGTGATTTGCACGAATTCATTAATGGTAATAATCTTTCCCTGTTATCAATCCTCATCGTCTTGCACATAAGATTTGTTATCAACAACTTTCACATCATTGTCACTTACATCAATCCTAATATTCAAAGTGAAATCTATCACCAACACCACCTCACTCAAGATAGACTTAACCACACATACATTAATGAAGTCCTTACATACAAAAAGATTATCAAGACTAACTTTTTCTCAAAGGTGCAACACAACCTTGATTATGGATAACATACCAACTTGTTCATCTTTCTCCCTTATTAGAACCTAAGCACATTAGTCATATAATAAAAAACTAATATCTTTTAACTTAAGTAGGTCCACGAATCAAAAGTAAAATTACAACATAAATTTAACGTGTATTATTATTCAATATGCAATTTTTTTTGATAAAAACTACACACCTTCATACAATTTTTCTAGGACAAAATTGCAAATTCTTATCGTAAATTTTTTTTATGAACAAAATTATAATTTTTTTGAACAAAATTATAAATTATATAATGACACAAAACACTCAAAACTCCATAATAAATAAAATTTAAATGAATATTTTTTAATTTGAACGGAAGAAAAACGAGGGCTAAAAATAGTTTCATAAAATTAGAAGGGATAAAATATTTAAAATAATAAATAAATGTATTACAATATAAAAAAAGTTATAAATTAAAGAGAAAAACAAACTAAGGCGACTTGAATTTTACAAAGTAGGTATTAAAATAAATTATTTTAAATACTTAGAATACACTTTGATAGAATTAAACTATAAATTAGTTAAATAAATTAATAATTAGTTTAGAATTTAAGTAAATGAATGATGGAAAAAAGTTTATAAGTGATATGACTTATACTTCTATTTTCACTTAATATTAATACACATATTTGCAAAATTAAAAAAAAAAATGATGAATGGAGACAAAGAAATGTTGTGTACCTCAAGGATATGTAAGTTTACGAAAGTAAACTTAGTGTCTTATTATTGCTACAAAATCCAATCACTTAACTACATTCCAAGACTCATGAATTTTCCTTCTACTTATTCCTTCCCAAGTCTCACTGATACAGAACACAATTAGATTTCGGTTGTTAGAGGCATTTTAACATCATAAAAAATAACATGTAAAAACGTAGAAATTTAATATAAATTAAAAGTCTTATAAAAATAAATAATACATAAAATTTTAAGTTTATTATCTTAGTCATTTTAATTGCATATAATATCTTAATTTTTTTTTATAAAAAGAGTCAGAATTGAAATCAAACAACGGAAAAGAAATAAAGGGAGAGGAATGAGATGCTCTTGTGGCCTACTTCAAACAAACTCAGAAATTCAGTTTCAATAGGTTGAGTTTCTAATCTCACTCTGTTATGTTGGGAAACCACACCAAGAACTTATTAAAATATATTCTGAAAGAGAAAATTTAACGATGCAGCTTCGCGGCATGGTAGGGCCACACCTAATCCAAAATAATTGGAAACTACTGAATTGATTTAGGGTAAACAATGACTTTACCATTTATAATAAAATAAAAACCACACTCTACACTAACTTTAATCTTCTTACTTCTACTTATCCCATTCATTATATATATATATACAATCTTTAGTTATTTTTATGTGAATACTAAAAAAAAAAATATTAATATAAAATTAACTATAAAAATAATATAAATACTATTTTTAACTTATATAACAAATTATTTATTTAAGTACATCTTCTAGTTTTATAACAATGTCAAGTCGCTAAATGCAAGATTTAATAAATTTTTTGTTAAGAAGATTTTCCATTAGTTTTTTAATAGAACAAAATAATGTTGTTAAAAGGAAATAAGTCTATGATAAATAACACATAAATTTTTAGATTGAAAAGTTTTATTTTGTAAAAAAGTTAATTTTATTTAAACAGTTTTAAATTAATTTTGAGCCTTTCAAATTATCCATTTAACTTTAGTTTCGTAATATAAATGATAGATTTGGAATTCCAACAACATTGAAGATTTATTGAAGATTTAACTTACGGGAGAAGTAATCAAAAACTGATTCAGAGAGCCAAACACGGCGTTACTAAAAGAAAATCTTCCATGGGAGAAAAAAAAACAGAAGGGACACGTACAAACTTGATAAAAGAAAATTATTAATATTAATATATATAATTATTTTCTTTATCATCACTGTAATTTATTTCATCTTCTTCCACGCAACTACAACGACGAAAGAAAAACAGAAGGAAAAACCCTCTTCTCTTTGCGTTCTTCTTCCAAGTTCTGTCTCCTTCAAATTCTTCACCTCTCACTTTATTTTCCCCAAATTCCATTGCTTCACTCGATTCCTACCTTACCGTTTCGTTATCAACTCGTTCCACCTTTTCTGCTCAGTTCAAGGTATGTCCCTTCGCCGGTTTCTTTTCAATTTTTGTTTTTTTGTTCTGTGGTTTATCGCTTTGTTCAATAGTCCATGCTTTATTCTATCATTTAATCGGTGTATATGGTATGGATGGTTTCGGTGTTTGTTAGGACCAACAAACGACGAGTTTCTGCGGCTCCAAATTGTATTAATTTATATAGTTTCCGTTTCCTGGATTTTTTATGCTGCAAAGGTTGGTTTTTGACATGTTTGGTTACAAGGGTCGATTAAGCAATCATACTATGGTGATCGGTCTTGTTTTCCGCACAGAGTGTCTTGCAATGCTGTTGTATTTTAATGCTAATTGGTCAGTTGGAGTTTTTAGGGTCTGTTTTTGATTTTTGCTTTATGTACAAACAGGAAAGGTCGTTCCTTTTTTAGCGTCTTTCAGAATGTAACAAAGGGAACCCCCTCCTCGTTTTTTTTGAATGCTATATGGTTATTGAGCTTGTTGCTCATGGTCTCTGTGGTGGGGTTGGCATGGGCATGGTCAAGAGTGCGTGCTGTCATTGGTGTGAGGTTCGGTTTGCTGTATATATACAGTTTGGTGGTTAATGAAGAGTATACAATTGAAGTTAATTTTATGTTTGGATGTGTAGTAGGTAAAAGGGGAGGTAAAACTAATTTTTTTTGGGGGATGGGATGAGTAGACTAGAATGAAATAGGTGGCGGTTGGGTACTTAGTACAATGGTGATTTTACGAATTTCATTTTGCAAAGTGAAAATAGTTTGCAGATGGTTAGTGTAAATGGAAACCAGTTTGTATATCAGTTTATTAACTGCAATTGGGAATTCTCATACAGCTAGAGGTACTTTTAGTGAAAGGAAATGTTTCTTGCTGCAAATAATTGTTGTTTGTACTGTTTAGCAGTTGCATGTTGCAGCCAACAAATAATCTTCCATTAGTGTTTGGCTAGTGCTTTTAGGTAGATAAATACAAGGTTCTAGTAGTAGTTGTAGCTGATATGAAATCTAGGAAAGAAAACTTTTTAGAAGAAAATATTGTTGAGAGTATGGCATGCCAATCAATTGACTCATTAATCTTGCCTAAGTTATGATTGTTGGCCTTTTAGATTGTTCTAAACCGACACCAACATTTGTGCAATTGAATTTGATTCTTATTAAACACTGGGGTGTGAAATTACCTTTTGCTTTCTCTCATGACTTTTTACATGATTTTGGAAAGTTCTGTGATTCTGATTTCTTAGGATAATGATTTGGGTGCTTCTCCTTCAAATCATTTTGGAAATATTGAGGCTCAGATTGATCATGAATGAACAGCTATGTTTTTTTTTTCATTGGTAGGAGTCTTTGACTGGATACCATTGATAATTTTTTGTGTTGCCATCTCTGTCTGACATATGATGTAAGGCCTTGTTGTGTTGACTGGAGTTTCACACTTCTCTTTTATTTTTCTGTTGTTGAGGTGGTTGGTTGACCTTTTTGAGTTGACCATATTTAACTGGTGCTTCATGCTTTTTCTTCTATTTTTCTGTTGTTGAGGCAGGTGGGCTATAGGATGGCAAATGCATGGCTTATCCTAAGATCTCTTTTATGCTAACCTTTGAAATATTCTTATATTTATTCTGTTGCACATGTAGGACATTGTCGATGTCATAACCATTTTTGTAATTTGGGCATGGACTGGCTGTTTATGCTCACTATTAGTGTCAGTAAACAATGTTTAGCAGGCCAAGGGGTGCCAGTGCATTTAGTATATTCAAATGGAAACAACCAGGTGCATCATCTCTGACAGCAGGTTTACTTCAGGAAGATCAGCTAGAGATTGAATTGTCTGATTATGGAAAGATTCCTAGTCCAGGCAGCGAGAGCCCTTCAGGGCTTCTTAATGGTGACAGCCTAAATGTAGAACCAATTTCCGATTTGGATCTCTTCTTTGAAAGGCTTTACAGCTATTACTGCGAGAAAGGGCTATGGTGCATCATTATAAAATGGATTGTTGAGCTTCTAAGTCTAGGGTTCACCATATGTTTTTCAGGATTTTTTTTATTATATGTTGACTGGAATGGACTCCGTAATGCAAAGTGTGGGATGGATGCGGTTGAATCTGGGATTAAGCCCTGTGATCTTGCTAAAGAAGCTCTTCGTCAACACCCCTTAACCCCACTAACAATTACCAAAGCTATTATTGTTGGATACTTGGGATTATTTTCTATCTATTGGATTTTTTGCTTCTTGAGATTCTTTGCACAACTAAAGGATACTCTTGAAATCCGGCGTTTTTACTACAATAGGTGAGTGTGAATGACAAACAGTTAAAATGCATTGAAGCAAATGGTTGTTAGTTTTTCCCATATCTTACCATGATTTTCTTGCAGTCTCTATGTCACTGACAATGAAATTCAAACCATGCCATGGGCTACAATTCTTGAAAAAGTTGTTCTGCTACAAAGGTCTCAGCAACTTTGTGTGGTAAAAGATCTTTCTGCCCATGACATTGTCATGCGGTTGATGCGGAAGGAAAACTACTTAATTGGAATGCTCAACAAGGGTGTGCTAGCTTTCCCTATTTCACAGTGGTTTCCAGGTGCTGGTCCTATAGTGACATCTGGTTCTAGTGGAACACCAAATCGTTTAATACTAACCAAGACCCTAGAGTGGACTTTGAATTGGTGCATCCTGCAGAGCATGTTTGATCGGTATGTCAACTAGTATACACATGCCTTAATAAAAGTTCTACTATTTGATCCTTTAATCTGTTCATAATGTGTATACTTTCTTATCTTCTACTGTGTAATCATCAAATTTTCTGTGTAGACCATTTTCAGTAAATGATTTGTTGGTTGGAATGATTCAATGATCATTTAGATGCCTTGTAGAAGGTTATGATTTTGATATGTAGATATTTTGGTGGCTCTTAAGGAATAATTGTGTTATTCATGGCATTGCTCTTGTCACTTCAAAACGGGCTAGCATTTGGTTGTTTTTCTCAGTTTTGTTTTTTGTATTTTGTGTTTGTATATCACATTATTGCCTTTAGATTTACTTATATGGTAATCAGTTTATGACAATGTGATTATACTATACGCATTCTAATATTTATGTTCTCCTTTGAACTCAAACTTGCTGTAGAAACTTTTGTGTCAGAAGGGATTTTGTGTCAAATCCAAAGACATTACAAAGAAGGCTCATGGTTGTTGGGCTTGCAATGCTTTTACTCTCTCCATTTCTTGTCATATTCATGCTGGTGTATCTCTTTCTGAGACATGCTGAACAATTTTATAATCACCCTAGCACTGCATCATCTCGAAGATGGTCAAATCTGTCTAGGTGGATCTTTAGGGAATTCAATGAGGTATTTTTATTCTTGATCTCCATTTCATTTTCTGCAGTTTTGCTATTTTCATGGTGTTGGAAAGGACCTCAAACACTTTGATGCTATATGAAAGAGAACAATTCTTCTAAATGCTTAAGCTATTTCATGGAAACCTTTGAAAGACGCTGAGGCATGTATTTCCATTCAGTAACTGAAAATGATTTCATCATGGAAGAAAAATTAACCTATAAACAGCTGTTTATGAAAATCCTTATTGCAAGATAAGGGGAAATTACAAGAAAAAGAATTCTTGATAAAGATAGTTCTAGTTAAGGGAGTAATCAATTTTATTTAACTGGTTAATGATGGTATGATTAATGGTTATGAGTAACCACACCAACGATTTATTATTCCTATTTCTGAAATTGTAAATACTTTTCACTGTAATCCTCTTTTTAACATTCATGGAACGATGATAGATATTATTCTAGTCAATAGTCATTAGCTTTCTTCTCTTCGTATGTTTTTTGAATCAGGTCTAATTCTCTATTAATTGTGGACTAGCAAAAACAGTTTTTCTGTTTCTTTAACTGAATTATATGGACTTTATAACGTGTGTTGTTTAAAGAGAAGTTTTGAAAGTTACCTATGTTTGAATTTTGATGTTGATGAGTTTTCTTGTTCTCTTTGTAATAAATGAATTTATTGTTTGGAAGTGGTTTGAATATCATCTCTTGATAGGCTGAAAGTGATGCCTACCTAGTTATCATTGTATGACATAAGCACTTGAATCTGTTTACTTTTATGCTAGATCTCATTGATAAACATATGGTGTAGGTGGACCATCTCTTCAAGCACCGGATTAATAGCAGTGTATTGCATGCATCTGATTATCTCAAGCAATTTCCTGCACCAATCATATCTATCATTGCAAAATTCATCTCTTTTGTATCGGGCGGCTTTGCTGCAGTTCTGATCATCATTGCTTTTCTTGAGGAGTCTCTACTAGAGGGCCATGTAATGAAATTCTGTTCATTTTTCATAATTTATACATCATTTCATGACAGTCATTAAAGATCTATTTAATGGAAAATATTGCAGATATTTGGTCGGAACTTGCTTTGGTATGCGGCTGTTTTTGGAACTATAACTGCCATTAGCCGGGCTGCAATCAACAATGAGCTTCTGGTTTTAGATGCTGAAGGAGCTATGTCTATGGTGGTTCAACATACTCATTATCTGCCAAAGAGATGGCGTGGCAAAGAAAGTACTGAATCGGTCCGTGCTGAGTTTGCAACTCTATTCCAGGTAAGGTCTTGGTTTAAAGCTTTCTCATTATGATAATAGATCAACACTTATCTGTTCTTTATTTGCATGATAACATAGGTTTGAATATTACTTTGCATGCTCTTGTATTTTTCTTTTGTGCTGCAGTATTCTGGAATGATGCTACTTGAAGAGATGGCCTCAATTTTCCTCACACCATACTTGCTTCTGTTTATTGTCCCAAAGGTAATTTTTTCTTGGAGGTAACCTTCTTTATATGATAGTATAATGAATATTTGCTGTTTTCTTTTTGCAGCGGGTTGATGATATCTTGCAATTCATTGCTGATTTCACTGTAAATGTTGAAGGTGTTGGCCACGTTTGCAGGTTAGCATGTTTTCATATTTATATTTTAAGTGTATGTCCCATATATCTGGCCATTCTTTTGGACTTGTATGATTTTATTTATTTATTCATTCATTAGTGTTGTGGTGTCCATGTGACTGTCAGAGCATATTAATTATATTATGTCCCTGCTGTTTTCAGTTTTAGCACCTTTGATTTTCAAGAACATGGAAACAGTCATTATGGTTCCCCTTGCAATGCACCTCGTAGCCGGAGGAGTTCTCAAGGGAAGATGGAGAAATCATTGCTGAGGTATGTTCTTCTGGCTGAGCTGTCATAATCACAGGACACTGGTCTAATAGAGTTCGGTTACGTTGTCTATTTATTGATTTTGTTTCAAAAAATCACCCGGGTTCTACTACTCTTTTAATTGTTGTCTTTTATCCTGCTTTCAAGCTTTGGTGGAAGTTTGAAGGAGTAATGTTGAATGTTTTTTCTTGCTCGGGGAGGGGGAGGGGGAGGGGGAAAGGAATGAATTCATTGGAAAACAGTTAAGTACTATCCAAGTTCCTTAGCTACAGGAAGACAATTTCTATCCATCTATCTAATTTTTCCTTTAAAAGTTGTTTCCATGTAACGACAGGAACCCTGTGTTTTTCCTTTTTCCCGTAAAAGTGATGCATGGAGTGTCTTAATCCTGCTTTAAAAAATCAGAGATTGTCCTACTAGTCAACACCTAACTTCCTCAGCGTTCCAATCTTAATTTATATTGTTTGAAGCTTTTCATCGACATAACCTTGAAATTACGAGCTTCATTATTTTTAATCCTTAATTCTCCATGTTGTAATTCGCCTTCTTATGTTGTCAATGATTCGTCCAAGTCGTGAAATATATAAAAAGATGATAATTATAACAAACAGAAAGAGGAGAAAGAAAGGAAAATTTGTGCTCTTTTTGGAACAGGGCTAAGATTATGTTTCTAGTTTGATTTCAGTCCATAGTAAACAATGCCCCTCAGACAACTTAGCTTAGAAAACCTTTACTACTTTCGAAATCCTCTACTTTCGAAATCGTTTACCTTAGGGCAAACAATTTTATTGTTTTGGATTACTGATGTGAACTGTGGCAGTATTATTATTTTTGTTGTGTTGAACTTCTCTTGCTATTACAGCTTTCAGAGTAGTTATCCATCATGGGAACCAAGCGCACAGGGTAAACAGTTTTTGATAAATCTTAGAAAATTCAGAGAGGAAAAGTTACCAGTACAACGAAACATACATGCAGCTTCCCCTCCTAGAATGTGGAGGGGTATTTCCAACACGGGAAGCAATATTGGAGACAGAAACAGGTTTATGTCCAGGGAAATGCCATACAGTACTTTTTTAACTGGCAATCACTTGGGTTCTCTGTGGTTGATTGAAGCCAATCAACACAATCATCCCTATCTCCTTGATTGGTACTATACATCTCGATCTTCTGACGTAAATCAAGGAGACGATCCTTCAGAAGCGTTTGGAGTAATAGAACATCATTCTAGAGAGCATTGGATTCCCTCCGATATGACACACAATGAAAGTGGATATGAGGAATACTCAAATGAGAATCGTCGAGGTTGGGCTCAATCTCATCTTGTGACTTCCACATCGGTACCCATTTTCAGGGAAAGCTTTATTCAGGATCAAAGTTATAATGGACTGACCCATACTACCAGGAGTCATTGGTGGGCTAGACACGCGCAGCAGGGTGGACAGAATCAGACAAGCTTTTTTGAGCCTCCAGATTTCAATCAGGAAAGATATAATTATTATGATAAGTTTTCTGATAGAGGGTCAGAGGAAGAAGATCGTGAACAACGCTTGTACTCTAGAGATAGTCACAGATTATCTAGAACATACACAGATGACTTGGGGGCTGGGGAATTAAATCTTCATTTTGATGATATTTATAGCAGACCTCCAGAAACCCCACCTGCAAGCTTTTGAGTGACAGCTCTGTTCCTCGTTATTTGTTTAGGAGGTTCTTGCCGTTGTCGAGCATTTGCATGCATATATTTCCAAGTCTATTCTTTGCTGTAAATAGATTCATTGGAATGAGGTTGGACTGTTAAAAGAGCCTCAGTTGATGTTTTGGAAGGTCTCTAGATTACCTAAAAGGGTTCTGGGATCCTTCCTTCCTAGGTGTAGGGTTCAAAAAGTAAAAACAATCATTAATTATGTCCAGTGTCCTAATAATTCTTTGACCCAATTCTCCTTTTTCAAAAATACTTTGGTTTTCTTTTACTTATTGTTTGGTTAGATTGACACGGATTGGAGGGAGGGAAATTTTCTCAACCTCCATTGTTGAACTTCAAACTTTAGCTTCCCTCTCTCGAAATGTGAGGGACTTGAATGGGAAGAGAATTTTTACATTAATTGACTTTAGTTGAATAACTAGACCCTCCTGCGGCAAAAAAACACTAAAGGTGATTTTACTGTAAAAAAGTTATATCAAATTTACACATTTAAAGTATTTTTTATAGAAGTTGTGTTAAGCTGACAAAGTTTTAGTTCGAAATATTTTAAACTGAAATCATATCAAATTAAAAATGTGTTATCTTTTCACAATTTTGATTAAAATGCATGATTTTGATTAAAATATTTTAACTTTTAAAAATATGTTTTCCAATTTATCCATATCTGCAATTTTTTTTTTTCAAATTTATCACTTTCGTAATTTTTAAAAAAATATTAAACATTGCACTTTATCCATATTTGTAATTATTTTTAAATCTGCGGATAATTTTTTAAAATATTGCTTATAAATGTGCCTTTTCCCTAATTTTTTTAATATATATAAGGTTCCTTTAATTGAATTAAATGTGTTGTAGGAGGAGAATTTAGAAAATAAAATATTAGAATTGACGAGTGTTTTAAAATAATGAGATTGAATGTTATATGAAGATAAATGATAACCAAAACTGCATAAAGTTTACCTCAACTTGGTTCCAAGTTTATGGAAGATTAGGTTTCGGCCGAGAGAAGGTATATTTCTTATTAAAACATACTCAGCATACAAAATAGTGTACATGGCTTTTACTTAAACGTGTATATTTTAAGCATACGGTCCTTTCCACG
Organism: Vigna umbellata; assembly: GCF_029865625.1. Taxonomy (NCBI): domain Eukaryota; kingdom Viridiplantae; phylum Streptophyta; class Magnoliopsida; order Fabales; family Fabaceae; genus Vigna; species Vigna umbellata. The sequence continues at coordinate 25,674,895 of NC_142169.1, forward strand.
TTTAAATTCAATTTACTGCATTTGTTATAAATTTCAGTCTTATCCTATTGAACTACGAAGCCTTTAGATTTTTTTTTTTTGTTTGCACGTATTTTTAAAACATGTTACAAAAAATTTGCTAATATATCAAACATATAGTTGCCATCATTGATTGTCTATGTGTTTTATGGTTAACCATTTACAAATATTTTCGCCATGCCAGCGGATGCGAATGATATTTGTAACATTGTAGATTGATCTTAATTTAAGTGGTCCACAGAGCCAGGAAGGTGGAGTTAGTAATTTCATGGGCCCAAATCAAAAAGCTTTTAAATGAGTCATCACAATATAAAACTAAAAAATTATAAAGAAAATAGTGTAAATGAAATCAATATTACATTAAAGATTAATGTTAAAAATTTTATATATTATATATACTAAAATATTTATTTTCGAAGAGACCACATTGGCCATAAGTGTGAAAACTTTTGGTCCACGTCTCACTCAATTTAAATTTTAGTGTTTGCAATTTTTTATCCACATTCCTGACACACAAATGGGGAGTACCCCAAACACGTAACAAAACCTATCAAGCCATTATAAACTTTTATTTTTGTAACAACCTTTTTTTTATGAGAGTAATCAAGAGAATTAAAAAAGAAAATTAAATTAGCTTCGTTAGATATTAGTTTCGCATTATTTTACAAAATTCAATTATTTATTAAATATCTTCCGATTATAAACCAAATCAATAGTAATTATTTGGTCATTAAAATAAAAAACAAGCGTCGAAATTAAATTGGGATGCCTAAAAAGCACAATAACGAAGATAGTTATACATTAAATACGTATGGATTTTAGTTACGAGCATTTATTCGAAAACAATAAACCCAAAAGAATGAGTATGTTTATTCGTACCCATTGAGGATATTTAATATAGTAAGTTGAAATAAAAATTATATTTATTCACTAATACGAAAGTGTTGATGTAAGACTTTGGCGGGAATACAATCATAGGACTTGTGGGTTGTTCAAAATTTATTTCTCATTAATTCAATGCCAAATATTACATTTTAGTTATTTTCTTATATTGGATTAGTATTTTGTTAAATTAGTCCATTTTATAATTAGGATATTGAGATTCATAAATATCTGTAATCAAGTTAAATATTGTACTTTAATTGTGTTGCTTTGTTGTAGTTTTTGTCTTGTTTACAGTTGAAGAGACTGTAACTATGTCATCTCTGTCCATACTTTTGAAGAATGTTGCACATAAGAGTCCAGACACAGAAAAACAAGAAAAACACTTGTTCTATCCTTTCTGATATATTTTCAGATATCATAATACTAAGTTGAGGACCAAAGCAAAGAATGCTTATTCCTTTCATTTCTGATTTAAGCAATGGCATTGGCATTGGCATGCCTCTTTCTTTCTACATCATTCCTAATGTCAGAAGTTCCAAACTCACTCTATATCATTGCAAAAATCACTACACGGTTTTTTCTATTGTCTCTGTCACTGCTAAATAAACCTACCCTCTAAGTTACATTAACGAATCACTGGCACTAGCCTGATTTTAGATGCCTATTATTCTGTTGCATGATGGTTTGAAAATCCAAGTAAACTTGCCTATCGTTTGCTGAATCCATTGAGAAAGATCTTCGAATAGGCTGAATAGAAAACTGCTCGTCTTTCTTCCTAACATCAATGCACTCATCTCCCATGATGGAAACATGGTGACACTTCCTTGTAATAGAGTGACTTCTACTCTCTACAACTCTTTCCCTTGAGTCACTTCTTTCTTGTTGCATCATCTGTGGCAGTGCTTCCTCATGTTCTCCCTCAAGTTCAATGACAACAAAATCCTCATCACTGTCCACGTAAGAGAGCAATTGAGAATCCTGAGGAGAAGAGCTTGGAGCTATGATATGATCCGTTGGACAGTGTGTGTTGCCTGATACAATGCTTGATCTACAAAGAGGGCAATTGGAATTGGTTTGAAGCCAAACGTCAATGCAGTGAAAGTGAAAGGCATGTTTGCAAATGGGAAGAACTTTCAGCATATCATGATCTTGAAACTCAGTCAAACAAATCACGCAGCCATACAACACACTTTGATGATTCTTTTCAACATCTCCTTTTGTGAATTGAAGTGTTGGGATTTCTTTGATTGCAGATTCATCAAGTCCTTGGCTCCACATCCTGGGAGAGAGTGCTATGAAGGGGTCTTGATCTTCATGTCGAGGGGTAAGGAGGGAGAAAAACCATCTCAAGGGGTGAAATAGGTACAAGTTTGAGAAGCATTTGGTGACAAGAGTTAAGTAGGTGATGAGTATAAAAACAGTGACAAAGATGGTGGGAACTATGATGGCAAGTATGGGTAAAGCAGAAGCAGAATTTGAAGGAGGTTTTGGTTTGTGAAGGATTGTGCTAGCATGAGTTTTGATGGGTGGAAGCAGCTTGTAAGAGGGAATGGGGTTGAGAGCCATTAGAAACCTTTGAATTAAAGACAAGTGAAATTTTTTGATAGTTCCTACTCTTCCTAGCTAGTGATGCAAGGATCTTGTTTTGGAAACAAAGGTGTGATGTATGATATTTAATTTAGAAAGAGCGTGATGAAAGTGAAATGGGCATAAAATTAATTCATTTGGATTAGTTCTAAGTTATGCGAAGAGGCACATGTCATGGTTTGACTAACATAGTGAGGTTTATTTCTCCCCCAATGAAAAGATAGCTTTTGGATTTGTGTGGGATGAATATCTCAGCCAAGATTATTAGGTGATATAAAAATTGTGTTTAATCTTTCATGCTTAATAAATAAATAAGATGTATCAATTTATAATAAACCACGAAGCGTAACACTTCAACGTCACTGACTTATTTTTCATCACCATTAAACTTAGCTGTCAAAATTTAACCTCATGTAAGTAAAATAGATATTATTGGACCGTATGCCCGTATAAGTTGGAGTGGATAGAAAATGGACAGCAATGGTAAATAGTTTGACGCTAAGGTTAGTGTTTTATATTGAGGTTTGTGATAGTAGTGTTGAGAGGACATGGATATTTAAGTACGTCCATTGACTGGAACGTTAGGTCTGAAAATATAAAACCACAAACAAAAGAACATAATCATACATAAATAGTTTATAACTTCATATCTCATCCAACTAAACATAGCAGTTAATGATCCAATTAATCATCATACCATTCAAAAACATAAACAAATTATAATACTAGACTCGTTATTCAGATTTATAGATTGATTCGGACTCTACAATTCGTGTATATATCGTTAATTAAAATTGAATCATTAAAACCGCAAGTGTTACAGCCAATAATAGTACCCAGTTTACCCTCCTTGTGGGAGGTAAATTTTCTAAAGCTTAAAAGAAATAAAGTCATTGACCTCATAATCAACTATATGAATCTTATTCACTCTTCATTACCTAGATCACATCTTCTACATGAGTATGTGAGTGTAGTAGAGTATAAAGATGATTTTACATAAGGTGTCCCTAGTTAATACATAACACTAACTTGCCATATCCTTTCTCCTTAAGAAAGATATGACTATACAAGAAAACATAACATAACTAGACTTACCTACATGCATGAAATACATATAACATAATTCCACATGGAGTTCAATCATGCATAGAAAACAAAAAGAACACTAATTATGAGAGACGTTTCTAAAAAGATAACTAATATTATGGATAATGACTTTCTTAATAGGAAGCCTATATATAATTTAGCCTATTACATCAAAAGGTTTTTTTTTTAAGGATGTCACATTTTTTTAACCTATAACTATTTTTGTTGTATTCAATTGAGAATTGAGCTATTTTAGGTCTCTAAATTAATTTAAGGTGAAAACTAAATATTAATAAACAGGTGAATCAAGATATTAATAAACAATTAAATAATAGATTTTAAATATATATATATATATATATATATATATATATATATATGTGTGTGTGTGTGTGTTTTTTTTTTTTTTTGGTAAAAATTAATTCTTAGTGGATGGAGTTGGATCTAATTTTTTTTTTACTTTTTAAACCAATTTTATATATCTAAATTTTAAACTGAGAAGTTAAATCTATAGTCTTTTTTACTTTTACCACTAAACTAATTTGATAGCTCATGTGTGTCTGGATGGGGTAGTTAAGCTAAGTGCTAAACAATAATATACCTCTAAAATAAATTTCTAAATTAAACGTTTCTTTGGGTTCAAATAATAAATAAAGTGTAAAAACTTATTGGATGATGTTTTCAAGTTGTTTACCTCGTATGATGGCACCACCTAATGTCGGATCTTTTTGTTTTCTTTTTCTCTTTTCGATCTAAGTTTTTGTTTCTCTTTCTTGTGATTTCCAGATTTGTTGATTGCCACAACCCTTCTACAATTTATCCGTGTCGAAAAATGCCACCAAAGAGAGCAACTCGTTTCAAACGGTCCAATGTCCGTCCTATTCAACAATCCGATCAGGCTCAGAAACAAGATCTGAAAACTCAAAATCATTTTCATCAACAGCGTTCCTGTGATCAAATCTCATCTCAGTGGTGCACATGAACATTATACTCTTAATCACTCTTAAGAATAATTAACATTTGTTAGAGTTAATGAAACAGCTGCCTGAATTTTTAATAGGATTTTTCAACTTGCCAGATTAGTAATGAGTAGAAGAAGTTGTCTAAATGCGTTCTTTTTAAACTCAGCAGACCAACTTTATGTTACTGAAAATGTTCATTTATGATGGGACAGTTTGGAATACCTATGACATCATCAGTGACAGTAATCTTGTCCCAAAATCCCAGCTGCTTGATATCTGCCAGTGATGCTATGCCGACATAAATCCTTGCTAGTCCAATTGTGGTCTACATCTCTGTTCTCAGATGTTCTGTTGTACTAATTACTAATTAAGAAGTTAACTGCAAGATTAAGATTCTATTACCGTGTAAATTTAATATCAATGAAAGTATAAACAATTTATATGAAAAATGTGATCCTATCTTTAATGTAGAATATCAAGATAAATTTTTGTATATTGTTCATTCTTAATACATATTGGTCTCTTTATCGTTGCTGGTACTTCTGCTGTTTATATACTCCATCTTAGTCAAATAACTTGATTCTTCTCGATTCGTTATATTTTAAAACCAAATCTACTGAATTCATTTGTGTCCCTACTTAATGTAAACAGCCAATCTCGAGAAGGACTGTTTCCATATCAGTGATCAGGGAAGATTCCCCATCCTCTGTTTTAGGTTTGGGTTTTTACTGTCACGTATTTTTGGAAAATCATTAGCAATGGAAAGTTAAACAGCCCTGATCATCAAGTTGCTGAAAACCACATCAAATAATGAAAATCCAGAAGGTCAGTAGGTTGAGTTCCAAAAATTCAACCTAAAACCATGATGTAAGATGATGGCTGTTTGATATTGTAATGAAGTTCAATGTTTCTCTTAAATTACAATACTTTTAACCACGTGATGAAATTAATCCAGTATTTTTACGTCTCAATCCCACCCTTTAAATTAATACAGAGAGAATTTCCACTTTGATGTTGGGACCAAAGGGATCATTAGTTTAGGGAAACAAGTGGACAGGGTAGTGCAAATGGTTATTTTTCTACAAGATTTCTATTATGTATTGCTAATAAAGATTCGATTAGCTTTATCATAAACTCACAATGCACGGTCCTTCTGATCTCACTTTCTGTCGTATTAGAACTAGGAAACCAAAAGGGTGACTTTCTTTATAAATAATCCATACAAAAATTTGCATAGGTTACAGACTTTAGCAGTGACTACAATCACTATGTGATCCACATTCGTTGAACACTAAAACCAATCTCTATCATGGGGTGTCTGTCATAAACTTTGATAATTTTCCATTTTGTTTTCTCATCCATTGAATGCAATCAGTCCAAGGTAAATTTCCAAATAGTGAAGACTACATACAGTGTTTGGTGAATATAAAAAGGCGAAGGGAAGTTAAAGATTGGTGCAGAAGTGTGAGAGAATGGAGGAGTTAAAGGAAAAGGTGAGTGAAAAGGAAACAGAGAAAATAAAGTACAGAGGAGTAAGAAGGAGGCCATGGGGAAAGTTTGCAGCAGAGATTAGAGATTCAGCTAGAAATGGAGCTCGCGTGTGGCTTGGGACCTTTAACACTGCTGAGGAAGCAGCAAGAGCTTATGATCGTGCTGCCTTTGAAATGAGAGGTGCTATGGCCATTCTCAACTTCCCACATGAACACCCTCCTTTCACTTCATCATCTAAAACTGAACATGCTAAACAAGTTGTCGTATTTGAGTGTCTCGATGACAAATTGTTGGAGGAACTCCTTGATTGTGATCACAAAAACATGAATCACAACTTCGCCAACTAGGAACATATGTTCCGACATTTTTAATCCTAGATTGCTGTCTGTGCAGTGCTCTTGTTCAATTAAATCGACCAATCGCGCAAAGTGCTTTTGTGGGGACTATAAAATTTGAGTCATTTCACATCACGTTAATGTGAAGTGGATAAAGTAGAGTTCGGTTAAGTTGGAAGGGAATTTAATCTTTCTTTTTAAGTGACATCGGTTTTCAATTACTTATCAGTTTTATCGATAATTAGTAATAAATGAGAAAAAATATTAAGGGTTTCTGGTGACATTTTTTTCTCTAATTATGTTTTATTGGTTTATTTATTTACCAAAATTAAATTTGAAACTTATTCAAATGTTAGTAACCATATGGAACTTGAGGCACAACGATAAGAGTATATAACAAGATAAGTCTTGTGCGTAAAATGAGAGTTCCATCGTTGTCTTTTTAAACAAGGCACAACAAATAATAAAAAAATGGCGACACCCGTGGCCAACAATAGAGTGTGTCCTGTCTATAAAATGCGCTAGATTCACTTAACTATGACAAGAATTAAAATAAAATAGTTGGTGGGATTACGTTAAAGGCATGCTATAACTACGAACGAATTATGGCTACTGTGTGCGTAAATATTTTATTAAATCTAATTTAATTTATTTTTTCTTAGTGGTGTTGGTATAATCCGCTACATTTTAAATAAAATATATGGATAACTTACAAAAAAAAATTATGGCGGCGACCATCTAGATCCTAGATTCTACTGGTGTGTATATATATCATGGTTACGTATTTTTTATAGTATAGTTGAATAAAATAGGCTTTTCATTTTTTTTTTGCCTTCTTATTTATTTTATACTATTTGTTCATAATGCCTAAAGCGTCAATATAGCGGCTTTACTAAAAAAAAGGAAACTCGTATTTTATTTGATGGCACTTGTTTGCTATTTTTTATGCCCTTAAGATTGTTTTAGGACAAGAGGGAGGAAGTTACTTCATAATAACAGTGCGAGAGGAAGAAAGAAAAATAGGTTTAAGGATGGAATTTTTCAAAGAGAAAATATGAAAAGTTTACACGTTATGTTATTATATATATATATGTAGTAACTACCAAAAATTGTTTAAGAAGAGTAATTGTTTTGTATTTATATAATTAATAACTATAAAATATTTTAAAATTTCATACTCCAATCAATAAGAAAGCAAAACTTAATACCTTCAAAAGTTTCTCTTTCATTGTGTCTTCGCACTTTCTCTTCTCAAGCCTTCATTAGTTGCAGCGACTTGTACGACCACACAAATATATGTTGCTTGGATGTCTTGGAAATGATTTTATTTCATTTTCACATTGTTTTAATAAGGGACTGTGTTTTGAACCAATTTAAGTGGTGGTGTCAATTCTCCTTTCTCCATCACTAGTGACGACTCCTCCATCACCCTCCAACTTGTTCAAGGTTTGTTATGTACACTAAGTATTGAATGAATATTTTATATATGTGTTAACAAGTTTAGATGTAGATTGATTTGCATGTGATTTGGGTTATGTTTTACATGATTTCATTTATCTTAGCCAAATCTTTTAGGAATTTGATGAGAAGCTTTGTTTAAAGAAGTTTTTCTCACTGTTTCTTTTTCTGTTTTGTTGGCATGTTTGTTTCATTTAAATTTGTAGAATATATTTACCATCAAATTTAGTTTTATTTGAGTCTTAAAAAGAGTATTGATGATGTTTGATTAATTATTAGGTGATTGATTAAATTGTGTTTTTAGTTTATATTAGATAGTTGATTAATTTTAGATTCATTAGATGTTGTATGTTTAAATAATTTTAGCTTATTTAGTGATTGGATTCTTACATGATTGACTTTCTTGGATGTTTGTTTTCAACATTGATATCAATTTGACATCTTCAACTAAGATGTTAAAGTTTCTTCTGATATTAAAAGTAAAAAATAACAAAGATCAAAAATCGTTTTTTAGTACTTACCACATTTAATCATCATAAACCTCCTATAACCAGTCCTCTCAGTTCACCCTAAAAAAACCACCTTTACATCTTTTTCTTAACAGCCAATTGTAACAACTCCATTTAGCATATTTGAACAAAACTAACCGCTTTGTTTATCTATTCTCCCAATTCATTATTATTTCTTTCCAGTTTTAATACATATTTTTGGATAAAAGCACTAGTCAAAAAATTAACATTTAGAATGTTACTTATTTTTATCTTATACTTTCACTTATGTCAAATTAAATATATTTTTTTCATAACCTTTTCATTCCTAAATATAAATTTATGTTTTTATCGTATACACACAAGTATTGCCCACGTACTCTTTAAAGTTGGAATTAGGCATTGATAAGGAAAAAAATATGTGGAAAATATATGGGTCTTTTCAAGAGAGAATAACCAAAAATATAACATTAACCTACATATAAGAGATCAATACCATCTCCAACCAAAAAACTCTAAAACAATAAGTTTATTGATTTTATTTCTTATATGGTGTTCAATTTTTTCATTTTTACTGACTTAAACTCATATTTGGATTTTTCAATAATCTTTCAAGTGAGTCTCTTCACAATTGACACCTTTTCTTTGAGTTAACCACAAATACTTCTTATTTGTATAGCCAATCATTACAATGAGACACACTTGACCCTCCCTCAAGAAGACTATGGATACAAAAATATGTTTGAACCTATCACCAAAACTAATTATCCATCTCTGATATCACTGATGAGTCTTTCCAAAAAAGATTAATATAAAAATACAATACAAATAAGACATGTTCAATCCACATATAAGAAATTGACACTACTTCCATCCTAAAATCTCTAGATAATTTATAGATTTTTTTTCTTATATTGTGTTTAACTTTTTTTCCTTTAATTATTTAACGTGCTATTTAAATTCACACTTAAATTTTTTTAAACTATTATATTCTTATTATTGTAATGCACTATGCTATATAGATCCTCTTATAAGAGATATAAGATGTATATTTGCTACATGGTTAACCGCTAAAGCTCTGACTTCTGCTAGGTTCTATACTATAATTCAATGGAGTAACATTTAGTGCTGCAATTGAGGAATAAGACATGATTGTCCAAAGAAAACTGAACATGTATATAAAGTATTCTGAAATGACAATGTTGTCTCTTCTGATTTTATGAATTATAGTACGTTATGGTTTTCCTATGAGTAATGACATTTATATATATATATATATATATATATATATATATATATATATATATATATATATATTGGTTTGAAAGTTTTTGAAATATTCATGTAAAATACAGCAAATTAAAATTATTCTGAGTGTATAGAAGGTATAATATTTTTCAATTAATAGCATATAATTTATTTTAAACACAACTTTAATATTTGTGTGGCATTATATAGTAAACAAACGACCCAATTAAGTAATTAATTATGCAAACAAGTGAACAAAAATCTTAAAATAGTCAATTCATGCAACAAATTTTCATCGCAGTCATTTCATACTAGAAAGAAAATTCTACGTGTGATGAGGCGGCGCGGTTCAAATTCGTCCAACCTTTCCCTGCAATTGAACCTTTGGTTCAATCCTATGAAATTGCATTATTTGACTCACGTGCGCAAAGTGCAAAGTAGTAGTACTCGAAGCCTAGGAAAATTTAATGAGGACTAGGTCCTATCATTTCTTTATTTCAATTGAACTATATTCTCATAATTTAAAATGCAGTGCCATCCTCCTTGTCCACTATTCTTAACTCAATCTTTCTTAATTAATTCACTCCCAATTTGAACGTCCTTTTTTTATAACCCATTTGTTAATTCAGCTCACAAATCCCTTCACTTTTCACCGGATATATAAACTTCAAGCCTCTTGATTTTTCTATGTAGAAAAAATAAATACAAACAGAGAAGGTAAATTCATATTTTCATCTTCAGAAATGGATTTTAATTCATCGTTGTTTTCGTTCAACAACAATGCAACAAATGAATCGTCCTTATCGTTACAAGAGCACACCTCTGATATCACACACGATGGTTCAAATCCACAGCCTCTGTCTATAGGCCCAACGAAGAAAGAGAGGAAACCCTATAGAGGAGTAAGAAGAAGGCCATGGGGAAAATTCGCAGCAGAAATACGAGACCCTACAAGAAATGGTGTTCGAGTATGGATTGGAACATTTGACACTGCTGAAGAAGCTGCTTTAGCTTATGACCAAGCAGCTTTCTTGACAAGGGGTGTTCTTGCTACCCTTAACTTTTCAGCACAAAGGGTAGTGGAGTCCCTCGAAGACATGGGTTTCAAGGCACTCAGAAATGGTGTCTCACCCTTGTTGGAACTCAAAAGGATGCACGTGATGAGAACAAAATCTAGGGTTAGCAGGAGTGGTGCTAAAAAGGTTAAAAGGGTTTGCAGCAAATTGAAACCGGATCCTATTGCTGAAACTGTGTTGGTCTTGGAGGATTTGGGTCCTGAATACCTAGAGCAACTTTTGACCTTCACTTCCCCTGGTTCTTGGTCCTGAATTTCTGGAGATGTTTCAAACAATTCATTCAAACTCATTCATTCATAGCTTGTTTATTCTTTAGGTTCACTCCTTTGTTAATTCATTTATTTTCTTCTTTCCATTTTGCATACTGAAAGAAATTTTTTAAGAGATACTCCCATTGATTTTTCATTAAATATTATCGATATATATATAAAGTTCCTTTAGATATCAAAAGAATATTATATATAAGAGAACTATATAAATATTTGTATATGGATTAGGACACGTCGAGCTGTCATATTATTTATATATTTTTTGTCAATAAAAAAACTTGTAGCTTAAGCAAGGGAGAAAGGGAGATTATTTTTTATACTCTAAAAACATATTGCTCAAGTAGTGTGCATGATTCTAAAAACTTACGAGATTCATGCATATGCGCGTTATGATACTTAATCAAGGCTTAGTCGATCAAGTACCTATAATGAGACAAGTGAAGTTTTAAAATGTATATATCACTCGTGTGAAGATGTATGTGCGTGTCTCTTTATCTGATTCCCGAATAATAATTAAGTATTAATAAATGTTATATACAATTTTTGGATTGTTACCATTAGCATTTTTAGTTAAAAAAATAAATATTTCTTTTCACATACGTATCGCTTTTTACTTTTATAAAAATGTCCTAAAATCAGAACACATTTTAACAATATATTTTAAGCACAATTAAAGATGCCATTATTTAGCAAAAGTACTTTTCGAGGAAAGTAAAGTATGCAAAATTAGGGAAATAGATTGCAATGATTAAAAAGGAAATAATTAGTGTTATATAATAATAAATAAAACATAATTGAAGAAAAATAGAAAGATAGAAATAGGTGACACATTATGATAAAACTATTGAATTTTTAAAATGAGATACATATTCAAGATACGGATAATACTATTTGTTTCTTCTAAAATTGATATATAATCCATATTAATAACATGGATAAAAAGAATACATTATTGAAACAACTTTTTATTTATGTTTATTATATTATTACAATTTTCAAATTTAATGAGATTTTTTTTATAAAAATTTACAAAAAATTGTTCTGTGAATTTTTTAAAATTTTATGTAGTATTTGAGAAAAAAAATTTAAAAAATTTAAGTACAACAAATATTCATTATTAATACTTGAGAGAAAATACTAGTATTTGAATATAAAATGAAATGTATTCTTCCTTATTATATTTTATTTTAATTATATTAGTTGATATAAAATCTGGTAACATTTTTTTTTTGTGACAAAACTTTCAGACAAATTCTAACTTTATTTTAGAATTTAAAATATAGTTTTAATTCAAATCTATATAATGAATTTACAAGGTGAAATGCAATTTTCACTTTTATACTGTATTTTCAACAATATTTGAACTATGTAAGATCTCATATGGACTAGACAAATCTATGAGAAAAATATAGCTCAAGAATGAGGATTATAGTGATTTGTATGTTGCAACATCTAGCGTATTAGCTGTGGGACTGGTGGATTACGTTTCGTGATATAATTTTCTTTATTTCTTTAAAGTTTTGATCAAATTCGACGGCTTATTCCTAGTCTAAAAAATAGGATTAAAATAAGAAGACGGTTGCATCATAACCTTGTTTACAGCGAGGTTGTTTTCATTTGGACAAAACTTTTATATACATATACATTTATACACACGTGTGTGTTTATACACACACGTGTGTGTTTATACACATATGTGTGTGTATATATAAAGTAAAAATATACTGTGTATGAATAATTGGTATAATGAATAGTAAATATTTTAATATTCATTTATAAAAAGGTTGAATTTGGTATATCTAGTTAATTTAAATAAAATTAAAATTTAATTTATATTTTATTAAGTTAAATTTAATTAAAATTAAAATAAATTTTATTTTATTAGGCTAAATTTAATTAAAATTAAATTTTAATTTATATTTTATATATTTTTTAATTTTATTTAAATTTGTTTATCTCTAATTATCCATAAACTAATACATTAACTATAATAAATTTTAAGCTGTGAAAAATAGAATAATTTTGATTTTATAAACTTTAGTATACATGTCAATCCCTTCAAAAAGAAGTAAATAGGTTACTTTTTTTTTATATTTTCCTGTTTTTATTAACAATTTTAAGAAATATGCTGTCAGAAAAAGAAGAAGATGAAAAGATGAAATTTGAACACGGAGTTCATTGAAAACATATATTTTACGAAAATCGATTGAATCAATAGACGAAAATGAGATTTAACCAAGTTAAATTATTAAATAAAGCAAAACTCACTTAGAATAAAACACATATAATTTCATGATATTTTTTTTCATTTCTTCAAAATGAAAGTGAACTAAATAATCATGAAATTCATCCAATTTGAAAGTGATTAAAGATATGTACATAGGTTGGACTTTAAAAAGTTAAGTCAGTCTTATATTTTTGTCCGGATTAAGCTTAGATTAAATATTTCTTCATTAAAGTAATAAAGATGGAAATATTTATTGGTAAAGTTAGAAGAGAAATAAAGGACTGTGGATTCAACGCATATAAAAAAAAAAATTGCACTTTCAACTTAGCTTTAGTTTAATTCTTTAAAACACAGTAAATAACAAGTGTATAATACATATACTGGGTACCAAGAACACATAATACTCTGAATTCGTTGAGATATGTCAGGATCGAGTACTAACAGATTATTACGTGCTACTTCAAGAAATATAACAAATTAAGACTCAAACACAATGAGATAGAAGAAAAATGGGTAGGATCTTTTTGAGTCGTATATTATTACATGCACCACTTTAGCAGCCACAACAGTTTTACGCTTTAAAGAATTTACAATATAAAGTCATTGTCATGATATATAATATATAATAGATTTTATTTTAAATCTTTCTATCACTGATTTTTTTTTGTTTTTATTTATTTACAAATCTCTCAATTTACTAAGATAGATACTAATGTATTAAATTGCTTTCATATTTATGTGATTTTTTCCCTAGATTATCTTAAAAATTGGTAAAAGTTGAATTTTTAGCAAAATTTTCTTCAATTTTATAAAATATTTGCGTAAAAATATAACAAAAATATAAAAGAAAATCTTGCAATAACTTTGTCTTACATGCAATTAGCCAAGTCATTAAGTTATACAATAAGATATACAAAAGTAATTAATTTTGTCTCATAAGTATATAATTAATTGTTCAAGATTACAAGGATTAAATAAAATTGATATATAATAAATGGATCAAATTACATCTTACAACTTAATTTTATAAATATTTAGTTAGATTAGCCCACTTTTTAATATAATATTAAAGTTATTTGAAATTTATAATAGGAAAAAATTTACCATTAGTATAACTTCATGTTTAAAATATATAAATATGAAAAATATATATATATATTGAAGATTACATATCAACTATAAATAAAACAGATATACATTATATAAGGTTATCCACTTCTGACCTTAAGATTAATATTTTGAAGTTATTAAATAGTGGTAATCATTAAAAGAAAATACTATTAACCATCTACTATATATCAAATCCAGTTATGTTGATCTACTTTTAATCACTTAGATGGAATACGTAAAACTAAAAAACTAAACATATAGTTAAAGAATATATCCGAATGGAGCATGGCTAGGTGAACATTTTCCGAAACTTACTCCATCGTCATTATCATTCAATTTGTAATTCAACTTCCTCGTGTTCAACTCTTTCAAAGGGTGTGAGTTCCTTGGGAGCAAGCATACACTGCACTATATATAGACGAATCCCATTTCTTGGGAGCAAGCAACATGGCTTCCCCTTTCTTTCAGTATTCAGATTGGGGCACATTGAAGGAGACTTGTGATATTTTGTTTGAACCATTTTCAAGCAAAGATATTTTGTTTCAGAGATTTCCTTCTGATGAAGCTTCTTTCATGTTTTCATTTTACTTTTTTTACAAATAAGGTTATATTAAACAATATCCTTATCAACTTTAATATCTCAACTTGCAATTTATGTCATGATTCATCTCTATAATATTAATTATTATTAATTGTGATAATTTAAACATATAATAGTGCTTAAACATCCTTATTTTCAAAATACGTGCTAACGTGTTAGTAACCGATGAAAAATTATAGTGAAGAAAATTATGTAAGAGTATTATCCTTAAGATTTGAATGTAATGAAATGATTTATCAACAACTATTTTAAAAACTAAACACTTAAACTAATTTAAGCATAGCTAAAAGTAAATAAAACTTGTACAGATAAAACGTACAAATTAATAATTTTGTCACAAAATATTTAATGATAAATTTTATGGATACACAATTATTGTTATAAAAAGAGACATTACATTATTATTTGAGTTTTTCTTAAGATTAAAGATATGGTAACACATTAACATTTCTTTAATATATATTATAAGAATAAAATAATTATAAAAAATAAATTCTTGTATTTGTAAAAGAAAAAATAATAATAATAAAAGTAATATCAATTACATATAAAAAAATTGTATATATAAAAAATAGTATTATACTTTTCTTAAAAGTATGACATTGACTCTTTTGTCCAGTAAAAGTAAAAATATGATTTAAGTTTATAATCATCTTTGACTGATCTAACCTTTTTCAAATTTTGTGATCGATTTTGTTCCTGTTGTCACTGATATAGACGGAAAGTGTACCATCACAAAGCATAATATTTTCACCTATTTTAAATGTATTATATCATAAACTGTCATACATCATCGTCATTTAAAATACATAGATGATTGATTAAAACACGTGTAGTTTTCATTTGTGATGAATATTTTCTATCACAAATGTATAATTTACACATTGTAAGAGGTAAATCCATTGCAAGAAGACAACTTATGAAAAAGTCATAAATTAATTTTAATTTATGTTTATATATACGTGTAACATCTTATTTTTAGTCGTTTATAATTGACAAAATAAAACATTATAAAATTCATATAAGTAATATAAATTTATCTTAAATTATAGATATAATATATTTTATAATTATGGTTATTTATTTTATAATTATATTAATATTATATCTATAATTTGAGACAAATTTATTTTATTTTATCAATTATAATATACTAAAAATAAGATATTATATTTTGGTATTAATGTAAAAAATTAAATTTATGAAATTATTGAATTATTAAATTATTATTATGAAATCATCCTCTTTCTATGGATTTTTTTATCGGTAATTGCAATTTATCAATAATTTTTTCCAAACTTTTTTTTTAGTGTTTAGTAAAGAAAAATATTAACAAGATTATGAACATATATTTCTACTAGTAATAGATTTGTCAGCAAAATTTATTAATAATTAAAATAAATTTTAAGAGTTTTATTATTAAAATATATTTTCATAGATGGTAAATTTGTCAGCAAAAATAGTTAATAATTAATTTTTGTTGTAATCTATCAATAAAATACATTGTAAATAGTGAGAAGAAAGAAGGAGTTAAGCAAGAAAGAAAAGATAAATCCGTAATTCCATTAAATTTTATAATAGTACTATAACATAAAAAGCTTATATATAATTTGAATTAATTTAGAATGTATTTATTTAAGCAAAATCATGAATACCATGGACCAAATACCATAAAGTTGTTCCCCGCGACTTATCCTATTGTGTGTGTCTTCTACCTTGTGGCCAAAAATACTTTCTGAAACTTTTTTTTTTCGAGTTCTTCTTGAAGCTATTTTATTTCATTCGTTTGATGCATAGATGAAAGAAAAACTGAAATGTCATTTCACTGTCACAAACATCAAAAGGAAAAACCTAAATCCAACAAATGTTAAATCATTAAGCTGTTTCTCGTTCTATATTGTGAAAGAAAAAAAAACTAATTAATTTTTTTGAGAGAAGTTAATTATGCATAAAATTAACCAATATTTTTATATTAATATATAATAATATAATTAATAAAAAAACCACCAACTATTGGAAGATCATCTAATTAATTTCTTAAGTCTAAATATGTCTCAATTGCCATTACATGGTTACATTAAAATCGTTGGTAATATAACCCATTTTAAGAAGGAAAAAAATCTACTTACAAGTACAATAAAAAGTCAACTTAATTACATTCTTGGTAGTCACTGAAAAAATTATGGCCATAGATATGTTGAGTGGTGGTGGACCAAGATGAAATATATAATCCAGAGATCAGAAAATAATGAAGATCAAACTTTTCGCAAATAAACGTAGTTGACCTCTTCCTGTGAAAAAGTCAACCCATCATATGTCTATTTTTCCCTACATAACCTAGTTACTATTCTCTCGAAGCAAGATTCAACTGAATATTTTCATATGAGAGTTAAAGCACAGAGAACTATTCAAAAGTGACCATAAATCACTATAATTAGGGCAAGTCAATGTTAACATTCATACTCTAATAAAAATAACATAAGATAAATTCGTATAATCTCTACTAAAACGCCTTAGAAAAGTTTATATTAAAAACTACTTATCTGTATATGAAATACAGAACTTTGACGAAAAGTATTTAAACAGTTAATTAGTGCAGAATCATAAGCGTGGTCCACTTTAATTACCATATTGTGAGTTACTTCACTTGTAAATAAATATAATAAATTGCATTGAATTTGAGAACATTAGAGCTATATATAATTGCAAAAATGTCTTAAGATTTAAAAGCCGCCATTAGAGGCATGTAGCAGGTTTGGTTGTCTTGTCTTGAACCTTAAATTAGAAGGAACAAAGGGAAAGATGACGAATAAGAAATAGTGATTCATGTATCTGCTTTCTATTGAAGACTACGATGAGGGAACATTAAAATACGAAAAAAGTGCAGGTCTTATTCATATGGGAACCAAACTTACTTAAATACTGTTATATGATAGATGAATATTATATTTTATTTTTTATGTCAAAAATCAAGACTATATATGCTCCCGTGTGCAATCTCTTTATAATATTTAATTAATGTGATGATGGTAGATTCATGGATGGTGTTGCATCATCTCTGTTTGTAAAAATGACACCGTTTGACAAAATATAAGATGGTCAGCTCTTAGGAAACAACGAGGAAAGCTGCACTACAGTACAAATATGTTTTTTTTTTTTTAACTTCATGTTTTATCTTAATACCAATGTGTTATGTCAATACATCTACTAGAAAGAAACTTATACGTATTATTTCATATTAGGTGACATGTTTAAATTTAATAAACAACGTTGCAGTAAAACTGATATATGCAGTAAATATGAGATACTTAAAACAAAATATATCAAATATTTAATTTCAAGAAGATATTATTTGATACTCGAAACAAAACTCCATTATTAGTTCCTCAATTTCACACAACAATTCTTCTTAGTCCTTCAAAAAAATTTGCATACATAATCCTTAAAAAAAACAGAATTTTTCTTTAAAAATAACTACAGAAATTAGTATTTAGAGGATTTTTTTTAGTGTTTGTTAGAATTAAAAAAAAAATAGAAGTTTTATTGTGATTAAAGATTATTAAGACGGACAATATATAACCCATAATTTTATTGTTAGGTTTTTAGGTAAAAGTAGTGTGTTGGTTTATTGCATAATATCTCTGCTCCTTTCATCATCCATTCCATTCATATTATTGTGAATAATTGAACATGAAATTTTTTTATTCTTTTTTAAATTTTTATTAAACCTCTAATTTTAACAAAAAATATGGATGTTTTTCTATAACTTTTGCTATTTTTCAAGGGAATAAGAAAGTAGGAAATAAATGTAATATTTCAACACTACATCTTTAAGATTAATTTATGCAAATTTTTTCGAAGAATATAAAAAAAAATTAATGATGTCAAACGGGAAGACTATAAGCATATTTAAGTCTTTGATTTAACATACATTAAAATTTTCATTAATTGGCTATAGGTTTTCTTTTTCAAAGTCGGTCTTCTTGGATGTACGACAAACTGCTAAATATAATAATATTACTTTTAAAAGGTAAAATAATAAAATATATTTTCCTTGAGAAATAACTAAAAGACACTTAAATTAATTTTTAGTTGTATATTATCTTTGAAGTTCATGATAATCAAAATTATCTAATTTTAGACTAATTAAAATGTTAGTTATGCAAATTAATATAATTGAGTATATAAAAGGAAGAATCGGAGTGATACTCGATTTAAAACATAAATTATATTTTTAAATTATAATATTGAACAAGATAAATCAATTAAAGTTTATTTATAATTTGCTTTATTAAAAAAAAGTTATTCTTTTTTGTTTAAATTTGAGTTGAGAGTGTTATAGTTGAAATTGGATTGTAAGATTTGGGTGGGTGGGAGGATCTGACGGTGTTGATTGGGATATTGGGGCATAATGTATACGTAATGCTAGGGATTTAAAATTGGGTGGGTGGGTTAGGGTTTTTCAGCAAACAAATCTCTGCTTAGTGATGGACTTTTGAAACCAGAATCACCAAGAGCCACCCCAAATTTGCATTGACTGACAGCAAAACCATTTCAGCATAATAATAATAATAATAATAATAATAATAATAATATTATTATTATTATTATTATTATTATTATTATTATTATTATTATTATTATTATTATTATGACGATCAAATATGCTTACTTCTATAGTTATTTTAAAATTAACTGAAATGGGTAAATTGGTATAACAGGATTTTAGTTAAGAAATAGAAAACAATTAATTTATTATATTTTAAAATTAAATTTACTCGTTTTAATGAATTATCTTGGGTGGCAATGTCAAGCATTTCACGATATTCAGTCACTGATAATTATTTTTGTTTATTTATTACTCTTAATATATTTTTAAATAGGCACAATTAGTTGTATCAATAGAGAATGTCCAATGTAAAGAGCTTTACTTCTTTTACAGAATTAATATACCCAATACATAATGGAAGGTTTAGTAAAAATTGAATTGATGAAAACATACAGAAAAAAAAGTGAAGTTCACAAAATTCAAGAATAAGATATATATCTTTAACCCAAGAACAATCCCAATCTAATAGGTCTTAGAATTTGATTATCATATACATACATTCAATGATACACTAATTGGTCCTTTAATGAATTGATTATAGTTATTAAATCTTAGCTACCATGAAAAGGCACAAAAAGTTAAAACATGGACCACTTGATTTGTTATCTTTGGTACATTGCTTCCTAAAAGATAGTTGCCTTATAAATCTCACTTTAAATCTCAAGTGACAAAATAAAAATAAAAATAATGAGTGTAACTTTTAAACAAAGTATTAATTTTGCTTAAGATATATATATATATATATATATATATATATATATATATATATATATATATATATATATATATATATATATATATATATATATATGCTGGAATAAAGCTGGAGTACTTTAATGTAACAATATGTGATAGATATTTGAAGAAGGACAATTGTAACATTTGAAAGATGATCAAGTAGATGAGATAGGTTAAAGCCTTCATGTTGTGTTTAATCATCCAAAACTTTTTACCCTGTCTAGTACTAAAGGCTACGTATAATATCTTCAATTCCAGATATTTTAGATTTGTAAAAGGGTTCAAGTATCTCAAATACTCATTATATTATAATATATTCTATTTTGCTTATAAAAAACCTAACCAAGGAAACAACCTTAATTATTTGGATTCTAACCATTCATTTTCCTGAAAGTCCATACTTCCATATGCTACTAAAAGATAAAGTACAAACACTTTTGTACTACACTTTCAATTTGAATTTTCTCCATGCTTTTTAATGTAAAATCAAGAAAATATAGTGGTATTGAATTTGATTTGTATGAGCAATTAAGATTAAAATTAACAGGCATTACTTTTTCAATTCTCAAACTTATTCACCTCGTTGACAATAAGAAAGCAGAAATATAAGTCTACATCAAAAATAGCTTGGTAAGACGAAAAATATTAATTTTGCGTCATATATACACCGCACCGGAAAGTCGGTTTTTATCAAATAAATTATAGTCAATTATTTAAGTGTCTTGCAATAAATATGTTTCAATGTAGACACCATTTCTAACAATTGAATACGTCAAGATTGCATATTACTTTTTGGATAAGAAAATCTCTTCTCACTTTAATCAAACAAAAGACTATTAAGAAAATTTTAATATAACATTGCGAGGATCTAGAAAATATTTAGGTGTAGTAGTGATTTATAAAAAATGACATTTGATTATTTCATTATTTAAAAAATTAAATTATAAATATAATTTAATATTAATTGAGTTTTATTTTATTTTTTTGTCGCCAAAAATATGTATAGATATATAATAGAGTACTTTGGTTACTCTATTCCTTGTACACACATGCTTACAAGACTTCTCAAATACATAACATGTGTATGAAAAGTCTTAAACTTTGTACTTTGAGCAAAAACTCTACGTAATCTTCCGTAACAAAACTACCACAGATTATAGTATATAAACTATAACAAAACACTAATCTTCCAATTATAGGTTCATGTCACAAAATTTACCTCTGCATATATGTCTATAGAGAACTCTTCATCTTAATTAAACACCTACAACAATTTTCGTAATGACTCAGATATATGAGAGGTTTCCATAGTGAGTCTTCTTTGGAAAAAGTTGAAAACTATACTTACAACAAAAACAAAACACTCTAGACCAAAATAGTCTAGATGATAGATCATAAATCCTTTTACAAATACCAAGTTATTCTTCCTAACTCACAAATGCCTTGTTCCTCTCTCATCGTGTTACACTTTCTAATGTAAAACCTCCCTATAGTAATAAATTCCTCAAAACTAAGTAAACTTCTGCTTTCTAATATTCCAATTGTTCTAAGTATGTGTGTTACCTATCCTAGTGGTCTTAAATAGTGTATGAAAAATAAAACACCAATTAGAAAACGAAAAAATTACATTTATATTTTTATTTCACACCGGTTAAGCTTTGGTTATTATATAACCAAAACTTAATAAAACATTTATGCTTCGATTTAGGTAAGAACTAAAGTCTATGGACATTTTTTTTAAATAACTTTTATTATTTTTGTTTCTACCTAATTATCAAACCTAGACAAAATCAGAACTAGACACTACTAATACATTATATAAATGATACCTAAAATAAACCAAAATTTATATACAATAATACGATATGTTTATAATATCTTAGTCTACTATAAGTTTCACATCGAACTATAAAAAAGTGATTAATCTTTTTAAACTGTCCAAATAAATAATTCAAGATTTACTACATCATCTGTATTTGTCTCCTCTTATTCATTTTTAAAATATATAATTTTATGAACTTATTTATAAAATATCATTTCTTTTTATGAACATAGAAGCACGAAACAATTTAGGATCACAAGTCTTTCAAATATTTGAAATACTAAGTAAATAAATGCGTCTACTGTGAAAAATCTGAATAAAAAATAGTTGCATTGGACACACAAGATTGAGAAACAAAAATAAATAGCAAAATGAACAAAAACATGTACTTTTCATTCAGATAAAATAATTAAAAAAATAAAATCAATATTAAAATTTTCGTAAACTTATAAGTTTCAGTTCCATAATGTCACTGTGTTTTTATATGCATTGTTTTTTCTTAAAAACGAAACATACAATGTGATTTCAAAAGCTAAGACTGTATTTTTAATAGTTATATGGTTTTACTCTTTGGATAAGAAGTTCTTTCCTTACTTTAACCAAAGAGAAAACTACTAAATTTCACCTTTAATCTATATTACATTAACCTTTCACCATGTGAGGTATGTTAATGAATTTTTTCTTTTTCATTTTTTGTGGTTATTTTGAATATAACATAGAGTGATAACTTTAGTGTAAAATCACCAAAAAAAATCCAATTGGGTGAAACTAAATGTAATTTAATTACATTTTTCTGTAATGTTCCAAATAAATTGAAGATGTGTCTTTAAAAACCGTCATTTGAATTAAAACTGATAAAGGTTGAGCTAAAATAGTACATTATAATTGAAAAATACGTCAATGTACTAATTATTTATTATTTATGTGACTTACTTATATAAATATGTTTTAATTTTTCAATAAATTCTAACCTTATAGTAAATGACAGTAATATATTTATAAATTTTATAACATCTTATAGTAAATGACAGTACTATAAATTTTACAAACTTAGTCCTATGTAGAAACTTTAAATTTTACTTTAATACTTTGTATATCTTTTTAGTAATTGATATTCTTTTGTAATCTATATATTCGCTTACATTGATTCTGGACTTTAGTTATATTATGTAAATTATATTAATTTAAATAGTGTTGGATTATCTTTTTATGTATTTATAATGTGATATCAAAACAATGTAATTAATTGTGTACTTTTAATGTAATTAATCGTATTTATAAACGGCATGTTGATTTTTGAGTGAGAGAGTACACGAAAGATAAACATCAAAACAAAATTAACAAAAAAATTGTGTATCCCTTGTCAAAAAATTAAAATACAATAAAATGTAAAACATACAGCAATAATTACTCCGTGGAGATAGCTCTGTAATTAAAAATGAGCTCTGGTGTCATAACATTAATTACACTGACATCCCTTTTCTTAATGGAAACGTAAAAATAAAGATACGAAACCGGTGTTAAAATAGTTTTTTCATTAGAAATAAAAAATAAAATATACACTTGATATTTCTTAACCTTATATGAGGGGTAAGTGTGTAAATTAAAAATAATTAAATTATTATTATAATTAGGGTGACAAAATGTGTTAAGTTATGTCAGTTCAATTTGATAGTTTAAATGGTTCGTGGTAAAACAGAATTAGGCTCTGTTGTGTTCTTTTGAGTGGATTTGAAGGGATTTGAGAGGATTTGAAGATAAATTTTTTTATCATTTATTTGAGTGAATTTGGAGGTAAATGAGACTGAATTTGAAAATAATTTTTTTAATTTGTCACGTCAATACAATTCTATACTAATTCTTACAAATTTTATTTCCAAATTCACTCTTATTTACCTCCAAATTCATTTAAATAAACGACAAAAAAATTTATCTTTAAATCCCCTCAAATCCACTAAAAAAAAAGGCTTGTTTTGTCACCTGTGTAAATGAAAGGAAAATGTTTTTTTAATAATTTTTTTATAATAATTTGTGATGGGTTGGTTTCAAGTATATAAATCAATAAAACTTTGACACACAATCTATTGTTAAAAAAATATTAAAAAAATTGTTAAAATATCTTATTAACAAAAATTCTATATAATTTTTAGTATATTGTGAATATTTTTATAACAATACCTACTGTAACAGTAAGAGCGATTCTACAAAAGTCTTAATTGGGGAAATGAAAGATGGCTTTGAAATTAGAATATGCAGTAATTGATTTGGCCACTTGTACACAAAGCCAGAATACAGAACACCACCACTTCACCATCGTCCACCAAGATTTGCAAGCGGAACCCTAAGTAAGGGGCTACATTGTTAGATTGTTTCAACCATATATGTGAAGTTATTCGTAAACTATCAATTAAAACCTAATGACTTCCTAAAAAAATATTCTATAACGCCCCAAGCATAATGCAATGCTCCACTTTATTTTTATTTTTTGGACAAAATTTTGGTTAAATAAGCTTTTTTTATAAAAAAGAAGGAAAATCAGAGTTATTTATATATACCGTCGTATGAGTATCAGAAATCATGAAAGGACGGCCTTTTCAAGAGAACATTCAAGGACAACTTAATTCTCTGTTTATTTCTGTGACCTAAAGTCTACGATTAGAACCACTGTGGTTTCAAATAGCTTTAACTTCAGAAACATAAAGAGAACCAAAAGGAAAAAAAGGAGAGATAGAAGCCACAAGTTATTTTCCTGCATGTCAATCAATGCACGAAAAGAAGGACCGCTCTAATTTAATTAATTGGAGTCGTTGCCTGTTCCATCAGGCGTCTGAAGGAGTTCTTCCAACAACTTATTGTCCAAGTATTCCAATTCAAAAGTTGCAGCAGCGTTTCGCTGTTGTTGTGAAGAACCCTCGGCACCACCAGAGTAAGAAGGAAAAGAAGAAGAACGAAGAGGCTGTGAAGTTGAAAACACGTTAGGATTAGGAGTGGTGTGGCCATACTCGTTAGGGAAGTTGAGTATGGCCTTGTGACCCCGAAAACGAAAAGCAGCAGCATCGTAAGCACGTGCAGCTTGTTCAGCAGTGTCAAATGTTCCAAGCCATATTCGAGCACCTTTTCTTGTAGGGTCACGAATCTCTGCTGCAAACTTTCCCCATGGCCTCCTACGAATCCCTCTGTACCTCACCTCTGCGTTTGAAGCGTTTCCATTCACAACTCCTCTCCCTCCCTCCATTCAAACTTCAAATTTTTGGTTCTTGATTTACAGTGGTGAAGATATCTTAACAGAGATTGCAAGGTGGTAATTGGTTTGTGGTTAGTATTTATATGCATGAGACTTCGTGGCAAAGCTTGACCATGCATGTAGGTCGTAAGTGACGGTTTGAACTTCAGCTGCTTTTTTAATTCTGTAATTAATTAAATATAAGTGGTGTTTGACACATTAGACCAATGAACTATAAAGTAATATTTATAGCTACTTTAGAAAATATTTATCTAAAAGCCAGTAGTAATCTATGTTGTTGGCAAAACAGACACTGCATCATTAAGTTATAGCTAAACCAGTAGTAAGAATGTCATTCGTGATAAGCATATAAGAAAATATAAGTTCATGCATGACGAATGCCAGATGCACGTACATGCGCCACTCCAACTTAATTATCCTATAATGCCCTCTCACGTCGCCATGATCAGATATCGGATATAAGGTTTGGGCCTTGGGCCCTGGCCCAACCCAACTCTTCCTGCCCTTCGCGGAAGTGGCCAGACATCACATACACGTAATTGATATAAGACTTCTATGGTGTTAATAGTTTTGCACCTTTAGTTTTGGCTTTAGAAAAATACGAACTTGATAGGATAATCCAAACTAACTCATCTTTACTTCTGTGAAAAGCAAAATATAATGTTTAACTTTTAACATTGAATATGTTTATAATCCTACACTTATATGTAAAATTAAAATTCATTTATATATTACTTTTTGATATATTTTAATTTTCAAATTTTCAAAATAAATATATATATATATTTTATTTAATTTAATCAATCTTTAATTTAAAATATCGTTTAATATATTAAAAAAATTTCATGTAATTAAATTAAAAATACTATATTTTTTTTACTTTTAAAATTTAAAACACTAAACTTTATAAAAAATAAGAAATAAGAAATAATAACAATTTTTAATTTCATATTTAAGTTTATGGGAAAAAACATATTTAATTTTAAATTTTACTTATGAAATATAAAAGTCGTTGAGTTTAAGGTGTTGATTAGAATGCATGGAAGTAGGTGCATGGGTTGTATCTTGCCACGACGTTTGTCATTATGTTGAGGACATGCCGGCATGCTGCTCCTTGATTGATTTGATGGTGTTATGTAGGGGTGACGGTTGTTTGCATTGTTCTAACGTAGGTAGAGTGTTTCAAAAAGGTTAGGAAAGAAATATATATATATTGTACAGTACTTAATGGATGGGTCTCGATGGCATAGTTAGTGGGTTAATAAATAAGCAACATAGATAAAGTATACTTAGCAACATAAAACACATATTAAGTAATAAAAAAATAAAAATTCAACACAAAACTATAAATAAATAGTTTAGATAATGAATTGGTTTGATTATTTTAACATTCATTATCATTTAACTTGATTTTTATTTGATTTGAATGTTGGAGTAACTTTTATAAATATTATGGAAATTTTGATAACAAATGGTATGAAAGAAAATAAAAATTGTGAAAAACAGTAAGCGTTTTCTTTTTTCCAAATTCTGAAAATTCTAGAGAGTTTTTTTTTCAAAATGAAATGGCTAATCCATCTAAACTAATAATATGTCTCCTTTACTTTCTGTTTTTACTTTTATTTTGAATGTTTAGTAATACTTATTTAAATTAAGAAAAATTCCACTTCTTAAAAAATCTTTAAAAAAACACTACCATAATACAGTGTTTTTCAAAATAATTTAAATTAAACATACTTTTAACAAAACTAAACTGTGTAATTTTCAGTTTTACTCTATTATATTTTGCAATAGATAAATTATTCATATGCAATAATACCGTTCACTGTTTTTACCATAATTAAATAGATAGAATAAAAGAAAAGAAAAAGTACGATAAAAAAACTCAAACACTTTATAGTAAACGAAAATAATAATAATAATAATAATAATAATAATAATAATAATATTGGTTATATTTTTTTGTTTGTAGAAATTTTAAAAAATTGTTATATACGTCATAGAAGATTTCCAAATTCGCGGTTACGTAAATTACACCTGTCGGCTCATAAATGCTTCATCAATCATCCTCAGTCACACTCAGCTTTCGGCTTGACCCACTTGGCTTTATCATGGCCGCCACTTAATTACTTCATTTGCCAATTTAATTAATTATCATTTAGGAAATAATTTTCAAGTAACACTATGTTATTCAAACCTAATTAATTTGTCTCCTCCTCTAGGTAGTAATAGCTAAAATTAATATTCAAAGCTATAAGTAATATATAAAACAATTTGAAGCAAATTTTAAATATAAAAATAAATTATATTATTTAAGTTCAAGAAATTAAGTTATTTTTTTAAAAAAATAAATGTAATAATTATTAAATCAGTTATTTATTATCTTCTGATTTTTTTCATCAAAATTATAGAAAATATTTTTAAAATGAATTTGGTGTATAAAAATGTACAAAATGCAATTTTGGATTCAAGGATTAAAAATTATTCTTGTATTTTTTTTTTCCTAATACCTAGTTATACATAAACATGATTTCCATCATTTGAATTCCAACTATTCCAAACAAGGATCGCACAAGATTAATTTCATAATTCCTATTAAAACTCTGTCTCTTGCAAAAGCTTCCAAAATGGAGGCATTCACAGAATCTCATGAGCCATCAAGAATTCAGCAACCAATATTTAGCCTTTGCTTTTGATAGTTGATACTTGCAAAAGCTTCCAAAATAAGCATCAGGACGTATTTACCCTTTGCTTTTTTTATAGTTGATTTGATGACTTTTGTTTTTATTTATTTAGATTTGCAACCAATATTTATGATGTAATAGTTAAGGCACTTTAGATAATATTCTTATAGTAATTTAGATATTTCTTATAAATTTAAGATTTTTATTAAATATGAATTAAGTATTATATATTTTTTGTGTCATAAAAAAAGTTTTAAATAAATTGTCAATATCGAATAAGATTTGAAGAATTAATTTTTTTTAACTATATCAAATAACATCATAATATTTATCAGATGTTACTCATAAAATGGAATACTATTACAAAACATCATATTACTAATAAATGATAAAAGAAATTTGTCAAAAATAGTATTTCTTGACAATTTTATTAACAAAGCTGTTAATAATACAAAACTTTTATTATTAATTATATTTGTAGTTGTAAATTTTATTAATAAAATAGATGTTTAGTTATGGCTTTTGTTACAATGTGGTAAAATTTATCACTAATTGAAGTTTTAAAAAAATTTATTAAAAATTGTATTTTTTAAAATTTATTTTATAATTGTGCGGTAAATCCGTCAATAAAATAAGTGTTAGTTTTCTAATCAAATTTGATGAAATTCATGTATTAAATTAAATTGAGAAGGGTAAAAAGAAGGAGGAGAAAAAGGAAAAGGGAAAAAAGGAAGAGACAATCATGACGACAACAACAACAAAAGAATAAAAGGAAAAAGAGAAACCAAAAGTGGTGATGAAAGACGACGACAACAATAGCATCAAAAAAGACAAAAGAGGAAGGAGAGAAAGATGAAAAAATAAGAATAAAATAAGTAAAGAAAAGAAAAAGAGAGAAAAAAAAAAGAAAACCAAATCATGATATCCACTTATGAAAAAAAAAATATCAGTAATTACGGGTAGATTTTGTCGATTGATAAATTTAATGTTTTTAAAATGGAATAAGCTTCTGTGTGGTTCATGTTTGAATATCGAATTATGTATTAAGTCATGAAAGTTAAATAAGATTTTGATCTTGAATTTTAGCTTTAATGTTGTCATGTTGTTCTCTCCATCCTTACTTTTGTCTTTTTCCTTTTTTTCCTCTTTCTAAAAGTTTCTCTTCTTCCTTTCAAGTTTTCTCTTCTTATCACATCTTGTCCCAAGTGAAAACATTCATTCTAACTTTTGAGAGTTTCAAACAAAACAAACTTCTATTTACTCTATTAATTATTTCTTCACTTTTTTTTTAATTTTTTCATCAATATTAATGAGGTCAATTGAAAAAAGTAATCCTCTTAACTTATTTTATCGCACACTAAAATATGGTTATATTTGGATACTTTGTTATAGATATCTAGATTTTGAATAAGTTCATGCTTAAGCTGGATATTTAATTAGAATGAAGGATTGCAGATAAGGAAACTATTATGTTTTTATAGAATCTTAAGATAAATTATCTCTTTGTGAAAGTAACTTGATCACTAAATTTTGGTCCCTAAAAGAATTGTGATTGGTTGAAAATTTGTATGAATGTTTGAATTTGAATGATATTTAGTTTGTTCGATAAATTATTGTTTAATATGTTTTAAGTTTGATACCCTTATTAATATATGCATGTGAAATATAGAATTTTTATGAATTGAGTTTTGAATATGATTTAGATAAGTAGAATAAATTCTATATATTTTCTTATGATAGTTTATAAAATTCATACAAGTTTGTACATGCATACTTTGAGTTAAATGACCAAAATTAATTTGAAATTAGTAAAAATGGCACTTGAGCAAATTATGTTTTAGATTAATCATTTGAATTATTTAGATGTTGTATCATTAAAATATTGTTGTGATTATTCTGAAATATGGTTTGGTTATGTTGTCGAGGTGGATTTCTCTCATATTTTCGCTTAAGAAAAAGTGGAACAAAGACTTAAATCTTATTTTTTATCTTATTTTTTCTAAAACAAAAGCTTTTTTACTCAGGTGAAAATAGAGTTAAATATAATATTGATTTTAATCTTATTTTCGCTCAAGTAAGGATAAAGCGAAAACAATTATGTAACTTAACCTAGATTTTGTCTAATTTTCTCTCAAGTGAGCACATTTTTCATCAAGCTAAACAAAATTCTTCTTTATTTAAGGTCTTTTTACCTTACTAAATGTGAATGTTTTTATAAATCAAAATTGAATATTAATTTCTATATATGATTGATTTATGGTTTTATTTTAATGAGATATATTATATTATAATGTTTACTTAGATTGATGAAATTTGCATGTTATAGTTTTTGAGATGGACTAGAATTATATAAATTTGTAAATTTGTAGTTATATATAGGATAATATACGTGGATTTTTGTTTGATTTGAGTATTAAATATTAACACTCATATTTATTGATATATTACTTACAGAACTTATCTATAGAACATACGGATATTATTTTCTGATAATTACGGAGAGATAATTAAAAAAATTATATAAAATTAAATAAATACGGAATAAATATTTACTAAACCTACAAATATTTACATAATTTATTCAACTATTTATAAATTTGTTCATTATATGTTACTGGGATAAAATAATATGAATTATTTAACAAAGAGAACTACGTATGTCAATTTTTTATATAATTTGAAATTAATTATTTAAGCATATTAAACTTGAAATATTATTTTTTTAATATTTTTAAATTTTGGAGAATAATAACTTCACAATTAATCATCTTTCAATTTTAATTTATATCCACTTTTTATTAAAATTAAAAAATTAAAAATATTATATAATCAACTTTATTTTTTTTATATCATATCAATCAAATTAATTACATTTTTTTTCACTCCGTTTCTTCTATTTTTCACTCCTTTGTCCTTAATTTAAATAACTTTATTTTCTTTGATTTTTCCCTTTTTTTCTCAATCTTAATAACCTAACTAAAGATTAAAGTTTAGAATAAATAATTAAATTTAGGTTTACAATACTTCAAAGTAATTAAATGCAGAGAGAAGGAATGAGAAAAGGTTGTATTTCTTAAAATGTTTTAAAAAATATAGTAAAACACTCGGTAAGTGGACACAATTTTATTATAAACAGTGACCTAAACATTTTTCTATAATGTGAAATACTCAATTAAAAAAATAAAATCTTTCTACGACAAGTAATCTACTTTAATATTGGTGAAAATAGAGTTAGAAAAAGGAGAAATAACAACCACCAAAATGTGCTGAAAAAAATACTTATTTTAAGATATCAAATGTAATGTCTGTTTTTCATTTTACAGTTGTTTTCAGTCTAACATTTTTATTCGATAACAAAATTTATACGTTTTTTTAGAAAACTAAATATATGAATTGAAATTGATATATCAAAATGTTTTTTTATAATTTTTATTCAAATAAGATAATTCAAAACTACTGAATTATAATTTCTTATTTCAAAAGAAAATTTTAATTACCAACAAATACTACTATTGACATTAATAAAAAAATAAAACATTTGCATACATTAATTAAGATAACTATTTATACTTTAACTAATAAAATTCGAGTCACTTTCAGTTAAAAAAAAAAACGAACTTACCGACGTACCTATGAAAATTTCTTATAAATATTAATTAAAAAAATAGTCTCAACCTACATTAGTGATAATCAATTTTAACAATATTAACTAAGAAATAACAAGTATTAATGTAGTTTATAATACTGTCACTTATTTTGGTCGAAAAATAACTTTGTGTTGATATAAAACTTGTATTGCTAAAGAAAACTTTTACTACCATCAAGGAAGAAATAACACTAAAGCTAATTTTGGTGATGATAATTGCAAGATACATACAATCATCTTCAATATAAAATAATTTTGGTGATGACATTTAGCCAATAAATATTTGAATTCTTACTTTTTTTCTAAAAGTAAAATCTTAAACTGTCAATTAATCAAATTTTACTTCATGTATATTTAATATTTAATTCTTTTAAAATTTATTGTCCAAATAACACATTTCATAAAAAAAAATATTTTACATAAACACTCAATAAAAATAATCATTGTAATTTTTCCTTCTGGAATTAAATTTGAACGTGTGAAAAACATTTGTAGTATTATAATATTGTTCACATTCTGATATGTAGATTTTGAAGCTTGAAACTTGATGTCACCTGGTGAACAAAGTATGTCCGTACAACATAGATGCTCCTTCACAAAATGAACTACGGTATAAGATGTAAAAATGCTCTTATACTTATCATAAGATAATCGATAATATTATGTTTTCTTAAGCATTAATGAAACTATGAAATATATTGTATTGGATATAAAATTGAAGCGTATATAATTTTTTTAAAAATCTCAACTTATTGCATTAGCATTTTCGTGATGAAATTAAGGTTTTTGGTTTGCCAGCTACGCATTATCAAATAATTAGGGTAATATGTTTTAATGAATTCAAGTAGAACCAAGGTAAAGTTAAAATTTAAGTACTTTATTTATCATATTGTTAAGAAATAACTGTAAATTTAACTTAATTTCACAAAATTAGTTTATTAATGTTGTGTTTACTTGAAAGGGCTTTACTGTTTATGATGATTTGTGCGGATGGATTAGTCGGATTATGTGCATTTGTTCTCAGATATTTACGAAGAAATGGAGTGGTGATGATTTGAAAGTTGGCTCCTTAATTCCATCTTCGTTGATAGCGGATAGCAGAGATTTGAGGGTATTTGTTTTTATTTATCCATTTTGTATTTTATATAATAATAATAATATAACTTTTTTCATGTTAAATGTTAATTTTTATTTTTTCTTTTTTTATAATAATTTTTACAGATATATAATATTAATAATTACAATTTTATATTACTTTTACTATTAAAGATATTTTGGTAATCTTGAATTTCTATCAATTAAACCATTTTTTTATCTGTCACATCAATCAAATCTTACACTAATTTTCACAAATTTTATTTCCGAATTCATTCTCACTTATCTCCAAATCCACTCAAATAAATAACAAAAAATTTATCCTCAAATTCATCCACTCACTCTCCCCCAAATCCTCTCCCCAAAGTGAACACAGCCTAAATGAATGTTTTATCTCTGTATAAATAATGAATGATATAATAAAAAAAAACAACAAATTTTACTATAATAAATTTTAGACTTTAATGTAAGACTTTTATATCATATTAAAAAATTGGCTTAATAATTTACTTGGTCCTTATGTTAAGTGATTTTTTTTAATTTTGTATCCGGTTTTAAAAATGCATATATTAGATCCCAAAGTTATAAAATTTATATAAATCAAGTCCTATTAAATTGAGATAAATAAAGTTAACTCCACACTGACATTATTTTTTTCATCTCTCTCGTATGCTCTGTTTGTAACTCCGAACTTTTATCTTTTGAATGATTTTTATAAGGAAAATGATACTTGAACAACCATTTTTGACAACATTTAGACACGCGCACACGTGTCAAAATTTGAGTGGTCCATTTTCATTTAATTTTTCCAACTGGACCACTCAGATTTTGACACGTGTGCGCGTGTCTAAATGTTGTCAAAAATGGTTGTTCAAGTGTCATTTTCCTTTTTATAATTGTAGGACACCTCCTTTTCTTTTTCACAATGAAACTCAACTTTCATGGCCATAAGATTTTATTGAGCCACGTGTCCACACGTTTTTCTCAATCCAAGTTGTTATGAGAATTAATGTTTAATTATTTCATATTAATACTGTCATAGGTTTTGTTTTCGATTTTCTGGATATGAATCCTTTTCAAGTTTTCATACTAAACACATTTAAATGGTGTTACATTCAGCTTTAATTTTATTAAAAATAATAAATAATTAATATTTAAAGTATTTATTATTTATGAATAATAAATGCTTGATATTTTAATATTTTTATACAAACTAAATGTAGGTATTATATTAGTAGTATTGTAAAATAAATATAATTAAAATTAAAATGTAATTTATATTATTAAATTAAATATAATAAAAATTATAATAATAATTATTATTATTATATTATTACTATTATATTATTATTATTATGTTATTATTATAATTATAATAATATTATTGTTATATTGCAGTAAAATGTTTATCACTAGTGCAGGATCAGGAAATGGCCTCGGTCAATTTTGTTTATGGGCATCGGTTCTGCAATCGAACCATATTCGGATGAGGTAAAAGAGGGTGGCTTTATGCCTCGGTTCTGAACCGAGTTAAAAAGAGATTGGATGATGCCTCGGTTATCTAAGAACTGAGGCAATTGCGTGTTTTTTTTTCAAAACAATCCACTTCTCGCTCTTCGTTGCACAGTCCAAGCAAGCAAAGGGTTATTGAATTTTTTTCCCTTTCACAGAACCAAATCTCAGAAAATACAGAACCAAATATCATAATAACACAGAAAAATCAACTACACCAACCTTAACAAAATTGCTCCCAAAATAACAGAGAAAAAAAAGTATGGGTTTTGATGCAATGAGCATTTGGGGAAGAAGAAAAGATTTGGGGAAGAAGGGAGGTTGCTCGCCACCGCTGCAGGACGCCTCGCCGCCACCTCTTCATTGCTCGCCAACGCCACTGCTGTAGGACGCCCTCGCCGCGACCTCGCCATGACCTCGCCGCGACCTCGCCGTAACCTCGCTACAACCTCGCCACGACCTCGTCGCGACCTTGCCACCACCTCGCCGCCACCTCGCCAAGGAACTTCGTTCAACTCTTAGATCGGTGAACCTCCCATCATCTCCAAGGCACCATCTTCTCTGCTCGCCAAACGCCTTAGATCGGCGAGCCTCCCATCATCGCCGCCGCGGTACTCGTCTCCACCATCGCGCCTCCCCTCCGCTTTTGACGCCGGCCACCATTGCGCCTCCCCTCCGCTTTCGACGTCGGGCACCATTGCGTCTCGTCCTCACACCGTGGCTGTCAAGTGGGAGAGCAGAAGAGAGATCATTCCCTCTTTGTTTCTGCCAGATGAAAATGAAAAAGGGGAGATGAGAGTTTGTTTCTGCCATATGAAAATGAAAAAGGGGAGATGAGAGTGCCAGAGGAAAGAACCGCTTCGTGTAAAATGAAAAAGCGGAGATTAGAGTAGGTCAGGTGTGACTGATTTGACCAGAGTAATAGGCCTCGGTTCTACCTTTAACCGAGTCAATACGTAAAAATACAGCTTCGGTTCCACCTTTAACCGAGTTAATAGCCCAAAACACAGTTTATATGCTTCGGTCCTTACTAAACCCAGACATATAAATTCATCAAAACTACAAAATTGCCACCGCTCTCTCATAGACTTCGGTTTTCTTTAAACCGAAGTCTATTGGACGAGTTAAAAGGCATAATTTTTACTAGTGTATTCACTTTTTGTTGAAAAAGAAAATGTCTATAAAATAATACACAGACACAAAAATGTACATTCACTTTTTTTCACTTTTAATTAATGTTGGGAGGAATAGAAAAGAGATAAAGAAAGATGGTAGGAAGAGCATATGAGAGAAAAAAAAAGTGCAGCCACGTCAACCTGCCGTTTATCTCAATTTAACGAAAAATACTTGATTTATACAATTTTGAAAGTCAGTGTATGTACTTATAAAATTGAGTACTAAACTGAAAAAAAATCACTTACCATAAGAACCAAGTAAGCTATTAAACCTAAAACAATTTTAAATCTAACTAAATTTTAAAAAATTAACTTATAAAATAAAATTTCTATCTATCTATATACTATAAAATTATTTTAGCAATATTATATTTTCAACATATATATTTTTTTGTTAATATATATTTACTAAGACAGGTTGCAGATATTGATTTTAAAGTATATGCATATAATATGATGGAAGCATAATTTGTTATGCATTAATGGTCAAAGCATGGTGGCATATTCAAGAATGGGTTCTCTATGTTATTTCGTCTTGACTTTGAATTTTGAAAAGAAGTCCTGCAATGTAATTAAGCAAGTGATTTTTGTCTTGAACGAAATAGAAAGACGAAGATGTTAAATCAGTGATGATGGTGAAAAAGAAAGTGTCAAATATATGTTTATAATTGGGACAGGTAACAGAGATACATGTACCTTCTTTCGTTGCCCTAAAAAAGCACGAGGCGTCCACATAAATAATTGCTTATATTTAATTTCATGTCCACCTTACCACCTAACTTTATTACAACTTGCATACCATATAATAAAAACTTCTCATCTTAAATTAATATTATTGTCTTCATTCTCTTTCATCACCCTTAACGGTATCATTTTATAACAACACTTTCATCATTCATCTATACACAACACTTTTATATGCTTATCAATCAGCTAATAATAATAATAATCATAATATAATTCCTTTTCGTTTTTTTTTTCAAAGTTTATAAAACATAATAATTGATTTATTGCGAATAATAATATAAAATTTTACAGACTGTTTATTCTTCCAATTAATTAAGGGTTAAATATGTTTTTGTCCTTAACTATCAAGCGATTTTGTTTTTCGTCCCTATTTCAAACTTTGTACGATTTGATCCCTCTCCTTAAAGAAATTATAATTTTTTGTCCTTCAAAACAAACGGCGTTAAAAATTAACTGAGGTGGCTAACGATGTATGCCAAAGTATTTTTTTTCTGACACTCACTGAATCTTTCTCACCTTTTCTCTCTCTTTCACGGAGTATTGCTCTTTTTGGCGCAAAATCTATTTTTGAGAAGACAAATTTACCAGGACAGAGGAAAGGTAGGGCCGGGAAGAAAACCACTTGGAGATCCACGAGTGGCAGGTACCCCATTGAAGATCCGGCCAGCTTCACCACCTTATTTTCCTTCTCCGTCGCCAACCTCAACCCATCCTCCATCGGCGGCGGCCTCGCCTTCGTTCTCGCGCCGGACGATGAAACGATTGGCGATGC
This sequence comes from Vigna umbellata, assembly GCF_029865625.1. Classification (NCBI taxonomy): domain Eukaryota; kingdom Viridiplantae; phylum Streptophyta; class Magnoliopsida; order Fabales; family Fabaceae; genus Vigna; species Vigna umbellata. The sequence goes on from NC_142169.1 coordinate 25,711,780, forward strand.
CGATGGATTTCTCCGGCTCCTGCTAACAGTGAAGAGAAAGATAGCAAAAGCAAATCATCTTGCCACAATGGGTTGTGTAAGCAGAATTTAGGAGCGACAGTTTACCTACAAGGAGCTGAAGTCTGCTACCAAGTGTTTCAATGCTAATAGGATCATTGGTCGTCATGGCGCGTTTGGGACTGTGTATAAGGGGGTTTTGCCTAAAAACGGGGACATTGTTGCGGTGAAGAGATGCAGCCATAGTAGTCAGGGAAAGAATGAATTTTCGTCTGAGTTGTCTATCATTGGGAGCCTGAGGCATCGGAATCTGGTTCGGCTTCAAGGGTGGTGCCATGAAAAAGGGGAGATTCTGCTGGTGTATGACTTGATGCCCAATGGGAGTTTGGATAAGGCTTTGTTTGAGGTGTCATCCTCGTCGATTGTGGATGAGAGAACGGCGGTGGAGATCCAGAAGAAACAGCGGACGACTTCCTGGGAAACAAAAAAATACCAACGTGGCAAACGACACATGGCTAGACGTTAGCCACCTCACCCGATTTTTAACTCCATTTGTTTTAGAGGACCAAAAATTATGGTTTCCTTAAAGAGATGATCAAATCGTACAAAGTTTGAAATAGGGACGAAAAACAAAATCACTTGATAGTTGAGAGACTAAAAACATATTTAACCCATTAATTAATACTTGATATATGATATTAAAAAATTGGTTCAATACCTTTGTTTCTTCTTTACATTTTGTCAATGCAGATCGTTAGCAACTATTTTACCTTTTTAGGATAGAATTCTGGGTCTTTATAAATATTTTTTTATAGTAAAATGTTAAAAGTAAACAGTATATATTTTGTTTTATTGGTTGAATGCCTGTTTAGGTTGCACGGGCAGTAACAGATATTGGTACTAAGCTTTTTTGTCTGTCTTGTCATTGTTGAATAATTTGTTATCAATGTCAAAATATACAAGACTTGGTACCCTAGTAAAATATTATTTCTAATATTTTTCGTATTTTACACATTGAAAATTTTATGTAGAATATCAGAATTTCTTTTATTATTTTACAGTAGTTTTATATCAATATTGACAATATATAATATATGCGGACATTATTTATATGTATGCTAATACAGAGTAAAATTATTAAATATATAACAATTATCTTTATTATTAGATATTGATTAAAATTATTATTACATTTCGTGGAAAAAGTTAATAAAGACAACTTATAATCAACTAAGATTAACCGTTAAAATATATTAATAAAGAATTATGCAAGTTTATTAAGATAATTATATGTGACTCAAGATCCAATTAAGTAAAAGCCCATAAATCTAACATAAATAATACTTTTCAGAAAATAATTGGTTATATGTTTATTTATTACAATAGTTATTATTATTCGATGTATGCCCTTCATTTGAGTATCAGAGTGAATTTTATAAGTACCTCACTTTTTAACTTAAGTCATTATTTGAACTTAAAACATATCTACTTAAAGACGAAAGGGAAAAATAAGAGTTTTTAGGAAAAAAATAAGAGCTTTTTTAGAGTCTGTAATAACATATATTAAGTACACCAAAAACTTATATCAACAATTTAAAATACTTAAAACTTTGACAAAAACTTTACTATGTTCAAATATTTTTTAAACTAACATTTAATAATTTTTATAATATATGTTAAATATTAAATTGTTTCACAATTTTGATTCAACTAGTAATTAACACATATCAAACTAATCTAGTATAAGTTTATTTTGATTGAAAATAGGTTTCGGCGGTACGGATAAGATTATCCATATCAAACTAATCTTGCAAGCATGAATAAAATTATTCTCGTGGGATAAGATTATTTCTATCGAAAATATTTAGTATAATTTCAAAAAAAAAATGGATAAATATTGTTTATGATAAATAATTTTTTAATTTTATTATATTTATTTTATTTTAATCAATTATTTTACTATTTATTATTATTTAGTTTCTTCTATCTATAAAAGCAACCCATTTATATGAGAAAAATACACAACACTTCATGTAAAATAGTTTGTTGTATTTTGCCAGAGAAACACGTCTTATTTTGTTTTATTTTATGTAATGAAGATTTTTTTTTCTAAGCCAGCTTTTATGTGTCTGAACCCAAATTTTTTCTACTAATTTGTAAGAAGAAAAAATAGAGCAGCATATTAATTATCATATTAAGTAATGTGAGAACATAGTATTTTAGATTACTAATTTGAGAAGTTATTATTTTGGATTAAGTAATATAATTTTTTACTTTGAATTTATAGTATTCCACAAATACAATTATTTCAAATTTAGTAATTCATTAATATGGAAAGTCTAGGTTATATTGTTTGAAAACAAGGTTATCTTTTATTATATAATCTGGAATATAGTTATCTTATGTAATCTGGAAATATATAATTATCTTATATTACGTAATTTGGGAATATGATTGTTTTAGATTATATAATTTGGGAATATAATTATTCTAAAAATATGGTTATATTTTAAAGTGGGCCTTGACAAAATTATACAAATTTGAATAAACATACTCACTTAGTATTTTGACATAAATGGAATTCCTTTATATCATGTTTGGATAAATGTGCATGTGCCCTCAATATTATACAACATCTTAAGTAAGTACTTGGATTTTGCTACTTAAATAATATTTAATTGTCACAGCAATTACTATGGTATCAATTCAATTTATAACTAACATACCAAATCATATTATATTTATAACTATCACATTTTTTTTTCTTATAATTTTCAATTGCATTATACATAATACAATAAAAATGAAAATAAAGAGTTATGAATAAAAGTAAAAATATAATCAAATAAGATAAGAACCTCGAGAACCTTTCTTTTATTTGAACTTATCCAGTTTGAAAATATTTTTCATTTTTAAAAAGAGTTTCCTTCTATGTAATATCCATTGAACGATTTAATATGATAGGTGAATTAAAACCATTATAATATGTATTTTTTCAATGTATTTTAAATATAAATATAATTTAAAAATACGAAAAAATAGTATAATAATTAAAAATAAATATTGTAACAAGAAACACAACATTAAATGAAAATTTATTAAAATATTAAGAATAAAATAAGAAATTAACGATGTTTTTAATCCTATACTTTAATACAAAATTAGAATATGACTTTTTCTTATAAATTTTGATAAAATTTTATTCTCAAACTTTAAAAATAAATAAATATAATCATTTAAACTTAACTGTGTTAAGCAATGTTTTAAACTAACTTTTAAATTACATTCTGCTTCAAATATCAGTATAAAACATTGTTTAGCAGGTAAAGAAATTAATAGTTATATTAAAAATTTTATATTAATTCATTTATAAATTTTGAAAATTAAAATATATTAAAATTTCAGACAATAACAAATTTTAATTTCATCTATATTTAGAAACTAAAAAGCATATTTAACTTTAAAATAAATTAATCATATAAAAAATAAATAGAACTTATAAGTTCAGATATGATTAGTAATAACTTAAAAAAAAGTATTATAAGTTAGAGAGATAATTTGATAGACTAAACAGAAATAATTTAATAAAATAAAGTTATAAAGTGGTCAAATAAGTTGTCTAATATGTTAAAAATCGTTTATAAAAGTTTGATTTATCCGTGAGTTTGTTGAATTGATCGTTGAGTGATGGAATAGGTTTAATTGGCGGATAAATACGTTGTTAGTATTTTGTAGTTTCTAGAAGAAAACAAAATTGAAAAATGGTTTACATAGAAGATGGAAAACAGTGTAAGTTACAGAGTATATGGTGTTGAATTATTTAATTGCAGAGGAAAAGACACGGTGGCGGCTGATGTAACACTAGTACATATTCTACACCTTCACAAGATTAGGGTCTACAGCTTAGACAAAGATAGGTTATTGGAATGCAGAAATCCAATGTATTCATCCTCTTTTTCACTTATTCCCGGGCCCTACGATCATTTTTTTTATATCCTCACTTTTTTTCTCAATCATCTTATTAAATATAAAATCAAATCTATCAAAAAAACTTGTTTTAATCAACTATTTCTAGTGCTTTTCTAAAATTTATTATAAATATAATCACAGTAAGCTTTTTAAATATACATAGAAATAGTGCGTGTGCATGGATACAAAATTATATGATTTATATTTCAATATATTTATAGTAAATTGATTAAGAACAGAAATTGCACGTGTTGTAAGAAAAAAATATGAAAATATTTTTAAGACATTCAAATAAATAAGTCACATTGTAAACAATTCGAAAAACAAAATCAAATCATATATGCATGCACATACGCTATTTATAAAAACTTATTCGATTAATTTGAGAAGTTTAAGCGTTAATTAATGTATTACTGAGGTTTAAGAAGATCGTATAAACTGCTAAGAAAAGTTTAGTCAACTTCAAATGAAAAGTTATTGTTATTATATTAATATCATGTCGTACGAATAATTTATTTAAAATAAATTTTTTCTTGACCTAAACTTTTGTCTAATTGAAACAATCGATGTTTCGAGATATTATTATTATTTCTCGCTTTGTCTTGTTCTATATTAGCTATACGAAGAATTAAGGATGAGAAAATTATTTATAGGATTAAATTTTTTTCTTACCCTCATATTTAGCATTCATGTTATCCACATTTGAATAGTAATTGAAAAAAACAGGTATCCGGGTACATGGGCAAAATATGTAAAGGAATAGTTAGTACCTGAAAGAAACGACAACACTGAATCTACCCCAAAAAACGACAACAAAAATAAATGCTATTTTTAAAAGTATGATTAAAATATTATTATTTTCAGTGTATAAGTACAAGACATTATCAACAATTTTATTAAAAAAACAAGGAACGAGACTCTCCAGTGCACTTGGAATACTTAGAGGGAGCGAAGAATTAGTTATTTGCATATTCGTATATGTAACTAGAAATTAATTTACAATTTATTCGTTAACATTTTTTTATTTTTTATTTTCTTTATCTATGTAAAAGTACAGAAAATTATTATTTTTTGTAACTTTTTTATCTTTATGATATATCATTCTATTAGTATTTTAAAAATAATTCTATTCAAGGCGGAGAAACGAATGAAATGTTGGGTGTTGTATGCGACCATGTGGACACGGTCACTGATGCTGACGCAATTCCTTTGCTAAAACTGTCGTGCGTGTGCGTATGGGGTTGCGTTTGGTATGTATACAATAATTAATTAACCACAATACTTTTAAAATTTTAAGAAAATAAATTATATTTGAACAAATTATTACTTTAGTATCTTATATGTTTTTGGAAAAATATTTACAAAATTAGCCGCTAAAAGGAAATATACTTAATTTGATAAATTGATGTAGTGTAGCATAAAAGATGATACAAGAGAAATATTAAAATAATGTATCCATATGATTTCGCTCCAAATTCTGAAGACAGCTCAGTGGTACCTGATTTTCCATTGGAGGAGTTGGCCACGTGGCTTGATTATAAGTTTGACTCACGTGCCAAAAATAGTTAATATACTTATCCTTTTTCATGGAGGCAAAGTGATTTAGTACAAAATTAGGCACTATAGGTTTTATTTTAATAGAAGCAAATGGTGATAAATTCATCCTCCTTGTCCAACAATATAAACTTCCCTATTCATTATAACTAACTTATTAATTTTTAATTCCAATGATTTTCCATCAACGATTTTCTAGTCCTTTTCCTTCCTCCTTCTTTTCTAAGGATATAAAAGGGAGCCCAATGCAACCCCTTAGATACGTTCACTCACACTCCAATCCAACCACAATTTTAGTCACACTTAACTAGCTTATCATTTCAAAAAAAAAATTCCAACTTCTAAATTCTCTCTCTGCACCTTCATTTTATCACATGGATTTGCCTTTGGATTTAGATTTTGATTATCATCTTTTTCCAAACCAAAACCTTAACTTCTTCGAAAACGCTGGCGACCCCTTTTCCTGGGACTACAATTTTGACGACATCTTCAACTTCAGCTACGACCAAACCAAGGAATCATCTTCGGCGTCCAACGTTTCCGGCTCTGTGGGAAGCGTTGAGTTACACGAAGTATCGTCCGACAACACAACCTACGAAGACGTATCCAAAGAAACAGAGCCGGTGGCGGCGCCGGTGCCGGTGAAGGAGGGTAGGATGTACAGAGGAGTGAGAAAGAGGCCGTGGGGGAAGTTCGCGGCCGAGATAAGGGATTCGACTCGAAACGGCGTTCGGGTGTGGATTGGAACGTTCGACACGGCGGAAGCGGCGGCTCTGGCTTACGACCAGGCGGCGTTCTCGACGAGGGGGTCTTTAGCGGTGCTGAATTTCCCGGTGGAAGTGGTGAGAGAGTCCCTGAAAGACATGCCGAGTAAGCCTTGGGAGGAAGGTTCTTCCCCTGTTTTGGCTCTCAAGAGAAAACACACTATGAGGAAAAAGTCGAGTTCGAAGAAGAAGAAAAGCAAAAGCGATGGCAGGGAGCAGTTGGAATTCTGCACCACTTCGCAGAATGTGCTGGTGTTCGAGGATTTGGGTGCCGAATATCTAGAACAGCTTTTGAGTTTGACTTATTAGTCTCTGTTTCTTGTTCCTCTGTTTCTGCAATTGTTCATAAATGAACTCCAATCTTGTAATTCTTTTCATAACTGGAATAGTTCTCTGTTTTTTTGTTGATAGTAATAATAAATATTATTATCATCCTTTGTTAGCTAATGTGAGACTGATAAATACGTAGATATTGTTCTCGTTTTCGTACATGTCACATTCTACTATAGTTGTTATTTGATAATTCATTTTAATATTTATATGATTATAACTTAGTATTGAATAAAAAGAATATACCATTTATATATTTTTTATAGTCAAACATAAAGTTGTCCTGTTTAAGTGTTACCAATTGTTTTTCTATTTCTGAAATATTTGAGATTTTATTGTCTTCATATAAAGGTTTTTGCATGATGACTTTTAAACATCGGTTTCTCTTCTCCGAAACTTGCAAAATATTCTCTTCTCTCGTCTTTTCTAGATTTACTTTCGTATTTTGTTAGTTTTGTAGACTCGATATATTATCATAGAGGTTTTCGTTGGAAGACTTTTGCGATAAACTTTGGATAAGTTATCTATGAAAAAATTATGATGTTCGTGTACTTGGTCCTTTAATGCTATAATTTGGTTTGTTGATTCGTGATTTATGAATTAAATCTTCTAAGTGTTTTTTTTTTTATTTTAAGATTTTTCAACATGTTTATAATATTATTTTACACTATTTTATCATCTCACTGGCTTTTACAGAAATGACGTGAGATGGTGCAAGACATATTTTATTTGGCCAATGAAATTTGATAGCATTCTTGTATGAGTTGATAATGGCTTTATTGATTACGAAAGTAGGAATTAGTTAGGGAGATCTCTACCATGGGTTTATTAATAGTATATTCTCTGTCACTAAATAAATTTATATTCCTTGACAGTGGATAAATTAAACACAACTAAGCGGTAAAAATAACATAAAATTTTTAATGTACATCAGTTGCTTTCCCCATGGGATTCTTGAAACAAGAAGATATAATATTTCATTTTAATGATGACAAATTAACAACGCTCAGATACTAATCTGCTTCTTCCACTTTACCTTGTCTCACCCTTTTAAATGAAACGGTTGGCACAGTTCATTTTTTTATGTTATCTTAAAAATATTAGTACAACTATTATCATGGATCAAACCATTCAGTTTACTTAAATTTTAAAATACTTCTTTTAAAAATATATTTTTATTCTTTTATATATTAATCGTAAAATAATATGTACAGTCCCTCCTTTATTGGTAGACCTGTCATTTTATTTTTGAACTCAAAGTCTTAATAGAAAAAGTAATCACAGAAGTGTGAGCAATACCAGCATGAGGGAGCCTACAACTTGCCTAGCTATCTCACTCAAATATATATAATGATGTCTCTTAAATAAGTGGAAGAAGAAAAAAATAAACGTGAGTATAATGTAAGAAAAATAAAATTATATATATTATCGATCTGGTCTATGATCTCAAATGAATTTTTTTATATCCAGGTTCTAAACAAACTACCTTATGTTAACAGGATAGTTTTCCTTTGAGACAGTCCTAGAAATGTACAGAGCTACTACTTGATTTGATTTGAAAGTAATCTCCATATTTAGTAGTCCTAATAAAGTCTGTGTTGGGACAATCTCGGTAATCTTCATGCCAAATTCCTATTTTCACTTTTGGTACTTTTAGTTTCTTCATGCCAAATTCCTATTTTCTAGTTTAATCTATTAATTGCAAGTACTTGCATTTACTTCTACACCGACTTTGGTTTTATGAACTAGGGAGTTTGGGTTTGTTTTCTCTATTTATTATCCCTATATTGTTTTACTTGATAATTATGCTAAAAATTGTGTATGATAATGTTTTTCACTTCATATTTTAACACAAAAGTGAATACAAGCAATATTTATTTAATTTTTATTTAATAACAGGATTTGGATGTATTATTGGATATCTTTTGTTGTTTTTTTTCTTTGGTGTTAAATTTGTCAAACAACATGCAATAATTTTTAAATATGGACTACTTTAAAAGTAATCCTTTGATTTTAGTTGATGATATTGTATATTAAACTCCTGGTCCATCTGAAAGTGTTATTCCAAACAAAAAAAAAGTCTCAAATGTTTGAAATTTTAAAAAAAAAATAGAAAAAAAGGATATCATGAAAATGTTGCATATACTTATTGTAACAAAACTACAAAATTGAAAAACACCTATTACTAAAAATAATTATGAAACTTTACATTTAAGTTGACATGTCAATGCAGATAGAAGTATTACAAATTTAGATGTGTATATGAATCTTTATCAGGAAAGAAAGTTTGAACATGAAAAATTAATCAAAAAAATCATGATAAGTTCCTTACGAGATACCTAATTAGACATAGTCTTTTTTATAATTTTGTTGAATATAAAGGAATTAGAGACAGGATTGAAAAAAAAATAGCTTTCAGATTATAAAATTATTAAAATAATTTTTTACTTCTAGATTATAGAGTATGAAAGTATTTTCTTTTTAATTGCACAGTCTAAAAGTTATTTTTGTTTTCTAAATTGTACAATTTAAAAGTTTTTTCTTACTTCTAAATTGTGCAATCAAAAAGTTTTTGTTAAAAAAATATTTATAAATGGTGTAATTCGTTAGTTATTTTTGGATTCCAGTGTACACAAATTATAAGTTATTTTTTCCTTACAGAATGCAGAATCGAAAAAGGGCAAATGGGATTAATATTAATTTTGGTGCAGAACAAAAAATATGGGGGTGCATAAAGTATTTGTCTGTAGGTTGTGATAATTACAGCCCTGTCTGTAGTTGAAATTTGGGCTAACTTTAGCATCAATAAAAACAGAAAACGAGTACAATTCAATAGGTATGAGACTGCTAACCTTATACTTTCTACCATTGGATAAAATATATTGATAATATATTTACTTTGCATCTTTTATTTGTAATTTAGCAATTCTAATTTACCTTATAATAATAAAGAAGTTGATAGTACAAGTGTTAAAAAAAAGAAGCACAATAAATTAGGAGTTATTTTGTTTTTTTTAACAATTAAAAAATATATGATATTATGTGTATTTCACCTCTTTTTGAAAATATTTATATACAACATGGTGAAAATAATTTGAATCTTTATTTTTAGCAGCACTAATTTCATTTCGTGAATGTATTTATTTTGGGTAATATGATTCATTTCAATGTGTCAATTCAGTCTGATATGAAGCTTATTTGAACAAATTTAAATTAGAAAATAGACTTAGTATTAGTATATATTCATGTTTTGATTCATACCAACCCAAATTTATCTTAATATTTTTTAAATTTTAACTTTTTAACTATAATAAAACTTTTTATTTTATAACAAAACTTATGTACATCATATAATAATCATAATAAATTTATGAACATTAAAATATTTATTTATAAAATCTATTTTAATTTAACACTTGTTTATATATATATATATATATATATATATATATATATATATATATATATATATATATATTATAATTTTCTATTTAACCGGTAAAACTAATATATTACATTATATTATGTTCAACTCAAAGTTGTCAAACTTATTTTATAATTTAATTTAAGAAAAAAGTTCTTATGTTTATGTTATCTTTATTTGCATTTTGATGAATGGTTAATATCTAATGATTCTATTGAAAGAAATTTATGTGCTATAAGGAAACCTAACTAGATTTTAATGTCATTTAAGCATTATTTTATTATAAGTTACCACGCTTACATTAATATGCAAGTTTTAACTTATTCTTTAATTAAGTAAACCTTCATACACATGTATAGTTATACTTCAAAATCAAAATTATTGAAGTTGCTCACCTTTTTATTATCTTCTCACCTTATAAAAAACTTTGTATAAATTCTACATATTATTAATACAAGAAAATATGTATAGTGACTATCAAAATTTATTAGTAATTACAAAAATTTGTTGGTAAAACAAAATTATTTACAAAACTTATCAATAAATTTTATCGTAACATCTGATTCTAATAATATACAACTACTAAAAGAGACTTCACACATAAAAGAATGAAAGAACAAAAAAAAATCAAATAAAATATGTATATAATACTATTATAGTTATCTCAAACATAATTATATTATCAATACGCATGTCTGTACAAAGTCTTATACATTTAAAAATACTATTACACTAAATCAAAACATAATACTTATTTCTAAAACTGATAAAATAGGAAATCAAAATTATTTGCTTCTAAGCTAACACCACTCTCATCCTGCATTAGATCAATTAGAACATCTTAATTTGCTCACACCATTAAGGTGATCATCACAAACAAAAATAAACACAAAGACAAACAAATAGAAAAGAAAGGATAAGCTAATGTAGCAAAATAATTATCATATAATAGAAACATAGATGTTAATATATATATATACATATATATATATATATACATATATATATATATATATATACATATATATATATATACATATACATATATATATATATATATATATATATATATATATATATATATATATAAGTTATATTAACCAAATCCTAAAGCATACAATCATTCATTCTAGATCTTACCATCTAGATCCATGTATTGGTGTTAAACTCCGAGAGTTCTACTCTTGTGGTGGTGGAAGAACTTGCCCACCCAAGCTATCATTCACAAGGTTAGTCCGTCAACCATCTATGGTCAAGGTAAAACTCCTAGACTAGGACTTTCTGTTCCTTTCACCACATACACCACAATTATCTACTTGAGATTGAATGATTATTAAAGCGTCATGATAACTCTCAATGTGGAATCCCTACATACATACTTACACTACTTGAACCAATTAGAAGAACTTCTCTTGAAATTTTCTTCAACACATACATCATTCATACTCAACCATATAACAGATCCATAAGCATCACAGTTTCCACCATAAACCTGCATAAGATTAAGAGCAACCCATTCAAACTAATAAGAACCAGAAAACCAAAAAAAATTGCACTAGCGTTTAGAGCAACACTCAACGCAGAAGCTCTAGCAAAAGAGAGTGTTCAACGCCAGGTCTGGTCGCTAACCGCTAGAGTTCTCTCACTTTTGCTCGCTCAGCGAGACACTCTTGTCACTCAGCAAAAAAGTGAGAAAATAGCTTTGCACCTACAATGTAACTAGCGCTCAATTGTACAAAGCCACCACTCAGTGCTAGACCATTCGCAAAAATGGTTGCTCAATAGTAAATGTGAGAAAATTTTTATTTTATTTTTTGGCAAAAGCTTTTTATTTAGTTTATTTTAGAAGTCTTTATTGTGAAATTTGTCTAAATAAAACTCTAAATGAGCACTAATTTGTGTCACTAAATACTTCCTTAACAATGAGTTCTTGTGAGCTTTATCTCTGATTGATTGTTACTGTTGAGTACCAATATGTTATGTGTTTTATTTTGTTGTTTTTCACATTCTATAGTTCTATGATCCTGTAATTATGTTGTTCAAGGGAGTTTTTATATAATTATATGTGAAGTGGATTAGCGTTGTAAGTACTCGGGTGAAACTCGTTGATAATAGCTTTGTAAAGCAATAGAAATACAACAAGTGCATGTCTTAAGTGATTTCCAACATTAAATGTATGTATCCGGACATATAATTGAGCTTAGAAGAGTCTTTTTGATTATATGGTTTATATATTTATGATTTTTTAGAGTGCATTGCATTGTGATGCAATATGTTTTATTAATACATGATGTTCCTTTTATAAATTAGTTTATCTTCTTGTATTTGTTTATCTTGTCTATAGTTGTCTCTTTCTTTTACAATAATCACCTTATCGATGTATGAAGAATGAGAGCTAGCAATTAGAGTTACATAAGGAGAGCATAAGTTTTTATTTTTAGTATAATTGATTTAGTGTGGTTGTATAAACTTAATAGTTTTAGAGTCCTATCTTTTACAAAATTGTATTATAATTAATATACTTAATACTATACTATGAATTATTTGTTTTTAAGATTTATAAAAATATTTTATTTTATTAGTTTTATGTACTAAAATAGGATATTATATAATTTATAAGACTTATTATTTAACATTTTTTAAAAGCTTTTATACTATATTTTTTTCACCCTTTTTATGTTATTTTATAATCCGTTTTAAAATTATTATAGTATTTTATTTAGTACTTCACGTTAAATATGAATATGATTAAAAAGTATTGTTATGTGTGTTGATAGTTTCTATTAATGTATTTATAAAACTTTATTGAATGAATTTTCACCTTATTTTATAATATAAATGTGTAATTTAAATAAAAATTTGGTATATACTAATAAAGAGAAAAATATAGAAATGTTGATATGGAATGGAATTTTGTTAATGATAGGTGATAATGATAAATGTTCATATATTTTAAGAAATTTTAGATTTCGACTTAGATATTTTAGAAAGTTTAAGATATTATTTCTATTGGTGTTAATTCTATATATTAATTGATTTTAGTTTTAATCCTAATAAATCGATCCTTAATATGAATAATTTGTTTCTTATAACAGATTGTGTTTGTTTTCTAAATTATCGAATCACTATATCTCTATATATATCATAGGTATGTAATAAAGTTCAATAAGAATGAAATTATTTTCTTTTAATTTTGAGAATAAAGTTACAACATTTTCATTCAAATACCAAATGAAATTACTAAAGTATGAGTGAAATGACAATAAAATTAATATTTTAAAACATATAATTAAAATTGAAAGGTTTTTGTTTTATAAGTTTAAAGAAAAAAATTGAAATTAAATAAAAAATAAATATTTTATTATTTCAAAATTATAAAATTTATATATAATATAAAATCAATTCATTCTCAATCTATTCAAAATATTTTATTTTTCTATATTATAATGAAATTGTATGGTGTAAATATATAGTGTTAATATATGATAGATGAAGTGAAACGAATATTGTTGATGAAATATTTATTGTTATATATTTTTTAGTTTGACTAGCTTATTTCAGGCACGTGGTTGTGTGATTAGTTATATTTTTATTTTCTTTTGACGTATGAGGATCCAAGCTAACAAAAATTACAGACCATGTAGAAGAGTTTTCTATGTTTACACATTTTTTTTTAAATGTCTTAAATTTTATTTTTTATTTTTCGTGCAATATAGTCCTAGACAATATAAATCTATATGTTTGTGAATATTTATACTTTATGTTGTGGATGTTATAAAAAAATAAAATTACAAAAACACGATAGATCTACAGTGAATTTACTTGAATATGATAGATTGAAACCAAACGGTTTTAAAATATAAACTTGTTTTATTTTTAAAAAATATTATCAAACTAATTAAAAAAATAATACAATCTTTATAAAATTACATCAAATCATGATAAGCTTGTTCAAAGTATTTTATGACAAAAAAAACATAATTTAGTGTGGATAATATTTGTTTAATATAATAAAATCACGTGTCTATTCCTTTATATAATATGTATTTAATTTTAAATAGTTAAAGATAAAATTGGTTGCTAGTTGTTTCATCCAAGAACATAAATAGTGAAAAGAAAGTCCCCCTTATATATATTAGACAGTGGTTGCAGAAGTTTCGTAGAATCATAGGTTTGTGGTTTGAGAGGAAAATGGCAATTTAGCAAAGCATATGCACCACAACCAACTTTTTTTTTATTGATTAAGCAAAAAGTAGTGTGTAAGAAAAGAGACATATGAACAACCAATTACTTCTTCTTCTTTAATTCCATCATTCTTAGATTTTTCAAATTGGTTTTTTCTTCAGACAAATATTCCACTTTCATTCTGCCTCCAATATGGACCATGCCAACACCAAATTCTCCAACTATGGATTAAAGTCGTACAATATTCAAAATAAATTATTCATGTATTCATAATATGTTAAAATATATTTCAAACTCTGTCGACTATTTTTAATCATATGAAAAGTATTTACAGATCTTATTTATAACTATTCTTTTGCTAACAAACTTACCAGTTATTTGTAGTGAAATTTTTCCTAAAAAAAAAATTATTCACAAGACTTAAATATAACATTTTATTTTGTTTACTGTAGTATCACTCGGACTAATTATCTATTGATAAATATTTTGGTTCTTTAAGTGTTTTAAAATGTTTCTTTCATTAATTTTTGAGTTTCACATTGAAAATAGTTTTTTTTTTAATTCTTTAAATAGAATGCATTTGACTTATTTAATAAAATATTGTTTAACTTTTTCATTAGCATTTTTTCAAAAAGTAAATTTTAGAAACACTTTTATGAAATAACTTTTGTTGATTTCGAAGATTGAATCACTTAATCCAATTGATTGAAAAAGTATACATTGTATTATTTATTCTATATCCAATAACAAATTTAAATGTTAATATAGTATAACTAAAGCACTAATTTTAACTTGTATAATTAAATAAATTAATCACAATTACACAAATAATTTAATAGCCAGTGAATAAATTATCACCCCATATTTCTTAAGGAACCAAATTTTAATTCCAGTTGGCAAGTAAATGGAGAAAAATAGAATGGCAGAATATATGTACTATATGGGTAGGTGTATGTTTTTCCTCTAAACCTTGGATGTTTTCTATTCTTAATTATGTTTTCCACTAAGCCATGGCGGGCTATGATGACCCACTTATGCAAAATATAAGGTAACTTTACTTATCACAGTTTGTATATAGCACTTTTCTTTAATCATGTTGTAAAAGGAATAAGTAGAGAATTTTATGCCCTACCCTTCTAGAAATATTCACTTTTATTTTTATTTTTTTGGACATCCAAGTCACATATCCTATGTATATTCTTATGCTTTTTGAAAGATTAATATTGAATATATACAAACGTGAAAGATTAATATTGAATATATAATAACGTGAAACTAATACCTAACCAATTTCAAGTCATTTTGATTTACAAATCTCAAGGTATTGCATAAAATACATACACAATAATATAGATTATTAATATATTTTTAATAATTTGTATAATTATATATCTACAGTAGATCATGATGTCATCATAAAAGTGTACACACTATATAAAAATAGGTCATAATAGCATTCTAACTTTCTACCATGATTACAAAAAGTCACAATCTCATGTGTAGCACAATAGGTCAAAATGTTGTTTCAGCATCCATACAATATCAGGTATATCAAATAATCTCATTATATCTTTTATCATCACATACATAATTCCTATCACTTCATTATATATCACCACACAACATAAATATATAAATAAATTCTATGCATATATCATAATTTACCCTTTACAACAACACCATTTAATATTTAAACATGTGATATTTATTGGACTGTTTTTGGAGTAATATTATCATCGAGTTTCAACTACCTATCTTTACTAAACAAAAGAAGATCCCTTGTTTGAGCAAACACAATAACTTAAGTGATATCAATTTTAGAGATCAGGGGTATTATGTAGAATAAAATGTACACAAAGATGCTATGGATATGGATTGATTAGGAGTGTGTTTTTACCTTCACTTCATCAAATATTATTTGAAATATTCAATCCAATAAGTTAACATATTTAATTCATGTTCCTAAAATGAAGTTCAAGTTCTTTAAAATCATTTTCTTGAGTTAACAAATTTTGTTGACTAAACCTACATTGAGTTGGCATGAGATTGGTTTAAAATATTCCACCTTTAATTTGGTCCTAAATATTAAAGCTCAAAGTCTTTAGTCTTATAAAAAGAAAGCAGAATTCAAGCCTTTCACATTACCTTTTTTTCTTTTTCCTTTGAATAAATTCTGTAATAATGTGGCCATCCTTCAAGTCCAGTTCCACTTTTTTTTTTTTTGGTCTTTTCTACTTTTCTTATTGTTTTTATTGTGATTTTTCAGTGTTTGGATACAAAAGCAAAGCCTTTACTCGATAATGTAAAAGGGGTCGAATTTCTGCAATGAATATGATGGCTGATTTGATAGCTGCCTTTAAAAAATACAAGCAAAATTTTATTAAGTGGTAAGATGATCTTAAAAATGATTTCATGCAGCATCGATAAAACATTAATAAAAAAAATGAAGTTTATGAGTGGTGGGTTTGGGAAACAGTCAAATGGAACATGTTCGAAAATGATCAGATCAAACATCAATGTTGTGATGATAATTATTTGTTACCACACACAAACGTGACCACAGTTCCACTCCGAAATGCAAACAAAGTTACAAACGTCACCATTGTAATTGCTGTTCTTTTCGGTGACAACATTAGAGAACCAGTGGCATGCTAACACCAAAGTCATATATACACATTTGTCAAGGAATGTTAACGTGAGTTGATGTAGGTAGAATTGGACTATCGGATTCAGCAAAATCAATAAAACCTTATCTCACGAATATTCATCTCCGTTTGAAACAAAAGTTTGATTTGATGCGTAATCTGTCAAAAGAATAGAATATGTTTGAACAAACATGTTTGATCACGTATAATCATTAAGAACAATAAAATTCTCTCTCTAGTTCTCACAAACAACTAGAATAAGACTCCAAATTATAATAAAACAAGAAAAAAAAACGATATAGTTTCACATTCATTAGTGTACAGTATATCTCATAATTGAACCGTCAATCATTTTTAAGTGAAATCAAACTGGACAATGAAAGCACGGTATAGACCGAACAATCAACTGAAGTAGATTAACTTTAAAACTATTTTTCTTGGACTGCATTATTAGTCATGTTTAAATTATAACTAACCTAATAAAAAATTTATCATAAAGTCTATAAATAGAAATTTGAGATAAGAAAATAAATTTCACATTAATTACTTATTTATTGTTATTGCAATATGAACAAAATTGACATTAAGACGAGAATATCTCTTAACTGATATTGGTAAATAAGACTTAAAAGCAATAGTTAAAAACCACCTATATTGAAGAGAAGACTAGACCTATACATTTCAAACACTTAATTTTCATAAACAACTTAACTCCTTCTCATTAGAATAAGTTTGATTGAATAAATAATTGATTTATTGATAAAGTTGAAAAGAAGAATGAGAAAAATTGTGTGTTTAACTCTTCTACTAACTAAACAAATTTTAAATTTATAAACAAAAAGTAAAATTTTCAAAACACAAGTAACAATTATAAAATGCAAACATACTTTTAATTATCTTAACCATTAATGGTTAACTAACATTAATGAAATTAAAACTCGTGTAGTAAAATCATATTCACCTTCTTTTATATTATAAATCCCACAAAACTAGCGTGTAAGATGAAGTTTGCATCTCACTTATATATTATAAATTGGTTTTATTTTTAGTCGATGCGGAACTTCGAACAACTTCTAAATTTATTTTCACTTACTTCCAAATCCACTCTAATAAACAATCAAAAGATTTATCTTCAAATCCTCTCAATTCTCCTCAATTACTCTCTTCCAAATCCATTCAAGTGAACAAAGGATGCTTGATATTAGGATCGTTGACTCACAAGGCTTTAGTTGTGTAATATTTAATTTGCTAATAATGACATTTGTTTTAGGTTTAATTGCTTCCTTTGTCCCCAGTTTGGTTGAATTGTGTCAAATTCATCCTCATTTTTAAAAAAGTTTCATTGTCGTCCTCACGTGGTATAAAAGTGTCAATTGAATCCAAACATAGAAAAAATTTGTGTCAAAGTAGTCATTTTTCCTATATCTCTGTGTCTTCCTTTCATATGTCACTTCTCTGGAGCTATGAAAAGCCTTAAATTGGATAAGGTAAAATGAATATCTGTACTTGATTGTATGAAAGGAAGACACAGATATATAGGAAAAATGACTACTTTGACACAAATTTTTTCTATGTTTGGATTCAATTGACACTTTTACACCACGTGAGGATGACAATGAAACTTTTACACCACGTGAGGATGACAATGAAACTTTTTTAAAAATGAGGATGAATTTGACACAATTCAACCAAACTGGGGACAAAGGAAGCAATTAAACCTTTGTTTTATCATCCGCAAGTGTGTTACACACTCACCATGTTTGCCGAACGGAGGGAATTACAAATGAAGCATTCTCACTTCTTCGTGACCACTACTCTGAATGGTGGGGAAAAAACAACATAACAATAGCAAATATCAATAATTCAAATAATTTTCTAAAATATATGGGGAACAACAACAACAATAAAAATTATATTAATAATTACAAAAGTCAGTTGTCTTTATAACTAGTCAGTACATCAAAACAATAACTTTCTCAAAAAAACAAATAACGAAAATCTAAACTGAAGTAATAATGCAAGACTAATTTATCTAATAAAAAACGTCTAGTTTATAATCTCAATCATCAAAATGAAAAATTATATGTTACAAATTTACTATCAAAATTTAAACTCGATTCAAACAAAGTGAGAGTCACAATTTTATTAAAGTCGTCCGGTGAATATATCAACAAAATTTTCAAAGGCTTTAACTTTTACAATCTTTTTTCACTTAAAAAATCTTCTTCACTTAAATTAAGTGAGACAAAATAAATTTAACTTAGATAGACTTTTTAAACACATAGTTGGAAGTCTAACTCAACACTAAATTATATTCAAGCTTATAGTCCATTATTTTTCATTTATTTTTGTTACAACTTTTTTTTTTTGTTTCATCTTAGGGGAACAATTTGGTGAACAGTGAACAGTGAACTTGGGTTCCATTTGAAACTTATTTTGAAGCTTCTACCACAAGCAGTTGAGGTGTTTCTCCAAATGGACAAAAAAAGTGCACCTTATTAGATTCCTAAATTTTCTGGTTTTTAGTCTACCATGGTTAATCTCTTTAGTTATTTTAGTTATACTATTGAATTTGTATTATTTCATTCCCACCATGATGATATGGACATTCAGAGGATGATACTTTTTTTTAAAGTTTAGTTGAATACTTCCTAAAATTTCAATTTACATTGCAATTTTTCTAAACAAGTGCCCACCTCTTTAAAATCCTCATTTCCAAGCAATCACTATTTATTGTGTTGCTATTGTCGTTTTGTTTGGTGAGAATACATTGCTCGGTGTTATTTTAGGGACCGCGCATGCATTACAACCAGTTTTTCTTATGATGAGATCCAATTTGTATGTAATAGTTGACTTATTAATATTTGCTCCATACACTTTTTGGATATGGTTGGAAAATAATAGTTTTCCCCCTTTTTAAAAGAAAATAAATACAATTAATAACTCATTCTAATTAACAATATAATAATATATAGTAGTCTTTTAAGTTAAAAAAATAAAAAATAATAATTAAAACATGAATATTTTATGTTTTCAAAGGGATGCTTTTTTTTCTTATGGTATCAAAATATGAACGCTTTTATAGTTATGGTAACCACACGTTACTTAATGGATTGTGGCAATATTACTAGTTTTAGCCAATAGTGAGTGTGAATATATTAACAACTAATTTCAAAGAAAAAAAATACGTTAACAGATTGATTTCTATTTATTTTCTAAAATTATTTCACATATTTTAGTCTTATAAAACAAAAATTATAATTAAAACAATTTTTTTTATTAAAATAGATTGTTAAAAAAATTATTAAAAAAATCTAGACTGCGTTCTTTTAATTTCATTAAGCCAACTAAGTAAATGAGATTTCCTTTACCTAATAATGAAAAAACGAGTTTATTTTTATGATTTTTTTTTTATTTTCTTAATATATATTTTTCAACATAATCTACTTTATTAGAATAAGATATAATTAGATATTATAAATATTATGCATACAATATTAATATATTCACAAAGTTCCTTCATTTTATTATACTTATTTTTCAACTTGAAAAATACTCTAATTAAATGTTATATATGTTATTAATATTATATATAACAAATTATTTAGTTTTCAGATGTTATCAATATTATATATAATTATTTTTTCTTCTTAGTCTGTTAATATAATATGTTTGCTATTATATATATATATATATATATATATATATATATATATATAAATGACACTTTTGATTTAATGAATTATTTTATATATATATATATTATTTTTTTGTTATATTTTGACTAGAATTAGCCATTTTGAGAGCACATAGGATGTGAAATGGTTGTGTTGTGCATTTTTTTTATTTGGAAAGCATGAATTAAGTCAGAGAGACTCCTTTTACTATTGAAACAAGATATTGATTTTTGTTAAACAAGTTATATAAAAAGTACAACACGTAGCTGTTTTTCTTGTATCATATACATTAATTATTTTTCTTTTGAATCATGTATATTTTTTATTGTGAGAGTCAACTTTATTTTTCTATGAGAGACAACTTTATGCCAATTAAAAATATTTATGAGATGGTTAGACAATGGAGTTTTGTTTACACACGCAAGATTCCAAGTCAAAACCTTATATAAAAAAAAACATACTCTTCCACATAGGTAGGTATAGAGTTTCTGTGTGTTGTGGTTTTCATTATATTTTTACAGTAAATTAAGAGAACCCCATAATTTTAGCCGTTAAACGCTTAGTGGCTTCACATGTTTCAGTTTGAATCGCCGAAAGAAATACACAAGAAAGTGCGTGGATCACAGAATGTGGCTAATTCATTTTCAATTTTGTAATCATTTGCTACAACTCCAAGGGTTCATTTTCAATCTCTCCAATTTTCGGTTAAGTTTGTATACTGTCGTCATTGATTCACCAGATTTGTTCTGATAAAATATAAGCCTTGAGTGGAGGCCCAACAGAGAGTGGGGGGCAAAATGAAACATGTATTGCTTAAAATAATTAAGTTGATGGAACACTAATTTATTCATAATTTGGTTCAGAATCTTATAACCACTCTTTAATTTATAACTTCAAACTTGTTTTAGGACGTAGGTTCGTATTCACAAGAGCAAGAAACTAAGACATAAGGTGTTCGAGTTAGGACCTTGCACACAAGTTACAACCACTTGTTTATAAAGATAAACGATATTAACAAACTAATCTCCTAACTAACATAATTGAAATTAGTAGCAATTTCATGCGGTTTTTGATACTTAACATATATTTGACTTAAAGATGGCATTGATACCAAGGAATATATTTTATTTCCTAAAATCTAATAGATGTAATTCATTTGGATTAGAAGATGAAATGTGTATGATATATATATAATTGAGTTCTCATAGGTCATATCAGTATATAAGTCTTGTTTCTAGATAATTCAACAAATATTATATGATTAAATACGTCTTAAGTACATGCACCTAAATATGTTCGGTCTACATGGTACATGACTACTACTAGACACTATAATTGATTACATGTCGGTCTATTAAAATCAATACGGACTATCCTACCACTGTTATTATATTATAATCAAACACTCACGTTCTATTAAGGTAAATGAGTCATTGGCCTAAGTTCGCTCTATTAAGGTAAATAAGTCATTGGCCCAAGTTCAAGATCATCTAGGTAATGGTCATAAACACCAATACTATAAAAGCACAATAATCAAAATACTTTTAATTATATTTTTTATTAATTATACATTTATTTTTTATGAAAGATTAATTTAAATGTTAGAGTGTCTTTGACAAATATACCCATCGACCATCTTATGAAGATGAATACTGAAGAAAATGATTAATAATATTGAGAATCAAAAGTTGAAAACGACCGAAAAATGTTTGAATTCTTTGCACAGTGTTTTAATTATAAACTTTGTAAGAACAAAGTGTTTTTTTTTTCAAGATAGTAAACTTAGTCCTTTTTAATACTAAATAAATAATCACTATAAAAAAATGTTAATTTAGAGATCTACAATTTTATCATCTAAGTAACGACATTTGATCGCTATATATACAATGCCATCAAATTGAAATGGTGAGGAAAATTCTCCTTACAAACTAGCCACCACAAATTTATTCGGTCGCCAAATTATATACAAAAAATATTGGAATATTCAATTTAGCTACCAAAACTATTATAGCCTGTTGGTAGTTCGTTCTCATAGTGATTGATTTAATTTATTTGTAGAGATTAAAATTGTGATAAAATACTGAACTGTTGGTGTATGAATTTAGTGATCAAATATTTCAATTGCTTATTCTATTTTGACAATATGCTTATTTTCTTTTAGTTATTTTGGCAACATGCTTATTATTTCAAGAGAAATAATAAAATGAATAAAAAGTGTTATATT
Source organism: Vigna umbellata (assembly GCF_029865625.1). Taxonomy (NCBI): domain Eukaryota; kingdom Viridiplantae; phylum Streptophyta; class Magnoliopsida; order Fabales; family Fabaceae; genus Vigna; species Vigna umbellata. The sequence goes on from NC_142169.1 coordinate 25,734,549, forward strand.
TATTTTAGTAAGATACAAAAAACTATTATATTGTCTAAAAAAAAATTAACATTATGTAGTCAAAGGATTGTGTACAAAGTTTATCATATTAATTCTATTTAATCAAATTATTAAAATATGTTTTAATCATTTCAAAATGTGTTTAGAATGGCTAGACTAGGAAGAAAGCGTGTAGATAAAGTCAACGAGACATGATGCCTGAAAGTCAATGGATCAGACAACCTAACAATGAAAATGTTAACCAAGGTGGCCATATCATGTTGAAAAAGGAAACAACATTTATGGGTTTTCGGATATTTGTAAATTATTACCACTGATGCTACACAATCATACTGTTTTAAAAGTTTGAGTTAAATATTTTTTTATTTCTTAAGAATATAATTACCATTACTATATATATATATATATATATATATATATATATATATATATATATATATATATATATATATATATATATATATATATATATATATATCAATAATCAATAATATAAACATTACACTGTCAATCAACAAATAACTTATCATCACTAAAATGTTTACAAAAGATAAGAAAATTGATCATACATAGTGTTATCTCTAAAACTAAATATAAGTAGAATCATTTCAACTGATTAAGAATAATGTTAATTAGATTTTTCATAAAATAAAAATCACTCGCTTTCTGCCAAAATGTATGGATTTATAAAAGAAATACTTCAAATTCATTGATGCTTTTATTTATCAATGAGTATTAATGTTTCAATTTTAATTTTTCTATAAATTAATTATGTCTATTAACACTAATGTGTTTATTGGAAAATTAGGCGATTTTATTTATATTATTTAAAAAAGTGGTATATTTATCATTATTTTTAAATCTTTGTATAAAATCTTTAAATCGCAATAATAATCATAGAATAAAATAACGTTATTTTTAAATATTTATAAGCTGGCTCGAATTTATTAGATAATTTTTTTTGGAGTATAATTGTTGCTAATATAATTAGGTAATAGTAAAATCAAAATATATTTTTTTCTATATTTATCATCATCACCCAAAATATGATATATGATATTGTTTTAGGTATGGTTGCATTATCTATCATAATGTGAAAGTTTGTATACATATATACCATTACACATATTATAAATTCAATTATGATCCATTACTACAAATTATTTGGACTGATGGTGGTGTTGTATTGTCAAGTTAGTGTTACTTACAAAGAAAAGAAAAAAGAAACAAAAAAGAAGAGGAGTAAGAAGAAAGAGATCATATTACATATTTTATTGAAAATTTGAGATCGTTTGTAATTGTTGATAGATATTTATATCAATTAGAAAACTTTACTGACAACCAATTTATCAAGAGATTTGTATTCGTTGATAACGTGTCATTAAACATAATGCATGGACAAATATATGATATTACTGATGAATAATTGTCAATAATATACAATGTGAGGCTCGTTGATGGTTAACACGTATTCTACTTTCTAATTCTAAATAAAAAAACATGTTATCCCTTAGTTTAAATTGTTTATTAAACCATAATAGTTGCATTAAGAAAAATTGTCAAATTATTATTATCTTTTGTTATGTTTTTTTTCCATGAGTTTTCTCTCGTATATTGAGTTAAAGACTATTAATGTGACATGTGATATGGTGTATTATTTACACAGTTATCGAAATGATTTTCGTTATGTCGACATAAAGAACACCATAACATTATAGGAAGATGAATTCAAGAAAATAATTATTATAATTTAATAGCGACCATAATTGAGGGGTATGTAATACAAAAAAGAAAAGCATAGGTACTATGAATTGATTCATCATGATTCTTGAAAGTCAAAACAAGAAAATAATTAATAAAAATGTCGTTGCCGTTTAAAGATCAAAACTAATTGATATTCACACATATAAGTTGAGTGGTTTGAATTTGACTATTTAAGTTGAAACAAACAGAGTATAGTTTTAGGTGGTCCCTTTCCCTACCCATGAAAATTCAACTCACCATTTCTGTAGATGATGCAGTTCGTATAAGCAAATTAAAACACGAAACAAACTTCATCAATTCTGTGTGAATGGAATTTTGATTTCTTAAAGCCAAAATCAATTACTTTATTCTATGAAATACTGGAGGAAAGATTCTATCAAACTCTGCATAACCATCTCTATACAACAAATAATTAAAATAATTATTATGCATATATATTTCACTTTGTCCAAAAAAATTAATAATATGGTCTCTATCATCGAATTGACTAATTGTTTAGGTGTCACATGATTTGGATAACACGTTACCAACGTATCACGTCATTATTTTCTTGATAATGTTTCATCTGACAGCAGCATTAAATTAATACGTTGTTAAAAAGAATGAAAAAGAAATTTAAAAATTGTGAATAATAAATAAATAAAAAAAAAAGAGGATTTGAAATAGCTTGAATTAAGAATAGTGTGTAAATGAAGAGGTAAAAAAAGAGAATGCATAGTGATCCAAGGGCTTCGGGGAAGGAACGGCGTCGTAAAAGGCATAAAAGAGGTTGATTTGACTGGGCGGAAAAAGAGGGGTATATGCGAGTGGAATATTTGGCTCAGAAACTGTATTGTGTTTCTTTTATGTCATGTTTTCTTGCCTTCTCTTCCTATAAATTAATTCCGCTCTCTTCACATTTTTTCCCACATCTCTCTTTTCATTGCACTTCAAATCTTTCTCTTTCTCTATCGCTCTACGACTTTCTTCCAGTGCAGGTGCATCCATTTTCTTATATTATTATTATTATTATTATTAAAATTGCATTCTTTTTTGGCATTCTTTCTAATGTGTCACTCCATGCATGCATCAAGGGACTATCATTCAACTGCCCCGAGTCCTTAGTTCTTTTTCTTGTGACAGTTAAGATCCGTTTCATGTGTTTTCCTTCGCTTTACGTTCATGCTCACGATTTCATCTTAATCTGTAATGCTTGTTTGAACTGTTCCTGATCACTTCCAACATTGTCGGTACTGTACCCTTCAGAAAAGACGCAACTTATTCATGTATGTATGGCTTCATTCAATGTGAAAATTTCTCAAATGAGATTCGATTATTTGCATGGGTTAATTGGTTTAATCCTCTTGATATGCTTTGTTCTTATTTTTTCACCGCTTCTTATCTGGGAGTCTGAAATTTGATTGTTACGATGATTTAAGAATTAACCAGATTTCTTTTCCAGTATTATTTTAGTTTTTGGGAACATGGGTCGGTGAGTTTGGCGTAAATTGTGCTTTCGAGAGATATTAGAGCATCTCAAATCTGGAACCTCTTTCTAAAAAAAAGTAAATGAATAATCAGTTTTCTGTTCCTTAAAGTTTGTTTGTATCTCGCTTGGTACATTTCTGTTTACTTTAAAAGATTTTTTTCTGTTTTCTTTTTTCTTTTGAAACAATTTCAAAACATAATAATTTGCGAAGAAATTTAATGTCAAGTTATTTTATAAAGTAGCGAGGGAAGCTAGAAAGTTCTTATTTACCTTTTGTTTTTGTTTTATATTCATATTCCGGGATTTAGTTGAGAGATTAGGAGTTCCATTTCCTTCCAGTTTTCTAATTTATGGTGTAACAAAAAGTCCGGTAGCTTGACAACTTTGCTGACTTGCTTGTGTTAAGAACGCTTTATCTTCCTTATATTTTGTCACTATATCGAGGCTCTCTACAGGTTTCAATCTCTGAGCCTTAATTATGAATTTGGATGGTTCAACTAGTGGTGTAATCAATAGTTACTGTTGATAGGTAGAGAACTTTTTCATAGTGAAACTAATTGGTGGTGATGTAACTGTACGTCTATTGGTTGATTTCATTTGATAACTTGTTCAAATCAATCCGAATTCTTAGTTCTTTTATTTAATCAATGATCTCACAGTTGATCAAGTCTGACTCTTGTTTCCACTTCTGCAGAGAAGGAAAGCTTTTGATAAAGAGATACAGAAATAGCCTTGTAATTTTGGCTTGAAAAGTCATGGCAAAGGAGCAAATTGAGGTACTAAATGCGCTTGATGTTGCAAAAACGCAATGGTATCATTTCACAGCAATCGTCATCGCTGGAATGGGCTTCTTCACCGATGCATATGATCTATTCTGCATATCCCTTGTAACAAAGTTGCTTGGCCGCATATATTACCATGTTGACGGTGCACCAAAGCCCGGTACATTGCCTCCCAATGTTGCAGCTGCAGTAAATGGTGTGGCTTTCTGTGGAACACTTTCAGGTCAGCTTTTCTTTGGTTGGCTTGGTGATAAGATGGGAAGGAAAAGAGTGTATGGCATGACTCTGATGATGATGGTGATATGTTCCGTCGGTTCCGGCCTTTCATTCGGTCATAGTGCAAAATCTGTAATGGCAACTCTCTGTTTCTTCCGGTTCTGGCTTGGATTTGGCATTGGTGGAGACTATCCACTTTCTGCTACCATAATGTCTGAGTATTCTAACAAGAAGACTCGCGGGGCCTTCATTGCTGCAGTGTTTGCCATGCAGGGTTTTGGCATTTTGGCAGGTGGTATATTTGCAATTATAGTTTCAGCTGCATTCAATAGCAGGTATACTGCTCCAGCATATGAGGTTGATCCAGCCGGGTCAACAGTCGTACAAGCAGACTACATTTGGAGGATAATTGTGATGGTCGGAGCACTCCCAGCGGCATTGACTTACTACTGGCGGATGAAGATGCCGGAAACTGCCCGTTATACTGCTCTAGTAGCCAAGAACATGAAGCAGGCAGCAGCAGATATGTCTAAGGTTCTGCAGGTTGAGATTCAAGCTGAACCACAGAGTGAAGATCCGGCAAAGCCCAAGCCATATGGCTTGTTCTCAAAGGAGTTCCTCACTCGTCATGGACTGCATCTGCTTGGTACATCAAGCACTTGGTTCTTACTTGATATTGCATTTTACAGTCAAAATCTTTTCCAGAAGGACATCTTCAGTGCAATTGGTTGGATACCTCCAGCCAAAACCATGAATGCTATTGAGGAGGTTTACAAAATTGCAAGGGCTCAAACACTCATTGCTCTGTGCAGTACAGTTCCTGGCTACTGGTTCACGGTGGCTTTCATTGACAGGATAGGAAGATTTGCTATCCAATTGATGGGCTTCTTCTTCATGACTGTCTTCATGTTTGCTCTTGCCATCCCATATGACCACTGGACTCATAAGGATAACCGGATAGGATTTGTGGTGATGTATTCATTGACCTTTTTCTTTGCAAACTTTGGGCCCAATGCTACCACTTTTGTGGTGCCAGCAGAGATTTTCCCTGCTAGATTCCGAAGTACTTGTCATGGAATTTCATCAGCATCTGGAAAGCTTGGGGCTATAGTTGGTTCCTTTGGATTCTTGTACTTGGCACAAAACAAGGACAAAAGCAAAGCTGATGCAGGGTACCCTGCAGGTATTGGTGTAAAGAATTCACTTATAGTCTTAGGTGTAGTTAACGTTCTTGGCTTCTTCTGCACTTTCTTGGTTCCTGAGGCAAAGGGAAGGTCGTTGGAGGAGATGTCAGGTGAGAATGAAGAGGATGTTGGGACCGGTGAAGAATCAGAACAATCACATTCTCACAACAGCAACAACAAAACTGTTCCGTATGTTTAGGATACCTTCGTCTATAATGTTGTTGTTACAATAAAGTAGGGGCTTCAATTACACTTGGAAAGCACAAGCACAAGCTTTCCTTGCCAATCACCAATATTTCTGTTAAATTTTGCTTGGACATCATGTAATAAGAACCAGGGCAATCTCGTTTAAGAATATTGGCAAACTTGAGTTCCATTTGATGTATAATCATATTGGTGTATAGAACTTTCAATAACAAGTTTCACAGACCGGCTATGTTCTGCATGTCATCTTTATTTTATAATTTCACTTAAGTCTAAGAAAAACGATGGCATTACACGAGACATGTCTATAATTGAAATCTTTAAAAAAAACAGACTAAGGTTGAATAAATGTTCGTGATGGGACTCTACGAATATAAATAATATAAGGACCTTATCGTCTGAAATTCTGAACAGTTCCCCGTTTCCTAGGTGCTTATGTGAATACAGAAAAAGATTGTTTAGTTTTCAATGTGAGTAGACGAAAAATATGACCATAATGCTACTTGACTAGTTGCAGTTCCAGTCTGTTCACGGCACATTTTTGACTTGTACACTTCAAATACGATTGCTGATTGAAAGTTGAAAGCTAAAGTTGTAGTGGGGAGTTGCATTGGCGTTTTCAGTTTCACTAACTTACTGTCTTCAACTGTCTACCTCTCGCATCACTTTATGGTCCACACAGATCAAGTTATTCTTCCATGGAAACTGCTTTCAACCAGTCTTTAAATGATCAGTAGACTTTTCTTTGGACATGAGCTACAGGTAAACCTTTGCATAATTATTTTATATCTCACTAATTCATACTTCATCAAAACATCTGACATTTCACCTTTATATTATATTTCTGTTCAAAACTTCCAAACCATTAAACCGACTTCACTGTGTCAAACTTTGTATTTCACAACTTAACATCAGCTTCATTCACTTTTATTTTTATTTCTCCTGGTCAACATTGCTCCAAGCCTGATTTCATGGGACCTGAAAACTGAAATTTTTGATATTTTAGCAGGTATCAGACTATTCGTAATCATATTTCTATTTCACGAACTGTGCTGGACTTTTGGGTCCTTTTGCTTTGTTAACAACATGGGATAGGATAAACCGATTGTTATTTTAAAAAAATCAGAACAAACACTAATCAATGCCTTTTGTTACTTAGTACACCAAAATACCTACTCTCACTGACCAATGACTAATATCTTGATTCCATCATCAACCAATCTAGCTCAATGAAATGTGTCTTGACAAAACAAATAACAAGGGAAAATATATAACAGTGATATGTAGTACTAAATAATAGTACACTGACAATATTATTTCCGGAACATAAACAGTTTGCAGTCATATATTTGAATCGAAGCTCGCAGATGAAGACTCAGTTCAAAAGTCTTTAGAAACAAGTACAAATTAGGAATGTGATGAACTTATATTTTGGAATTTCACTAGAAAGAAACACAACAATATCGTAAAGCTCAAGAACTGATCTCCTTCAACTTGGCTTTGGCTGGAACACCTATCCACCATCTTGCTAACGAACAAGTTATACATTTATGTTAGGCTCGTTGCATGTGATTCTTTCAAGACCTAACAGTAGCTTAGCTACGTTATGTTTTGATGTCTTATATAAAACTATAAAACGCTTATATTTCATCAGTGTCATATATAACCTTATGATTTTAAGCTGAAGATACTATCTTGATGTCTTATATAAAATGTTGTTTGAATGAAATTTGTCCAACATTTCCCCGCGCAAATCTCTTCACCTATTATCGGAAAACAATAATCAGAAATAGTCCAATGAGTCCTAATTTTTTTTAATTATTTCTCATTCTCTTCCCTCCCAGCAAACATCACAGTATTTCTTAGCTCCCCTTCCTCAAAACCAAACACAAACACAGGGTTAATTTTAAGAAGAGAATATTAATAAATGCAAGTTTTGAAATTTTCTAGATATTCTTAGCTAGAGTTACAAGCAAAGACTTTTATCTCCACCACATCTATCTGGATCCATAAAGTCACGCTCTACAATACAGGTCCAGTAAATCGGGATTTACAATAGTGACATCTAAGAGCTTTTAATCCATCCCCATTCAGATTCATATTATTGTCGCAAGATGGGCTCTGCAATTCATTGAAAGTAGAAACCTAGTAGAATCTGAAAAGAAAATGAACAAGTACATAAACATTTCAATGTGCACGGTCTCTCAGCACTTCAAGATCCATTTCAGTGGGGTCAGTAGCCTGGATTTCATAATGAACACCATCTAGCTCACGTCTTAACCTGTCTTTAGTTGTGGCGTAGAGCATCTTGGCACGAATCCGAGAAGTTGAAGGGGACCTAACCAATATCATGCAATGGAATAACTAAGAATGATATTTCTGGCCAAATCACAGAGAAAGTAAATAAAGAAGCATGATGTTGAGGATGGATGAAGACAGGAATAAAAATAGTTAAATTCAAGTTTGTTCTTCACAAGAGGAAAAGGAGACAAGCTCGCAGCAAGATATTGAGGGCATAGTTCAAATAATAAGTTATGGAAAATATACTGTTAGGAAGTGAGTCAAGATGCCACTCAAACAAGAAACTAATAATGGTTGATCAGAGAGACAGAGAAGTCTTTCCACAGACGATCAGCTCCAAAGATGCAATAAATAGAGTGCTAAATCAGTTCAACTAGAAAAGTCCATTTGATATTTACATTTATACGATTTTTTTTTTTATTTCTGAGAAGCTAGGTAAAAATGTAAAGACAGGTTCTTCCAGCAACTGAAAAAAATAAACTAGTCAACTATACATGATGATGGAAAATACTAACATTTCCTTGAAGTCCATAATCTTGTTTGAGGGCACTCTGAAAATAATAAAGCAATAATAGCAAAGACAAATTTATAAATCTCTAATAATGGGCAAGACAAATTCCAACCCACCCCCACCAAAAAACTGATACTTAGGAAACCTACTCTTGATATGGTTGAACTAAAGCATCAAGCATGATAATGTTTGCCATGATTAATTATTTATGTATCATTTTTCGTATAAACATAAGAACCTCTACACAGTAATGATCTGTCAGCAACTTAAATACAACTAACAGAGGATGCCACTGAAATTGGTATCTGAGCTTGATATCCAGATTGGAAAAGGAGTGATGTGCGACCAAAAATCTCAAAATACCACATTTGCTAAGATAAGCAGCCTAATGAGCAACAAATTCTTGTCCCACCAAAGAATAAGACAAGAAATTTAACCTCAAGAAAAATAAAACAAAGAACATTTAGCTCCATAATACAAGAGAGGACAAGCAAGGAGTGACACTTAATTAGTGTAATATTGCCACGAGCTTAGAAGAATAGCACGGAGTGACACTTAATTAGTGCAATATTGCCACGGGCTTAGAAGAATAGCATGACATGGCATGGTTATTTCGAAACTACCAAACATATGATCAAAGCTGCGGAATTTGCTTTGTTTGCATAAGAAAAAGACATCAAGTACCTTGTTGAAAGGCCAACAAAAACCAGTGATAAAGTCGGTTTAAAATATATAATTAGTGATAAAGTGAATTTAAAATATATAATTAGTAATAAAGTCAGTTTAAAATATATAATTAATGATAAAGTCAGTTTAAAATACATAACTAATGAAAAAGTTTAGAATATATAAATAAATGTCAATCTCATCCTACAAATTAGAGTTAAATTAGACTTCACCGTTAAATTAGACTTCAAGTTTTAAATTTGTTTTAGTGGAGTTAAATTAAACTTAAATTAAACTTAAATTAGACTTAATGTCTTAAAGTTCTCTTCCAAAGATAATATGTGCGAGTCATGCTTTATTACCTATCCTAAAAAAATTATTGGTTCTTAAACATATTATTGCACTCCTATTGGACCATTTATAGTCTCAAGCAAACGTACACTTCTAAACATACCATGTCTTAACATATCATGTCTCACAAACATGTTTATGGTTAGTGCAACCAAGCTTTTACTTGTGGACAAAGTTAGAGATATTTTTCTTAAACATATAAAAGCAGAACACAGAGAAACTAAACTAACCATGCAATGAAGAAGATTTTGCTCTTTTGACAATTCTCAGAAGTGACGAAATCGAAGTCAAAGACAGCATATCTGCAATCATTCTCAGGCAAAGATGCAGCGAAATCATCATAGCTCTCAGCGGGGCCACCGGTCTTCTCAACCACAACCTCCCTTTTCTTCTCATCAACCTTAAAGATCACATAGCGATGGACCTTCTTCTGCTTCAGTTCCATGAAGGTGGTTTTGCTGTGATCAGCAACACCCATGCCTGATGAAGCATTTGGCTGGAATTTAAAAGCATCTGGGTCAATAGCCTTTCAACCAAGACTTGGTTTTGAAATCAAATACGCATACAAAATTCACATGCCAAAACTTTGACAGAAAAAAAAGTGAGAGATGTAAAATGTTACCCTGCTTAGGCCTCTGAAAGACATGATGATGATGAGTGAAGTTGGATGATGAAGAAGAAAGTGAAGTATTGAAGGGTAGAAGTGAAGAGAAATTATTATAAAGAGCTAAAGAAAAGATTGTTGAGTGAATAAAATAGATGAGAATAGGTTATTATGATTGGGGCGGTGCGTTGTAGCAACGCAAAGTCGAATTGGGGAACGTGAATCTGCGAAAAGAACAAGGATTTTCCACCGCCCATGGGACCCACGTTCTTCAATGCTTGCCATAACCCTTCGCCGCGTATATTTTATTTTATTTTATTTTTATTTTTCACTTATTAGACAACCATCTAGGCCAAGTGTCACTAAAAAAACGTTCATTTTGTGTTAGTTTCGGTGGATCAGCCAAAGAAATTCGTTGACAGCACAAGATGAAAGGAATAAGTTAATGGTATGAAAATAAGCGGTAAATAGAAAAATACATACAACCTCGTTTAATAATGTAATAAAATATATTAAAATTTTATTTAAAAAATAAAATAAATATTATTAAATATTTTTATTTTAAGTTATAATGTGGATTCCATTTATATATTTAAAAGGTAAAATTAGAAAAAAAATGTGAAAAAAAGTTTTTCTTATGTTATCTTCACATACATATTTGTTCATTTTGAAGGAAAAATTTGAGGGATGAATTTGAGAAGATTTGAGAGTAAATTAATTGTTGTTTATTTGAGTGGATTTAAAAGGAGGTGAGAGTGAATTTGAAAGTAAAGTTTGTAAGAATTAGTATAAGATTTGACCTATGTGACACCTAAAAAAATGATTTAATTGGTATCATTTGAAAATTACCAAAATACCTTTAGTAGTAAAAGTAATATAAAATGATAATGGTTAATTTTATATATAATTGTAAAAATTATTATAAAGAGAAAAAAAATAAAAATCAATTTTTAAAATTCCACTATTATTATTATTTTATATTATCAATTGAATATGTGTAAGGGTAAAAGTGATATTTGATTAAAATTTTCTTCATATCTTTACATATTAGCCTAATTCAAAAAAGTTACTTTCTCGCAAACTTTATCTTTTCATTGCTTTCAAATTTTTTAGACTTTGTTCACTTGAATGGATTTGGAGGAGAGTGGTTGAGGGGATGTGAGAGAATTTGAAAGTAAATTTTGTTGTTGTTTATTTGAGTGAATTTGGAGGTAAATGAGAGTAGATTTGGAAGTAAATTTTTTTAATCTATCACGTAATTGTCACAAACTTTACTTCTAAATCCATTCTCACTTACCTTCAAATCCATTCAAATAAACAAAAAAAAAAATTACCTTCAAATCTCCTCAATCACTCTCCTCCAAATCCATTCAAGTGAACAAGACCTTAAAGTGAACATCAATCAACCTCCAAATTCATTTGCCCAAATTTTCTTCAATAGTAAATAATCCTAAATGAACACAACATAAGATATTAATGTTTACTTTATAATGCTAGTAGTAAAATGAAATAATGTTTTGAGATTTTAATGAACACTATTTTTTTTTCTCTAAATTAAGTAGTTTTCTATCTTGATAATGAAAAAATAAAATTGTTAAGAAAATATGATTATTTTGATGAAATTATTTTGAAATATAGTATATTTGTTATTGTTCTTTGAAAAAAAAATTAAAATTTTAGTTATTGAAAAATGAATGTAATACAACTTATATATATATATATATATATATATATATATATATATATATATATATATATATATATATATATTGAAAATGAAAATGAATTGATACAATAAAATAAATAATACAACTTAGAAACATAATTCTAAAATCTTATCTCATTTAATATCAAGTCCAAACCTAAAATGTTAACAATAAAACCCTATCATAACACTGTTTACTGATATATTAGCACTTTATGGTATTCATTGTTTTTGTACCCAAACTTGCAAAGCTCCATATGGACAGATGAGAATTGTATGTTTAACCGTTAAAAACACTAACTTCGCTCTCGTCTTCGTTTTCTATGTAATGAAGATTTGGGGAATAACAAACCCTAACATAAGAACAAAACTTCGTGGACATCTAAAAGAATTTTCAATTTCATAAAACTCAGAAAAACAGATACGCACATGAAACAAACAAAGTAAGAAAAGAAAAAAATAGCAAATACATACAAACATTCGTATGAATAATTCCTAATACATAAAATTATTCATACTATTATATATGATCATCTGAATCTATGTATTGATATCATACTCTGAGGAATTATGCACTTATGGTGTCTTTTAATATCTTGTAGAGTCATTATGAATAGATTTCACTCTACCTCACACAAGGCTAATCGGTTAATTCTTGAGTGTAGTAAAGTACTAGGACCTCCCGTTCTTCTCACCACATACTTCATCTTTCTCTACTTAAGAATGAATGTTTAATAGATTGATATGGTACTCCCAATACCGAATCCATTCCTCAAGACATACACTATTGAAATCACTACAAGAAACTTATCATTGAAATTCATTCCATAACATTCATCATACATACTCACAACCATGTTATTAATCCATAATACATTTTAAATATATCTCATATCCATAGGAATCCATCTCAAATAAACCAAAACATCATAAAATCACAACATATACATTGACGCTCAAAAGTGGCACTCAACACTAGACCTTTACAAAAAAACAGTACTCAACGATAGTCTAGGCGAAAGATAACACTCAAAGATAGTCCTAACGTTATTCTTCTCATAAAATGTCGCGCTCAACAACGCCCTTTTTAAAACTCAATCACCTGGAATTAAATTGTTCCAAACCATGAAAAATAGTTGGCGCCAAAGTGTTTATATTTTTGCACACTCATGGTATAAGCGTAATGCTCAATAGTTTAGAGCTAAAATTCTCCTAGACCTGTACAAAAAATTGGTGCTCAACATCAGCTTATCATCACTCAACGCCATACCAAAAATCAACATACTTAAAACTATAATTTGAAAAAAAAAAAGATCTGTTCAAATGGTCAAATTAATATTCCTTACTTAGTACCTTGGTAAAAAAAATAGCTTTTAATGTCAGGATACATATCATACCAACTTACTCAAATGATTAGATCTTAGGTTACTTGATTCAACACCAATTCAAAGAATGCCATTAACACACAATCATTTAAAATTTTCAACAACTCAAACACCAATATCAACAGTTTAAACAATTTTATGCCAACTAGTCCTGCAAACTAAAATTCTCAAAGCATCTATCAATACATGTAATTAGTTTTTCTTACTTGAAAGATGACAAAACAACCACTACAAGATAAAATGTCATTACCTACAACCAAAATTCATAGGTAATTCACAAAATTTGTAGGTAAGATAGTGTTACCTACAAATTACTTACAGACAAAAATCTACAAGTAAAATGGTTGTAAGTAATATTACCTACAAATTTATTTGTAGGTAACCTATAGATTTTCCGTGTGTAATTACCTACAAATAAGCGATGTTTCACGAGTTGGGAGAAACGAGAAGAGAGGTGGTTCTCGACATTGGTTTTTATTGACGATACTAAGGCAGTCCTGGTGTCGTCGACAATGACTTTGGCCAGCCGGGGATGGTATGATGATGATGAGGGATCTGACACGATGATCTAAGAAATGACTAGGGTTTTTCTTCTAAATTGTAGCAATTCACACAAAATTTGCATTAAATCACCACGCATGTTTATATCTAATGCTTTTAGTAATTTTTAGGTGAAAAAGGGTAAAATATCAAGTTTATGCAAGATAATCAATCAAGATAATTGTCAAAATGTATGTGAATTATAAACAAAATAAACACTTATAAAAAGACTTGTGGTTTTATGCTATGTAGTTTTGTCAAATGATTTGTTAAGACCCTAGACAATATTATATCCATTTAATTGGTCTAAACTTTGGTGTAATTTTTCTTTAAATACTTAGTTGAATTAAATCTACATTGTTCAAAAGATTATTTCAGTGTGTGTCCCATGAAAGCTTCATTTCATCAATGTAGTTTGTTTGTCCACATTAGGAATCTTTCATGAAGTGTTTTTCTCTAAACCCAATTCCTTTAACTACAAAGTTCTCCAAATGTTTTAGATGAAACTCTAAGTTTGTTTTGTCTCAGAATTTTGTTAGATTAACTATGTGAGATAATGACTCAAGTTCGTCCATCCTTCAAGGTGTGTTAATGAAATATTTCAGACTAATCATTCAGTTTGTTTATACAACATATTAGATGCAATATTTCAGATGAAGTCTTTGATATCTTATTTTATTGGCTCAAATTCAAAATGTGTACAATAAAACATCCAAATTATAATAATCATAATAAATCTTTTAAAAATTAAAAAAGTATTATTTCATAAATATGAGATGTTACAAGGGGTCTTCACTTGTTTATTAAAAAACTATAACTTAAGAATATTGTCACACTCTAATGACATATCCCTTAAATACATGTTTTAAAGTGTAAGATGTGTTATGTAATTGATTTTGTATAGATATTTGAAGTTATAAGATTGATGTGTAGGGATTGAAATATATGATGAATTAATCTATATAATGTGATGTATTGGATTCAGGGAAGATTTATGCATACGATTGTATCATAGTCAAGTTATAGTTGTTATATTAAGCATAAAAGTTACAGTTGGCAAAGTGGGTCATAGTGGCTTAGCACACCAAACTAGCATGCCAAAGGTGGGTTGAGACGGACTTGCCTATTAGTTTAATTTTTTAAAATTAAAAATTGAAATAAAAATAATTTAAAAGAATAAATTTTCTATATCATATTTTAAGGATGCAAATATGCAATACCAATGGACACTTACAAATTAAATTTCAATTATTTAATACAACATGCATATGTAATATAATCAATTAAAAGCTTGAAAAATATTTATATGATTAAATATATTTTTAATATATATATTGAAATAAAAAAGTTTTAAAAAAATTTGAAGGATCGGCTTGCCAACCTACCAACTCGTCCATTAACGGGACAAATTAAGATTTGTAGTCTATTTTAATATAATGGGTCAGCATGTCTCTTCCTATTTTTCTGTGGCTAATGGCTAGGTGGGTTAACTTATTTTGCCACTTCTCACAAAGACACATTAAGAAAAAAAGTTATTCCAACTAATTCAATAGTCTAAATAAGGGAGATTAAAACATCCATTTATGAGAAGTTGGATGAGTTTCTTGTATCATGTTTTATACAATAGGTATAAGATGTCACCTTAACATAAAAAATTGGTATTAAATTTTGATTAATCAAGTATTAATTTACAATGAGACATACTTAACACAGGTCTTTTAATAAATTGCCAAAATTCATAGAAAAAACTTAAATATTATGAAACTTAAAATCACATTTGACATATTGTCTCTTTTGGTGTTTAAAATTCTATTACATTTTTATCCTTAGAAAAGTGTATCGGTTAAAATATATTTAAATTGTTATTAATCTCGACTCTTAAGTTATGTGAGACTATTGACCATCGTTTAATCTAGTTGAGGTTTAAAGAAATGAAAATTTATCTTAGAAATATTTTTTTCATTTTCCCAATTCAAGACTAAAGATGTGAGGATTCATCTTTAAAAAAATTAGCTCATAGGAACAAAAGTTTATTTTTAAAATCTCTTTTCCTTTTCTATATAATGTTTCATTCCCAAGTTTATTGAAATAACATAATTATAGTTAATTATCACATATAAAATATTATGAGTTATTTTATTTAAGAATGTAAAGTGATTTCAATTATAAATAGTATTTATTTGTTTAATGAACTATGTTTTAAAAGGGAATTGTAAGTTAGTAATATATAGAATGTGTGTGAGTGTGGATGTGTATTTTGACTATTAAACTAATTTTTATTTTTATTTTTTTTAAAATATGCTAATTTAATATATTTTCTAACTTTGCCGTGCTAACAAATTAAGTCTAAAAATAAAAAGATAAACCACATATTCCCAATAAAGTTTAGGAATACATTTACATATTTTTAAAACTTAAAGACTAAATATCTCAATTTAAAAATCTAGTGATAAAAGTTATAATAAAATACAAACACGGAAAAATAAAAATAAGATCCTCACCTACGAGCTTAGATAGTAGCAGGAACGTTTTGTATATCTTTTAAACGTATTCTACTTTCTGATTCTAAATAAAAAAAACATTTTATCCCTTAGTTTAAATTGTTTATTAAACCATAATAGTTGCATTAGGGAAAATTGTCAAATTATTCTTATCTTCTGCTTTGTTTGTTTTTTTTTTTTCTCTCCATGACTTTTCTCTCGTATATTGGGTTAAAGACTATTAATGTGACATGTGATATAGCGTATTATTTAAACAGTTATCGAATAAATAAGTAATGATTTTCGTTATGTATGCATAAAGAACCATAACATTATAGGAAGATGAATTCATAGAAAATAATTATTAAAACTTAATAGCGACCATAATTAGGTGTATGTAATACAAAAAGGCATAGTACTATGAATTGATTCATCATGATTCTTGAAAGTCAAAACAAGAACATGATTAATAAAAACGTCGTTGGCATTTAAAGATCAAAACTAACTGATCATTGATTCACACATATAAGTCGAGTGGTTTGAATTTGACTAGTTAAGTTGAAACAAACAGAGTATAGTTTTTGGAGGTCCCTTTCCCTACCATCAAAATTCAACTCACCATTTCTGTAGATGATGCAGTTCGTATTAGCAAATTAAAACACGAAACAACTTCATCAGTTCTGTGTGAATGGAATTTTTAGACAATAAATAAATAAATAAATAAATAACTATCATATATAATTAAAATAATTATTATGCATATATAGTTCACTTTGTTTAAAAAAATTAATAATATGGTCTCAATAATCGAATTGACTAATTGTTTAGGTGTCACATGATTTGGATAACACGTCACTAACATATCACGTCATTATTTTCTTGATAATGTTTCATCTGACAGCAGCATTAAAATAATATGTTGTTAAAAAGAATGAAACAGAAATTTAAAAATAGTGAATAAAATGAAAGAAAAAAAGAGGATTTGAATTAGTTTGACTTAAGTATAGTGTGTGTAAATGAAGAGGTAAAAAAAAGAGAATGCACAGTGATCCAAAGGCTTGGGGGAAGGAACGGCGTCGTAAAAGACATAAGAGAGGTTGGTTCAGAAACTGCATTGCGTTCCTTTTATGTCATGTTTTCTTCCTTCTCTTCCTATAAATTACTTCCACTCTCTTCACATTTTTTCCCACATCTCTCTTTTCATTGCAGTTCAAATCTTTCTCTTTCTCTATCGCTCTACAACTTTCTTCCACTGCAGGTGAATCTATTTTCTAATATTATTATTATTATTATTATTATTAAAATTTCATTCTTTTTTGGCATTCTTTCTAATGTGTCACTCCATGCATGCATCACGGGACTATCATTCAACTGCCCCGAGTCCTTAGTTCTTTTTCTTGTGACAGTTAAGATCCGATTCATGTGTTTTCCTTCGCTTTACGTTCATGCTCGTGATTTCATTCCTCTTAATCTGTAATACTTGTTTGAGCTGTTCCTGATCACTTCCAACATTGTGGGTACTGTGCCCTTTAGAAAAGACGCTCCTTGTGCATGTATGGCTTCATTCAATGTGAAAATTTCTCAAATGAGATTCGATTATTTGCATGGGTTAATTGGTTTAATCCGCTTGATATGCTTTGTTCTTATTTTTTCACCGCTTCTTATCTGGGAGTCTGAAAATTGATTGTTATGATGATTTAAAAATTAACCCGATTTTATGTGACTGTACGTCTTTTGGTTGATTTCATGTGATAACTTCTTCAAATCGACCGAATTCTTAGTTCTTTTATTTAATCAATATGATCTCACAGATGATCAAGTCTGACTCTTGTTTCCACTTCTGCAGAGAAGGAAAGCTTTTGATAAAGAGATACAGAAATAGCCTTGTAATTTTGGCTTGAAAAGTCATGGCAAAGGAGCAAATTCAGGTACTAAATGCGCTTGATGTTGCAAAAACGCAATGGTATCATTTCACAGCAATCGTCATCGCTGGAATGGGTTTCTTCACCGATGCATATGATCTATTCTGCATATCCCTTGTAACAAAGTTGCTTGGCCGCATATATTACCATGTTGACGGTGCATCAAAGCCCGGTACATTGCCTCCCAATGTTGCAGCTGCAGTAAATGGTGTGGCTTTCTGTGGAACACTTTCAGGTCAGCTTTTCTTTGGTTGGCTTGGTGATAAGATGGGAAGGAAAAGAGTGTATGGCATGACTCTGATGATGATGGTGATATGTTCCGTCGGTTCCGGCCTTTCATTCGGTCATAGTGCAAAATCTGTAATGGCAACTCTCTGTTTCTTCCGGTTCTGGCTTGGATTTGGCATTGGTGGAGACTATCCACTTTCTGCTACCATAATGTCTGAGTATTCTAACAAGAAGACTCGCGGGGCCTTCATTGCTGCAGTGTTTGCCATGCAGGGTTTTGGCATTTTGGCAGGTGGTATATTTGCAATTATAGTTTCAGCTGCATTCAATAGCAGGTATACTGCTCCAGCATATGAGGTTGATCCAGCCGGGTCAACAGTCGTACAAGCAGACTACATTTGGAGGATAATTGTGATGGTCGGAGCACTCCCAGCGGCATTGACTTACTACTGGCGGATGAAGATGCCGGAAACTGCCCGTTATACTGCTCTAGTAGCCAAGAACATGAAGCAGGCAGCAGCAGATATGTCTAAGGTTCTGCAGGTTGAGATTCAAGCTGAACCACAGAGTGAAGATCCGGCAAAGCCCAAGCCATATGGCTTGTTCTCAAAGGAGTTCCTCACTCGTCATGGACTGCATCTGCTTGGTACATCAAGCACTTGGTTCTTACTTGATATTGCATTTTACAGTCAAAATCTTTTCCAGAAGGACATCTTCAGTGCAATTGGTTGGATACCTCCAGCCAAAACCATGAATGCTATTGAGGAGGTTTACAAAATTGCAAGGGCTCAAACACTCATTGCTCTGTGCAGTACAGTTCCTGGCTACTGGTTCACGGTGGCTTTCATTGACAGGATAGGAAGATTTGCTATCCAATTGATGGGCTTCTTCTTCATGACTGTCTTCATGTTTGCTCTTGCCATCCCATATGACCACTGGACTCATAAGGATAACCGGATAGGATTTGTGGTGATGTATTCATTGACCTTTTTCTTTGCAAACTTTGGGCCCAATGCTACCACTTTTGTGGTGCCAGCAGAGATTTTCCCTGCTAGATTCCGAAGTACTTGTCATGGAATTTCATCAGCATCTGGAAAGCTTGGGGCTATAGTTGGTTCCTTTGGATTCTTGTACTTGGCACAAAACAAGGACAAAAGCAAAGCTGATGCAGGGTACCCTGCAGGTATTGGTGTAAAGAATTCACTTATAGTCTTAGGTGTAGTTAACGTTCTTGGCTTCTTCTGCACTTTCTTGGTTCCTGAGGCAAAGGGAAGGTCGTTGGAGGAGATGTCAGGTGAGAATGAAGAGGATGTTGGGACCGGTGAAGAATCAGAACAATCACATTCTCACAACAACAACAACAAAACTGTTCCGTATGTTTAGGATAACTTCGTCTATAATGTTGTTGTTACAATAAAGTAGTGGCTTCAATTACACTTGGAAAGCACAGGCTTTCCTTGCCCATCACCAATATTTCTGTTAAATTTTGCTTGGACATCATGTAGGAAGAACTAGGGCTATCTCGTTTAAGAATATTGGCAAACTTGAGTTCCATTTGATGTATAATCATATTGGTGTATAGAACTTTCAATAACTAGTTTCACAGACCGGCTATGTTCTGCATGTCATCTTTATTTTCAATTTCACTTAACTCTAACGACAACGATGGCATTACACGAGGCATGTCTATAATTGAAATCTTTAAAAAAACAGACTACGGTTGAATAAAAGTCCGTGATGACTGTACGAATATAAATAATATAAGGATCTTATCGTCTGAAATTCTGAACAGTGCCCCGTTTCCTAGGTGCTTATGTGAATACAGAAAAAGATTATTTATTTTTCAATGTGAGTAGGAAATAGAAGTAGGAAAAAGAAAGAAATAGCAAATAACAAAAAGAAAACTAACTTTTTCTGGGGATGTAAAATAAACATGAGTAGAAGACTAAACTTTTAATGATAAAAAAACTAAAATTTTATATTATTGTCAAAATAATAATTTCACATTTCATTCTAACAGTATAAAATTATTAAAAAAATATTATATATTTAATATATTTAATATTAAAGAATATGTAACTGAAAATATGTTATTGTCTCAAACATAATAACATAAATATATATATATATATATATATATATATATATATATATATATATATATATATATATATATATATATATATATATATATAAGAGTCTTATACACTTAAAAGATATTATTAGGGTTAAATATGTTTTTTATTCCTTAACTTTTAGTGAAAATTAGAATTAGTCCCTCTACAAAAGTTTGTACTAATTTAGTTCTCAAACTTTAGAAATGTGTGAATTTAGTCCTTTTAACCAAATTTTGTTAACTTTATTTGATGTTTCAAACGCATTTCTAAGTTAACATTGAAGGAAAAATGTGTCAATTGGTATAAACAACTCAAATGCTATCATGAAACGCACTTGAAACATCAAACAAACCTAACAAAATTTAGTTAAAAGGACTAAATTCACATATTTTTAAAGTTTGGGGACTAAATTAGGTCAAAGTTTTGAAGAGGGACTAATTTCAATTTTCACTAAAAAGTTAAGGGATCAAAAACATATTTAACCCATATTATTACAATGAGTAAAAAACATAATAAAGTTTTTCAAGAAACGAACGTAAACAAGGATGATAATCCTGTACTGGATTTACGATAATATCTTTCTATGTTTATACCATTAAGGTGATCATTACAAACAAGAAAAATTACAAATAAACATACAAAGTAGAAATGATAAGCTAATGTACCAAAAAAAAACAATCACACAACATGTATAAAGATATTAATACATATAAACATTCATATCAACAATTCCTAACACATGTAATCATTCTTACTAGAATCAACCATTTGAGTACATGTATCGATATCAGACCCTAGTGAGTTATGCACTTGTAGTGACCTTTACTGCTCTATATAGTCATTATGAATGAGTTTCACCCTTTCCTAAATTTTATTATTTCAGCTTAATTTTTTCTTTTCTGAAATTACTATAACCTAAAGAATACGTTCACCAAAATAATATTTCTAAACAACTTTTACAAACACCCCGAGAAAACGATGTTATAACATGAAACGCCCAAAATTATTAGTTGCCATTTTTTTCAATGACAAATTTACCAAACAAAAAAGTATACTTAAAGTTTTCCATATACATTTACAAATGATGAACACGACTTCCATTTCCTAAAGAGAATATTGTCAAAAAGAACACTCTATTATGTTGAAATCAAACCAAAGAAGGAATCTAGAAAACGTTTACCAATGTTGTAACCTTTAATTTTTAAGATTCTCTCATATAGATATATTTGTACAAACATTTGCAAAAGAATAAAAAATATTAGACAAATATATGTTTTTCATCCCAAAATTATTTTCAATAATTATATTATATTTTACAAATTAAATATATAAATATTTTCCCTATACCTTATAAAAATCATGTAAAACATTTTTCCTTGACAAACCATGTATAAAACTTATAATCACCGCAGAGTTCTACTCTTTCATGTATCGTTTGTTACATTTTATATGACTTTTATAAATGGTAAGAACGAAATAAGCATATATGTAATTTTTTAATATAATTTGAAGACGAAAAATATATTTCATTTAAACTTTGATTTTATATTTGCTTTAAATATGTTTATGAAGAAAGTAATCTAATAAGAATGTTGAATGCATGTGTTTTGGGGGAACTAATTTGGGAAGTTGGCATTAGAGACAGAGAGAATCAAGTGGAAAAATGAAATAGAAGATGTTTGATCAAAATCCCATATGGAGCATCCAAGTTAGGTGGAAAGGAAGGTAGAATTAGGCCTTTATGGGATGAGCATTGCAAGTGCCACAAAAGATGCCTTTGTAGTTAGTCACAACCATTCATGCATAAAGTCATATACTTTCAACCATACTTTTACTCCTAAAATATTTTTCCACGCCAAACAACATGGCTGTCATGAGAAAAAGAAATCATAAAAGCTTACACGCACCAAAAGGTAACAACTAATTTCATAATCCAATCAAAACGATAAACTTTATTTAAGATTAATCATGGGCTAAGCTGACATCCCTACGTAAACTGTGGAAGTTTGTGCCATGAAGCAATGTAAGATCATCAATATACCTATATATGGATCTACTTACGGATCAGTGATGGGCAGAATCATGAGCTACCGATCTAAAGCCAACCTATAATTTCTTGTAAAATATTTTTGGTTATTATACTTGTGTTCTTGTAGTTATCTTTTGCAATTTTTTAGTTTGTATCGTTGTAACTGAAATATTCTCATATTCTTGGAGAATAAAAACAATTTGAAAGCATTTTACCTATAAATAAAATATTAACTCTCACCGTCAAGCAACGAAACTATTTTGGTTTAAGCATTATTTGGGTTAAGAAAGTTCTTGATATTTTTTGTTTTCAGTAAAAGGTACTTAGTTTTTGCCAAAACAATTAACACCCATCATGGGCCTATGTGAAACTAAATATATATAAATAAGAGTCTTATACACTTAAAAGATATTATTACACTGAGTAAAAAACATAATAAAGTTTTTCAAGAAACGAACATAAACAGGGATGAAACATCTTAACTTTATACTTTAGTACCACTCTAATCCTGCACTGGATTTACGAGAATATCTTTCTATATTTATATCATTAAGGTGATCATTACAAACAAGAAAAATCACAAATAAACATACAAAGTAGAAATGGTAAGCTAATGTACCAAAAAAAACAATCACACAACATGTATAAAGATATTAATACATATAAACATTCATATCAACAATTCCTAACACATGTAATCATTCTTACTAGAATCAACCATTTGAATACATGTATCGATATCAGACTCTAATGAGTTATGCACTTGTGGTGACTTTTACTGCTCTATATAGCCATTATGAATGAATTTCACCCTTTCACACATAAGACTAGTCCATTAACGTCTTTGGTTAAGGTAAAGCCCCTAAACTAGAACCTCCTACTCCTCTCACCATGTACCTCATCCTTCTCTACCTGAGATTGGATAGTTGTTAGAATAATAGGATAACTACTAATACGTAATACATACATCAATACATACATCAATACATACACTATTAAAATAACTATCAAAAACTTCTCCTTGAAATTCCTTTCACAAAATTCACCATACATACTCACAACCATGTTATCAATTCATAATACATTTTAAATATATCTCATATCTATAGTAATTCATCTCAAACAAACCAAAACATAAGAAAATATCAACATATACACTAACGCTCAAAAGTGGTGCTTAGTTCTAGACCCTGCAAAAGATAACACTTAGTAACAGTCATAACGCTCAACGCTAAATCTTTTGCAAAAGACAAGACTCAATGACAGTCATGGCACTCAACATCATTCTTCTTGCAAAATGTCACGCTTAGTGACACCCTTTTGCAACTCAACGACCCAAAATTAAATTGTTCCAAATCGTGAAAAATGGTTGACGCCAAAGCCTTCGTATTTTTGCACATTCAAGACTCTGGAGCTAAAATGCTCTCGCACTTGCACAAGGAACTAACACTCAACGTTAGCTTGTTATCGATTAATGTCACACCAGAAATCAACATACTTAAAACTATGATTTAGGGAAGAAGAGACCTATTCAAAATGGTCAAATTGGTATTCCTTACTTAATACCTTGGTCAAAAACAACTTTCAATGTCAGGATACATACCAACTTGCTCAAATGATCAAATCCTAAGTTCCTCAATGCAACACCAATTCAAACAATGCAATTAACACATAAACATTTAACACAAATAGATTTTCAACAGCTTAAGCACCAATATCAACAGTTCAACCAATTTCGTGCCAACCAATCATATGCAAACTAAAATTTTCAAAGCATCTATAATTTTCAAATAAGGTAATTAGTTTCTCTTACATGAAAGATGACCAAACAATTCTATAACCCTCAAAAACACCTTTAGACACACAAGAAGTCGTAAATGTCCCTATAAACAACACAAATGTTCAGGACACACCGTTATAATCACTAATCAACATATACTCTTATTATTTAAAATACACTATTAATTCTAAAATACAAATCTTTAAGTTCCTACAATAAATTTGGACAAAAATTATATCAAATAATCACTACCAAATAGGTAGAAGATCTAAAGATTATATTTTTTATATTTTAAAACAAGAATAAAAAAAAATACTTATAATTGTACATAAAATGTAACATATTTCACTTAAAGAATGCATAAGAATATACATGTTTTTTTACTCAAAACACGTCTTTTGGGTTTTTTTTTTTTTATTTTTACTTTTAAAAATGACCACTTTAAGCCCAAATATTATAAATAAATCTAAAGAAATCAAATAAAATTTATTATTATAAAAATTAATTGTTTTATCTTAGAAACTTAAAAAGAATGCACTTTAACCAAATTCTTAAAAAAATGTATGATTTAATATTGAGTTTAAGATTTAGAATCGGTATTTCATCCAATATCTTAAAATATATTTATTTGTATTTTATTATTTAAAAATATGAGCGTTAACTATGGTTTTTTCTGCCACTTTCTTATAATGAGATTACTACTCAAATTATAATTTTTAAGTAGTCACTTATTTTTATCAAACAATTACTCTGTTCTTTTATGATTAGAAATAAAGTTCAGTATCTTTTTTATTATATATTTGTGTTTAGTTAGTATGCAAGTTTTAAAAGATTCGTTGATAAATATTTAGTATTATTATGTATTATTGTGAAAGCCTTTTATAATGATAAACATTTATTAAATTTTGAATGTACTTTGTGCGTAATTATTATCGTAAAAGCTTTTTAAATTAAAAGGTTAAATAAATAAAATTTGCTAACATATAAATATTTTTCGCTAAAAGTGTCGCAGTAGTAATTTATTTTCTAATACACGCAAAAATGGGTAGAATTTATCCTTATTGAGTAAAACATTTTGTTCTTAAGTTGTCATTCACAAAATAATAATCTTTTTTTAAGTTAGAACTCCCATATTTAAATTGAAATTGGAGTTTTGATTATAAATCTAAAATATGGTTATACAATTAAAAGGATTAATTTTCTATGTTTTAATTTCATAGAAATAAACATTCTAGCTAGTACCAGAAATGAAAAAAATTACATTATCAGTCAATTAGAAGCAATAATTGGATATGATTTTTGAAATAATCAAAATCAAAAATTGATAAACTTACTTAATTATGGCTAAACATTTTGGTGAGTGATTATTATAGTTAAACATGACCCTTTACTCTGTCGTAAACACAACATTTAGTAATTAAAACGCCGATGGAAAATTAAGCTCTGGAAATAGCGTAGCGGAGGCTTTTTGGGGTAGCCGGCGAAGCAATTCGTTAATTCTCCATGGATATGGTGTTCTGTTCTGCACCCATTCTCTCTCTTTTCGTTCGTTATTATGTGGCTTATTTATGTGGGTTCAAACTTCAAATTAATTATTGAAAACACAGGAGAAGAAAGAGGGTAAAGCCTCCCTGTTGTGGTTCGAAACCTCGGACTCTGTTTGTCGCCAACACCAGTTTGAGCCCGATGGTCGACTCTCCGTATGTCACTCTTCAATGTCTCTTTTTTTTTACTCTCCGTATCTAACAAACATGTTATTTTCAAAACCCTCATGACTTGTATGCTAGGAATTTGGTCAACGTCAACTCACTTCAGAAGCTGAAATTTATAATTTGATGTTAACACAACTGAAAATGGTGTTGATTTCTTCCTGTTATGTCAGCTGTTTGACTCTTAAAACTCAAATTTGTGATATGATATCGTGTGTTTGTGTGGGTAAGCAAAGTATGGGTCGTGTTCTAAAATTATTTGTGTTTGAATTTCAAAGTGTTTGTGTGGCTTTCTTCACCCTAACAAGTGTTTTTAGTTTCTTTGTAGGTTGTGATTGTTGGTGATTCCAGGCCCTTCTACCAAAGGGTGGTTGGAGCTTTCATGAATAAATTTTATCCCTCGGGATATCCATACAGGTTTATTTATTTTTCCTAAAAATATGTTATGGTTTATGGTGTAGAAACTAGGAAAGCTTGTTCAGTGATAGTGTTTTTTTGTGTTTCTCTTCCAGTGTGAATGAAGGCTACCTTAGATACACACAGTTTCGAGCCCTGCAACATGTTACCAGGGCAGCGCTATCGGTGCTATCAACTCAGGTCTTCTTCCGGTAACATGAAACACTCATAAAGGATGTAATGGAAAATGTTCCTTTCTTTGACATTGGAAAATCAAACTTGCTTTCTTGGCAACTGAGATATAGAGTACCCTTTGTTCATACTTAGTAATATTTGTTGATTGTAATTATGTATTACGTAATCTTTTTCATGAATTGATTATCATGAAATAATTAAGTGGATATCCTTGGTCTCTATGCTTATTCTTCTGCAGTCCTTACTATTTGCTGCAGGGTTGCGGCCCACTCCTGCACAAGCGACAGCTGTTAGTTGGGTAATGTGATATTAATTTCAAATTGACAATTTCTCAAATCAGCAGTCACCATGGAATGTGTTTTATGTATGAACTGGATGTTTTCTCTGGCTTATGTCCAGATTTTGAAGGATGGAATGCAACATGTGGGGAAGGTGATCTGTAGCAATTGGGGTGCTAGAATGGATTCTGAGCCTAAACGTTGGAGACTGCTAGGTTTGCATGTGGGCTGGTGCTTTTCTTCACCGCCTTCTCTCATTGATATATCATGTTAGCTCTTAATTGCTAAGTTCTCAAGTTGTCTGACAATTAGCTTTATACTTTCTGCAGCTGATGTTCTCTATGATATAGGCATTGGCTTAGAAGTTCTTTCTCCATTATGCCCACATCTTTTTCTTGAAGTGGCAGGCTTAGGAAATTTTGCAAAGGTTTAAGTTCTTCAAAAATAATTAAATATTTCGGTAGAGTTTGCAATATAAAGTTGGCTCATATCTAATGGCTCATTCAACCCTATGTTTGTCATGTTTGGGGATTTTAGCATCCTGTTCTGGATTTTGAGTGAAAGTATCATTTATTTTAGGCAACTTACTTCTCTTTCTGTTATTGTGGAGTCAACAGGGGATAGCAGTTGTTGCAGCAAGAGCAACAAGGTTGCCCATATATTCTTCATTTGCTAAAGAAGGAAATCTCAGCGACCTATTTGCTAAAGGGGAGGCTTTCTCAACTCTCTTTAGTGTTATAGGAATTGGAGTTGGAATTCAATTAGCATCTACTATCTGCGGATCAATGCAGGGAAAGGTATAGAGCTTTTATTCTTTGTTGGGCCTCGGTGTTCTATTAACTGTGGATTCTGACTCTTGCAATTAGCTTGCGCTAACAAGGTATGTGATGATGTTCTTGGACGTGGTTATTACTGAAAGGCTTGAGAATTGAAATATATAAACATTATGTGAAAATTTTTGAAGTTGATCACAATATTACATGCCATTTCAACACCCGTTCCCCCCATAAAATGTATTTTAATTTATATAGAAATGGGTAGGGGGGAACATAATTAATTCACTTTTAGGAGAGATCTTCCATGAAGTTGGACTGAGCTTCCGAAAGAACTCAAGATTAAGCTTCTTGATTATATTCCAGCTGGCACCAAGGGAAGGCTAAGTCTTCATTTAATCTTCTTAACAATGCAAGTTGGTACTACTCGGTTTATAATTCTTAGGCGCTGTCAAAATTATTAGGATAAATTGTGCTAAATAGCAATTTAACGTTCATCAACCCCCAAAGGTTAATTTTCTTTTTCTTTTAGGGATAACCTGCAAAATAAACCAGAACTTCAATAGAGAGGTAGATTGAAAATTGTTTTGTTAAATTGCTAAGGTTAATATGTAATTTTTAACCAGAAGTTAGAGAATAAATAGTAATGGCTAGTGATGAAAATTTAACGTGTGCAATTTAAACCAAAAGTTACAGTAGAAGGCTAGATTGGAATCAAATGTTGATGAGGTCATGGGCATGTAGGGTGTATATGTATTCTTTATTTGCAATTAGAACCATTACTCAAAATATTAAAGGAAACATTTTCTAGATGCAAGTATTCGTTTTATTTATAATTCCGAACTGTGGATTATGAAACTTTTTCGGTCAGTTGTTTGTGGATCCACCATCCTTTCAATCATTGGTCGTATTTATTGCACTCAGGATCATTGCTCAGAATGTAAAAGGAAACGAGTATTTGTTTCCTAGTTCACTTTATAGAGATATAATTGATCATGTTGCATATCTTAATGATAATTATACTTGTATTGAAGTCTGATCATTCCAGCTGATGAAATTTTGAGACTATTTTTGTCAGTTGGTTGCGGGTCCTCTCCTTTCAATTATACATTTATACAGCGTGTCTGAAGAAATGAGAGCAACTCCTATCAATACCTTGAATCCACGAAGAACTGCAATGGTGGTGGATGATTTTCTCAAGGTTTAGTTTTAAGTGTTGAAGTAAATGAAAACTCATGATTTCGGGAACGGATACAGTGACTTTTCTTTTCCGGGAAAAATCATGCAACTTTAGTTAACTTTGTTCAATTTTTAACTAGTTTCTTTTGTATTTTTTTTTTTTTGGAAAATTGAAATTGGTCATTCAACACATGAAAATTAACTATATTTACATGACTTTTTCCGGGAAAAAGTCACTGAATCCGTCTCTCATAATTTCCCGTCCATTATGTGTAAAAAGAAAAAAAAAATTGAAATTCTGATTGACTGTTTGATGAATTCCAATGCAGGCAGGAGTTGTATCAAGCCCTTCTGATCTAAGATATAGGGAAAATCTGCTGTTTAATCTGCAACTCAAAGAAGATACGGGAAATGTAAAAGTGGGGAAGGCTGTGCACAAGGCCATTAGGCCTTCCAGGCTTTGCAGTCACAACCATATAGTCCTATACTTCCAACCCTACTTTTACTTCTAAAATACTTTTCCACGACAAACAACATGGCAACCATGAGAAAAAGAAATCATTTACAAGCACCAAAAGGTAACTGTGGAAGTTTGTGCATTAAGCAATGTAGGATGTCAATATACCTATATATGGATCAGTGATAGGCAGAATCATGAACCCCCATGTGATGCATTAAGTCTTCTCCTTTCACACGCTCTTCTCACTTCCCAATATTCTCTTTTCATGTTTACACTTTATGTTGCACCATCTGCTACGCAATGTTAACGGCTCCTAAAAGACGTAAGAGAGGTTGGTTCAGAAACTGTATTGTGTTGCTTTTATGTCACGTTTTCTTCCTTCTCTTCCTATAAATTACTTTCGCTCTCTTTACATTTTTTTCCCACATCTCTCTTTTCATTGTACTTCAAATCTTTCTCTTTCTCTATCGCTCTACCACTTTCTTCCACTGCAGGTGCATCCATTCTCTAATATTATTATTATATAAAATTGCATTCTTTTTTCGTATTGTCATGCATCTTTCTAATGCGTCACTCCATGCATGCATCACGGGACTATCATTCTACTCTCGAGTCCTTAGTTCTTTTTCTTGTGACAGTTAAGATCCGTTTCATGTGTTTTCCTTCGCTTTACGTTCATGCTCATGATTTCATTCCTCTTAATCTGTAATACTTGTTTGAGCTGTTCCTGATCACTTCCAACATTGTGGGTACTGTGCCCTTTAGAAAAGACGCTCCTTGTGATGGTCCAGCATCACAAGCATATGAGGTTGATCCAGGCGGGTCAACAGTCGTACAAGCAGACTACATTTGGAGGATAATTGTGATGGTCGGAGCATTCCCAGCGGCATTGACTTACTACTGGCGGATGAAGATGCCAGAAACTGCCCGTTATACTGCTCTAGTAGCCAAGAACATGGAGAAGGCAACAATTAATTTGATTAATTATTATTATAAAACAGTTAATTTTTATAATAATAAATTTTATTTGATTTTTTTTAGATTTATTTATAATATTTGGGCTTAAAGTGGTCATTTTTAAAAATAAAAATAACAAAATCCAAAAAAGTGTTTTGAGTAAAAAAAAAAACATGTATATTCTTCTCCATTCTTTAAGTAAAATATGTTACATTTTAATGTACAATTATACGTATTTTTTTATCTTTGTTTTAAAATATAAACAATATTCTTGTTGGATACCTCCAGCCAAAACCATGAATGATATTGAGGAGGTTTACAAAATTGCAAGGGCTCAAACACTCATTGCTCTTTGCAGTACAGTTCCTGGCTACTGGTTCACGGTGGCTTTCATTGTCAGGTTTAGAATGAAGAGGATGTTGGGACCGGTGAAGAATCAGAACAATCACGTCTCATAGCAACGAAACAGTTTCCTAGTAGAAACTAGGGACGGACAAAAATAACTAGTTAAATTTAGAAAAAAAATGAACTTATTATATTTTTAATGCAGTTAATGGATTAAGTTAAAGATTAGTTGAGAATCAAATGATGCAGTTTCTAAAAAAAATGACATTAAATTGATTTGTGTGAATATATATTTAAATAAATAAAAAAATAAATATTTAAAAATAATTATTTATTTTTAAATACTTATTTATTTTATTTATTTAAATCCAAGATCACGTAAATCAATCTAATATAGTTCTTTTAGAGATATTGCATCATTTGATTCTCAATTAATCTAACTCAGTGAATTAACTGCACTAAAAATATAATAAATTTATTTTTTCTAAACTAAACTAGTTATTTTTGTCCGTACCTAATTTTTACTAGGAAACAGTTTCGTTGCTACGAGGATGTGATTGTTATGATTCTTCACCGGTCCCAACATCCTCTTCATTCTCACCTGACAATGAAAGCCACGGTGAACCAGTAGCCAGGAACTGTATTGCACAGAGCAACGAGTGTTTGAGCCCTTGCAATTTTGTAAACCTCCTCAATATCATTCATGGTTTTGGCTGGAGGTATCCAACCAATTACACTGAAGATCTAAAGGTTATATTGTTTATATTTTAAAACAAAGATAAAAAAATACGTATAATTGTACATTAAAATGTAACATATTTTACTTAAGGAATGGAGAAGAATATACATGTTTTTTTTAAACTCAAAACACTTTTTTGGATTTTGTTATTTTTATTTTTAAAAATTACCACTTTAAGCCCAAATATTATAAATAAATCTAAAAAAATCAAATAAAATTTATTATTACAAAAATTAATTGTTTTATCTTAGAAACTTAAAAAGAATGCACTTTAACCAAATTCTTAAAAAAACGTATGATTTAATATTAAGTTTAAGATTTAGAATTTAATGGTGGGTCAGTAATATTTCATCCAATATTTTAAAATATATTTATTTGTATTTTATTATTTAAAAATATGAGCGTTAACTATTGTTTTTTCTGCCACTTTCTTATAATGAGATTACTACTCAAATTATAATTTTTAAGTAGCCACTTATTTTATCAAACAATTACTCTGCTCTTTTATGATTAGAAATAAAGTTCGGTATCTTTTTTATTATATATTTGTGTTTAGTTAGTATGAAAGTTTTAAAAGATTCGTTGATAAATATTTAGTATTATTATGTATTATTGTGAAAGCCTTTTATAATAATAAACATTTATTAAATTTTGAATGTACTTTTTTTGCGTAATTATTATCGTAAAAGCCTTTTAAATTAAAAGGTTAAATAAAGAAAATTTGCTAATATATAAATATTTTTCGCTAAAAGTGTCGCAGTAGTGATTTATTTTCTAATACAGGCGAAAATGGGTAGAATTTATCCTTATTGAGTTAAACATTTTTTTCTTAAGTTGTCATTCACAAAATAATAATATTTTTTTAAGTTAGAACTCCCATATTTAGAACTCCCATATTTAGTTTGTTGTTTTAGTGTATGGAGTGGTGGAATTGAGTTTTAGGTAGTCTAAAGTGTGTAGTTTGGGGTTTAGAGTGATCATTGAGGTAGAGGTCTCTTCTTAGATATTTCTCAGTGCCTAAGGGGTCGTAGAAACTATTTAAACTTGTGTAGAGAGTTACAAAAGTCAAAATATAGGTGAATTTTAGAAGCTGATGCAACGTTGGGCGCTCCCCAAGCCCCTCTGAGTGCCCATTGGGCACCCTTTTTGTGAGAGGAACTCACTTGAGCGTCACTACACCACTTTTGGGCTTTTGAAATCTCAAATTTCGGGTTTCAAATATCAATTTTTGACACTTTTTATACGTTTTGGAGGTTTTGGATCCTTTCAGAGCTGTTGGTGAAGGTTTCAAAGTTGTTTTCCTTGCCTAATCTGAGTATCGAGTTGTTGTGAAGAAAATTGTGTTATTGTGTGATTTCTAATGACTTGTAAGGGTGTTTCTAGTTCTTTAATGTATGATCAGTAGTCTCATTTATTGGTATACTAATGTGAAGTGATCTTAATGGTTTTAAAGGTATGGAAGAAAGTTCTAAGGAGGAACTTCTCAGTGGTGGTTTCAAGTATTGTAAGTATGAATATGAAAAGCTCAGTCTTGGAGTTCATCCTGACATTTTAATGGTCATATATTCTCAAGTAGAGATGGGTGAGGCATGTTGTGAGAATAATAGGAGTTCCTAGTCTAGGGGCTTTACCTTGGCCTAAGACAAGTGATAACGAACTAACCTTGTGTGGTAGTTTGGGGTGAGACATTTGTTTCACCACAACAAGTGCACGAACTGTCAAAACTCGATATTCATACTAATCCGGATAGTCAGTCAAAGGGTTGTCATGCATAAACTATTTAGTTGATTTGATGTGATATACGTATCATGTGTAAAGTGTTTTGATGTATTATGAATTGTTTGTATTGCTAGCTTACCATTGCTTTTTGTGTTGTTTTTCTCTGTTATTTTCTTTTTTACGATGATCACCGGTGTGAGCTTAGGAAGATGTTCTTTACCATTGCTCTAGAGGGAAGCGACGGTGAAATAGTTCGAACATAGGTGTAGATTTTGTCTTTTGTAGGTTTGTCTTTATCTAATAGTTCCATTATCATATACGCAATATTTTATTTTAATAGTATTTTACTATTAAAATGAGATGTTATATTATACAAATTCTTTAATTTTTTTTAAAATTATTTGTGTCATATTTTGAATGGTGAAAATGGTAAAAGTAAATAATTTGGTTCTACATATTTATCTTTTTTTTATTATAAAAAAATTATCCACAAAACAGTATCCGAAATTAAATTTCATAATGTAAATAAATTAAAAAAAAATTAAAAAAATTCCACACTTTTTAATATAAATAATTAAGAGTAAAAATTTATTTGATGATAGATTTGGAAGGGTGGATTTGAGGGGAAAAGGAGTTAAAGTTGGGCTGGTTTGAATTAAGAAGAAGATTATGATAAATGAAGAGATTTGAGATGAAAATTTGTAAAAGTTAATGAGTGATTTAATAGAGTTGATTGGTTTAAAAAATGTTTTGATTGATAAAAATAAAATATTACTGTTTTACTATTAATTATAACTTAGTTAAAATGTTTTTATAGTGAGGAATAAAAATTAGAAATATAACCTTTTAACTTTTATTTAAACTATTAATTTTAAAACAAAAAATGCATGTAGATGGTTTTTTAAGTGATGATATGATTATTTAGTTGAGGGTTTATGTATTATTTGTAGTTTCCAAACTAATGATCTTCTTTACATCGTGGTTGACGTTAGTAAAGCGAACCTCAACTCATAATTTTTAATTTATTTTAAATTTAAATTACGTACTCAAATTGCAGATAAGTATGAGCATTACAAAACTAATATGGATTTAAAATACTCTCTTAATGAAAGTAGTGATCAAACATCTTGACAGTTTATTTTGAACCATCTATAATTTGCATTTTGGATATAACAAATGAAATTCATTCACAATATTTTGTTATCTTATATGTAAATCAACATTTAACTTTGTTTGACACGAAATCAAACGACATATTATATTTATGTTAGAAATAAGAAATTTATAAAGTTTCGGCTAAAATGTAAGTGTGAATGTAAATGAAAAATAAATTATGTGTTTTGTAATTTTATTATCAAAATGAATTAAAAAACCTAGAAGTTGCACCGACCCATCTAATATAATATGTAGTAATAGGTAATATATATATATATATATATATATATATATATATATATATATATATATATATATATATATATATATCAGAACCATTTAAAATGCACTCAAAAACCCTCTGAACGGACGCTAGGTGTCAAGCGAAGAGGATCCGAAAATCTGATAGTGGAAGGCAGGTGTCGGCAGATGAGCGGACGCTCGTTTTGAAGTGGGAAGCAAAACTTGATTTTCAGAAATTCACGTCACACTCTCTGCATGCACCCTTCTTCCCAGTTCTGAAAAATCTCAGTTTCTCCTCCTTCTCACTACATCTCCTTCATCTTCTCTCTAAGAAATCTCATCCTTTCTCTTCTCCGATCTCCGTTCAGCCACCGTTGAAGCACTTCCAGCGTCAAGAGCTTCAGTTTGAACCGATCAGTTTCGGGCTCTGAACTGTTAAGTTCTTCTTCTCTTTAACCGTTCGTTATCTGGTATATGTAAACCAATATTCTGGTTGCCTGAGTTCTTCTCGTTCTGAGCCATTGTTGGTCTTTTGTGTGGTTTAGTTTTGGAGAATTGTTGAGCGTTGAGGGTAGAAGGACTTATAGTAGGGTGAACCCATTTCTGCCTCAGTGAACGTTCGGTCACGCTCAGAGATAAGGGAAGCTTATTATTAATTTCATTCGTATGTTACTTGTATTGTATGAACGTTCGTTGAATTGACTGAATTAATATGATATATGATGGTTGCTATGTTTGGATTGTATGAAGTATGAAAATTGACTATGATATGAATGTATGAAATTATGAAGATATATGTTGAGAAATGAGTTTGAATATAAATGATTCTGGTATGAAATTCCCCTATGAGAGTGTACGTTCGTAACTGAACGGTCCTTGACCGTTCGGTTTTTCTAGTAAACTTGGTTAGAATTGGATTCTTTCATTTGGGAAGAATCCTAGTTAAGGACGAGCGTCTTCGTTTCGAAATATTGTGCATGAGCGTTCGGCTAAGCATAGTTGGTTCTTGGTATTCAGTTATAAACTTAAGCATATATATATATATATATATGTTTGTATATTTTCGTTTATTCTTAAACACTACTTCAATAGTATCTTATTATATTTATCAAGCCTTCTAATATAAGTTTAGTAGTGCTCGGTCTTACACCAAGTGCTCTTACTGAGTAGTGCTCGGTCTTACACCAAGCGCTCGTACTGAGTAGTGCTCGGTCTTATACCAAGCGCTCATTCTCTTTCCTATAATATATCTTGATAAAAATAGCGTTCGTCCAAATTCAATGGAGTTCTCTCTCTACCTTGCTCGGTCATTGACTGACATTCGGTTTTCTTGATGTTATACTCAAACAAGCTAAGTATTCACAAGCGTTCGGTTTCTTTATGTGAATTCTTCAAAGTATTATTCTTTGAATGTCTTGAAGTGTCTGTATCCATTGGTTCCGACCTAGAGCCTTAGTACTTGGCATGGTTTTTCGGTGTTCAGTTGGAGCTCTCAAGAGTCAGTCCATCTAATTGGCTCACTTTGTAAGTAACGTTCGTTCTAATCGTTCTCGTGATATATGATTGTACTTGATTTCTTTCTCAACCCGATAGTAAAGCTCTTGGTCTTAATCTGTTCTGGAGCTGGAGACCTCTCGGTCTCGCTCCAAGTGTTTGGTCTCGTTATGAGTTAGGGTTGAACGTTCGGTATTTGGTATCCTTACGGATCTATGTGCGGAATGATTAAGTGAGATGATTATTAATGAAAGATGAAGAGAATATGATATGGATGAAATGTGTTGGATTATGGACGAGCGTTCCGGGGAGGAATGACTCATGAATGAATATTGAAATTGGTAAAGTATGAATGTGGGCATGCTAAGCTGGCGGTTCATCCTTATGTTCCGTGAGTACTTGTCCTCACGTAGAGGAGGGTAGGTCATGTGTGGAAACGACAGGAGGTCCTAGTCCTTATGGTTAATTTGGACAGATAGGACTAACCTCGGGTGACAACTGTTGAGGGTATCCCAGTTACTACATCACCCGGGTGCACGAACGTTGTAGCTACACAGATTTCATACAGTCCGGACAGTCAATCTAGTATTAGGCTTTGCATGAAACGTATGATGAATTATCTTGTTTGGTTGATTGTGTGACATGTATGTTATACATAAATTAAATTATATAAGCTTACCCTGTGTTTCATGTCTTGTCTGTTTTGTACGTTCGTCTTTGTCATTGCAATGATCATCCGTGTGGATGTGAGCAGAAGGAGACGAGCTGCTGGAAGTGGCGCTGGAAGAAGAAAACTTAGTAGAAGTAGAAGTTAAGACCGAACAGTAGAACCGTTCGGTCAATAGTGGTATGATAGTAAGGTGATCATTCGATCACCTTCTCCTTTTGTTTTTGTTTGACCGTTCGGTATAGATTTTTGTAAACCGTTCGGTCAAGATTGCTTATCTTGTACAGTTTAAATTTGTAACTCTTTCTGTAAGGCTGTTCGGCCATAACCGTACGTTCTCTTTAATGTAAGACTGATCTGTAGTATTATTCAATGTAATTATTCTATTATATAGTTTTAAGACTGTATTTTTGAGATGTTACAATATATATATATATATATATATATATATATATATGTGTGTGTGTGTGTGTGTGTGTGTGTGTGTGTGTGTGTGTGTGTGTGTGTGTGTGTGTGTGTGTGTGTGTGTGTGTGTGTGTGTGTTTTTCAACTTCTTACCTCGTGATCTTTTAATCTATTTGGTTAGATCATCAATGACGTTTCCTCCTTTTAATAGTTTTGTGGTTAATAATATGTTTATAAAGAATCACTCTTATAATGCTTATAATGGGTACACAACACTTTGACATTGAGGAAGACTTGAACATATGAGTAAGAATACTCAAAGTAACAAGATTAATTATGTTTATTTCTCATTTAAACACTAATTTCACACTTGAGCACTTATTGCTTAATCACGTTCTTAAAAGGTTTGAGTATTTTCACAATGTCACCTTCAAGAAACTCTAAAAACATAGAGCACAGTGTTTCATCACCCTACACATATCGCTTCAGTGTAATTATATATTTGCACAATCTCACATATTTTAGAAGTTCATGCTCTATTTATATGATTCTCATTTGAGCGTTATTTTCTTCAAAAAAGACAAAATTATATAAACACTTATCTTGCTTTAGCTACCATCATGATACACATTTTCACTCAATTGAACACTAGCAGTCGTAAATTCAGCTATAGGGACAGCAACAAAGCTATTACAATCATGAATCACAACCAACTCTCTAAGACCATCAACTAGCTTTTCAAAATCAGCATCAGTGTAATTATGATCATAAGGTTCACATACACACTCAGCAAAATCAGCAAATGCATCTATACAATCATCACTCATCAGAAAATCATCATTACCAAAATTCAAAGCAGAATGTGAATTAGTGAAAGAAGGATTAGAGTATACAGAGGTGGTTGGATAATTAATCACTTGAAACTCTGGGGCAGCAACTACCATCAGCGGTGCTTCATTGATTGCTGCCTCTTTCTCTTCTTCAGCTCTCCCAGTCAACTTGTTGACAGCAGCTACTAACTCAGCCACTTGATTGGTCAGTCCTTGAAGTTCAGATGATGGTATGCCCTACTGCCACTGATCAAAAAATTGATCCTGCCATGGTTGCAGCGACTGATAATTCTCCTGCTCAGGTGCAGCATACTGGTCCTAGTATAAGTGTGGCAGTTGCTGCTGCACATGCCAGGATTGTTGCTGCAAGGAATTCTCAGGGAAAGACTCAGAGAACAGGTTAAACAGTGGTGGGTGAGTATTATAAGAATTGAACTATTATCATAAGCAAAAGAATAATTCATGCTTACCAAAGGAACAATGGAAGAACACCAATTTGACCACTGAGACTTCTAATGCAGAACTCAAGCAAAAATCTATCAAAGAAAAGAAGAAAAACTAGACAAGACTAACCTAACACTCTAAAACTTAACTCGCCGAGTACTTGACAACGGCGGTTAAACTGTATTTTGGTCGCACAAAATCAGAACAAACTAAGTTTTCCCACTAATGAAGTATAGGGACAACCTAGGTATCAATCCTTGGATTCGACTAGAATTAAGCTCAAAGTGTAGAATTAAATCTTGTATTTTATTTACTAACTACTAACTAACAGGTGGGAAAAAGGAATTAAAACAAAGAAATTTAAAAAGAAAATAGTAAAGAAACGAAATTTGTTTTAAAAAGAAAAGAAGAAAAATAAAATGTAAGAAAATAAAACCTAAGCTAAATTATAGAATCTATGTATAACAGAACACAACCTAAACTAACCTGATAAGTGAATGTAACTAAAATGATTTAAAACTAAAACTGTAATGTATAGAAAGAAACAATTAAATTTGGAAATTAAAAGCTAAACAGATCCTAAGAGTCAATTGAATGTGAACCTATATGAAATGCATGGATAAAGTGGCTATTCTAATCTGGAAAGTAATCAATGATGAAGAAAATTAACAAACACTAAAATAGTTTTACAAAAATACTAAAAACAAAGAACAGAGGCAAATGTGCAATAGATTGAATGAAAGAGTCTCAATTCCTCTTCAGAAAGACATTCCGAGAAATTTAAGCCCTCCTTGGGGTCTTTTGAGTTCATATTTCAGAACCTAAAATGGAAATTCTCACTCAATTATTCAATCAATGCACACTTTCACAAGAACAAGATTACAATACTGAAATTGAACTTAATCTGACAATTATGAAGCTTAACATCTCTCAAGAAGACCTCTTGATAAGTCATGCTCCCTGTGGAGTCATATTACATCCAAAACAGATGTAGAAATGTGGATGTTTTCCTTCACAATTCTCAAATAGAGTTCAATTACATAATTAAAATCACATCAAAAAAATAATAGAAGAAAAAGAATAAAAACACAAAACCAAATGAGTTTTTATTTATTGGACTCATCTCTGACTCTGAGAAGACATCTCGAAAGAGAATGCTCACTGTGGAAACATTTAATTCCAAAAGGAATCATAAAATTGCAGAGATATAGAATCCAAATCGTTTTCAATGAGAACAACACAAGCACACAAGAACACGAAACACTGAAAGAGAACAATCAAAACACAAACGAGAATAGAAAAAGAACTTTATTAATATGAAAAAAAGATTACAACTATACTGGAAGTCACCAAGATTCTCGCGGCGGTCACTCTCGCAATTGTCTCGTCAAAATCCAAAAGCAAATGTAAATCCTAATCTATGAAAGCGATAAACCTAGAACTACTTTCTATTCTACTCAGAAAACTAAAACCGTAAATGTTAAAATCGGATATCATCATTAGATTACTATTAGATTACTATTGGTTCGGATTTTCATATCCGATGGCTCATTTTACATTTATTTTTATTCAAAAACAATTTTATTAATTTTAATAAATTCAATAAAAATTAATTTATATTAGCTAAAAATTATATAATACATTATAAACTTATAAAAAATTATATATAATTTTAAAAATAATTGTACATTAATAAAACAATTAAATAAATAATTTAATTTAATTTTTATATAACATTAAATTTAAATCGAATTTTGAAATTATAAGTATCGGATATCCACATCCGATTTATATAGATATTGATTTTTATATCGGATAGCCTCACCTTAAGTTTATTTTTGTTAAAAATTAATTTTATTAATTTTAATAAATCCATATAAATTAATTTATATTAGTTAAAAATTATATAATACATTATAAATTCATACATAAAATTAAAAAATTTATAAACTAATATAACAACTAAAGAAAATAATTTAAATATGAAATGGGGTGCAAGTAATTTATTAATAAAAGTGAAATGGGATGCAGAGACGGAGAGGTGCAGGGTTGCACGAATGCATATTTCTTTAGAGGAAAAAAAGAAAAGTATAGTCAATGAGTATAGAAATTTTCAATAAACAAAATGTTAATAAATCATCATCTAATTAATAAGGGGTATTTTAGAAAATTGGAGGTGAAGGATGAAATGCTTGGAAGTGCAGGATGAAACACCCATGAAGTGTTGGTGTGCAGCGAATGTCTAGTGCAGTAGGCTAGATTAACAACCCAAACAGCGGCCCAATGCTATTTCAGCAGCCAAATTCAAATCAGCAACAACAACAGCCCAGTCTTTTGTAAGGGAACAGCCCAATCTATTCAAAGGTTCAGCCCAATTGACCAAGGGTCTTCCTGCAATAAAATCCATTAAAAACAAGGGCCAATTAGCAAATAAGTGCAAAGGTATTTCAACAATTAAAAATAAAAACCAAAACTAAAGAACATAACAAGATTAATTTCCTAATTATTTAAAAACTCTAAAAAATATACCTAAAAACCTATTTTTAACTAAAATTCTATAAAAGAAAAGAATTAATAGAAAAACCTAAAACTAATCCAATTATAAAAAAATAAAAACTAAAAGAAGCTAAGAAAGACTCCTAAACACAGAAAAATATTCAAATATAGAGAGTTATCAATCCCATATGGAGCATCCAAGTTAGGTGGAAAGGAAGGCAGAATTAGGCCTTTATGGGATGAGCATTGCAAGTGCCACAAAAGATGCCTTTGTAGATAATCACAACCATTATGCATAATCCTATAATTTCAACCATACTTTTACTCCTAAAATATTTTTCCACGCGAAACAACATGTTACCATGAGCAAAAGAAATCATAAAAGCTTACACGCACCAAAGATTTCACCACCATAACCAAACAATGCGTGAACTCTAAGAAAGAAGCTGTAGAATTCCTAAAACCAAATGAAACCGTAATGATGAACTTTTTTCCAAAAAGGAAAATTTAAACTTTTGCAATGTTCTTGACAGACGATTCTTCCAGCTGTATTTGACAATGCAACAGGGTTGACATCTTTTTTCAGAATGCATGATTATCCGACCATGAAAATTATTTTCTTTGGTATGTTGTAATACGATGATGTCTTGTGTGTGTCCATTAATGCATATTTTGTCTAGATTGAACTCATGGTGTTCAAATTTTACGAGGTTCGTGCGCCTTCCCATTACGTATTACAAGGTTTGTGAGCCTCTCCATTAATTATTACGAGGTTCGTGCGCCTCACCATCAAATTTTACGAAGTTCATGCACCTCTCCATCAAATTTTACGAGGTTCGTGCGCCTTACCATCAAATTATACGAGGTTCGTCCGCCTCACCATCAAGTATTATGTGGTTCGTGCACCTCTCCATCAAGTATTATGAGGTTTATGCGTCTCACCATCAAATTTTACGAGGTTCGTGTGCCTCACCATCAAGTATTACGAGGTTAGTGCGCCTTCCATCAAATTTTACGAGGTTTGTGCGCCTCCCTATTAAGTATTACGAGGTTCGTGAGCCTTCCCATTAAGTATTACGAGGTTCGTGCGCCTTCCATCAAATTTTACTAGGTTCATGCGCCTCCCTATTAAGTATTACGAGGTTCGTGAGCCTTCCCATTAAGTATTACGAGGTTCGTGCGCCTCATCATTAAATTTTACAAGGTTTGTGCACCTCACCATCAAATTTTACGAGGTTCGTACGCCTCACCATCAAATTATACGAGGTTCGTGCGTCTCACCATCAAGTATTACGAGGTTCGTGCGCCACTTCATCAAATTTTACGAGGTTCGTGCGTCTCACCATCAACTATTACAAGGTTTATGCGCCTCTCCATCAAATTTTACGAGGTTCATGTGCCTCTCCATCAAATTATACGAGGTTCGTGCTCCTCACCATCAAGTATTACGAGGTTCGTGTGTCTCTCCATCAAGTTTTACGAGGTTCGTGCGCCTTTCCATCAAATTATACGAGGTTCGTGCGCCTCACCATCAAGTATTACGAGCTTCGTGCGTCTCTCCATCAAATTTTACGAGGTTCGTGCGCCTCTACAGCAAGTATTATGAGGTTTGTGCGCCTCACCATCAAGTTTTAAGAGG
The DNA here is from genome assembly GCF_029865625.1 of Vigna umbellata. Lineage (NCBI taxonomy): Eukaryota > Viridiplantae > Streptophyta > Magnoliopsida > Fabales > Fabaceae > Vigna > Vigna umbellata. Next base: position 25,776,909 of record NC_142169.1, read on the forward strand.
TTCGTGTGCCTCACTATCAAATTTTACGAGGTTCGTGCGCCTCACCATCAAATTATACGAGGTTCGTGCGCCTCACCTTCAAGTATTACGAGGTTCGTGCGCCTCTCCATCAAATTTTACGAGGTTCGTGCACCTCTGCATCAAATTTTACGAGCTCCGTGCATCTCTCCATCAAATTTTACGAGATTCGTGCGCCTCTTCATCACATTTTACTAGGTTCGTGCGTCTTTCCAGCAAATTTTTCGAGGTTCTTGTTGTGCCTCTAAAAAAAGGGTTTCAATTCACGAGTTCACACACCTCTCCAGCGATGTTCATACACCTCTCCAGCGATGTTCATAGGGTATGACACACCCTCCACAACTGTCACGGCTCTTCAGCAAAATCCACAAGGTTGCTACATTCTCTACCAAGTACGCTTCGAGGTAAATAAGAGAATAATAACTAATCGTGGCTAAAAGAAAAAAAAAGGAAAAAAAAGAAAATAATAAAATATTTTTCCTTAATATTTTTGAAATATTAGTTTAATATGGTAATAATTTAAATCAATATTATGCCAATAATTATAAGCAATGATTGAAATAATATATTAATATAATTTGTTGCTTCAGTTGCTTTTAAACAGAAAAATATGATTTTAAAAATGGATATATTTTCTGACAATAATTACAATTAATGTCTTGAATATTATTTTATTTCCTTTTCTTGGAACCAAGACATTTTCTTTCCGTATTTTGTTCATTGTCAATTAATTCACAAGTCAGGGCAAAGGAGCAAATTCAGGTACTAAATGCGCTTGATGTTGCAAAAACGTAATGGTATCATTTCACAGCAATCGTCATCGCTGGAATGGGTTTCTTCACCGATGCATATGGTCTATTCTACATATCCCTTGTAACAAAGTTGCTTGGCCGCATATATTACCATGTCGACGGTGCCTCAAAGCCCGGTACATTGCCTCCCAATGTTGCAACTGCTGTAAATGGTGTGGCTTTTTGTGGAATACTTTCAGGTCAACTTTTCTTTGGTTGGCTTGGTGATAAGATGGGAAGGAAAAGAGTGTATGGCATGACTCTGATGATGATGATGATTGTGATATGTTCCGTCGGTTCCGGCCTTTCATTCGGTCATAGTGCAAAATCTGTAATGGCAACTCTCTGTTTCTTCCGGTTCTGGCTTGGATTTGGCATTGGTGGAGACTATCCACTTTCTGCTACCATAATGTTTGAGTATTCTAACAAGAAGACTCGCGGGGCCTTCATTGTTGCAGTGTTTGCCATGCAGGGTTTTGGTATTTTGGCAGGTGGTATATTTGCAATTATAGTTTCAGCTGCATTAGTAACAGTCATAGAGCTCAACGCCAAACCTTGCCAACCTTTTGCAAAAGACAAAACTCAATGACAATCATGGCACTCAACATTATTCTTCTTGCAAAATGTCACGCTCACTGACACCCTTTTGCAATTCAACGACCCAAAATTAAATTGTTCCAAATCGTGAAAAATGGTTGACGCCAAAGCGTTCATATTTATGCACATTCAAGACTCTGGAGCTAAAATGCTCTCACACTTGCACAAGGAACTAACACTCAACATTAGCTTGTCATCGATTAACGTCACACCAGAAATCAACATACTTAAAACTATGATTTGGGGAAGAAGAGACCTATTCAAAATGGTCAAATTGGTATTCCTTACTTAATACCTTGGTCAAAAACAACTTTCAATGTCAGGATACGGACCAACTTGCTCAAATGATTAAATCCTAGGTTCCTCAATGCAACACCAATTCAAACAATGCAATTAACACATAAACATTTAACACAAATAGATTTTCAACAGCTCAAGCACCAATATCAACAGCTCAACCAATTTCGTGCGAACCAATCATGCAAACTAAAATTTTCAAATAAGGTAATTAGTTTCTCTTACATGAAAGATGACCAAACAATTCTATAACCCTCAAAAACACCTTTAAACGCACAAGAAGTCGTAAATGTCCCTATAAACAACACAAATAATCAGGACACACCATTATAATAACTAATCAACATATACTCTTATTATTTAAAATACACTATTAATTCTAAAAGATAAATCTTTAAGTTCTTACAATAAATTTGGACAAAAATTATATGTAATAATCACTGCCGAATAGATAGAAAATCTAAAGATTATATTCTTTATATTTTGAAACAAGGATAAAAAAAAATACTTATAATTGTACATTAAAATATAATATATTTCACTTAAAGAATGCAGAAGAATATACATTTTTTTTTACTCAAAACACGTCTTTTGGGTTTTTTTATTTTTATTTTTAAAAATGACCACTTTAAGCCCAAATGTTATAAATAAATCTAAAAAAAATCAAATAAAATTTATTATTATAAAAATTAATTGTTTTATCTTCGAAACTTAAAAAGAATGCATTTTAACCAAATTCTTAAAAAAATGAATGATTTAATATTGAGTTTAAGATTTAGAATTTAATGGTGGGTCAGTAATATTTCATCCAATATTTTAAAATATATTTATTTGTATTTTATTATTTAAAAATATGAGCGTTAACTATGGTTTTTTCTGCCACTTTCTTATAATGAGATTACTACTCAAATTATAATTTTTAAGTAGTCACTTATTTTTATCAAACAATTACTCTGTTCTTTTATGATTAGAAATAAAGTTCAGTATCTTTTTTATTATATATTTGTGTTTAGTTAGTATGCAAGTTTTAAAAGATTCGTTGATAAATATTTAGTATTATTATGTATTATTGTGAAAGCCTTTTATAATGATAAACATTTATTAAATTTTGAATGTACTTTGTGCGTAATTATTATCGTAAAAGCTTTTTAAATTAAAAGGTTAAATAAATAAAATTTGCTAACATATAAATATTTTTCGCTAAAAGTGTCGCAGTAGTAATTTATTTTCTAATACACGCAAAAATGGGTAGAATTTATCCTTATTGAGTAAAACATTTTGTTCTTAAGTTGTCATTCACAAAATAATAATCTTTTTTTAAGTTAGAACTCCCATATTTAAATTGAAATTGGAGTTTTGATTATAAATCTAAAATATGGTTATACAATTAAAAGGATTAATTTTCTATGTTTTAATTTCATAGAAATAAACATTCTAGCTAGTACCAGAAATGAAAAAAATTACATTATCAGTCAATTAGAAGCAATAATTGGATATGATTTTTGAAATAATCAAAATCAAAAATTGATAAACTTACTTAATTATGGCTAAACATTTTGGTGAGTGATTATTATAGTTAAACATGACCCTTTACTCTGTCGTAAACACAACATTTAGTAATTAAAACGCCGATGGAAAATTAAGCTCTGGAAATAGCGTAGCGGAGGCTTTTTGGGGTAGCCGGCGAAGCAATTCGTTAATTCTCCATGGATATGGTGTTCTGTTCTGCACCCATTCTCTCTCTTTTCGTTCGTTATTATGTGGCTTATTTATGTGGGTTCAAACTTCAAATTAATTATTGAAAACACAGGAGAAGAAAGAGGGTAAAGCCTCCCTGTTGTGGTTCGAAACCTCGGACTCTGTTTGTCGCCAACACCAGTTTGAGCCCGATGGTCGACTCTCCGTATGTCACTCTTCAATGTCTCTTTTTTTTTACTCTCCGTATCTAACAAACATGTTATTTTCAAAACCCTCATGACTTGTATGCTAGGAATTTGGTCAACGTCAACTCACTTCAGAAGCTGAAATTTATAATTTGATGTTAACACAACTGAAAATGGTGTTGATTTCTTCCTGTTATGTCAGCTGTTTGACTCTTAAAACTCAAATTTGTGATATGATATCGTGTGTTTGTGTGGGTAAGCAAAGTATGGGTCGTGTTCTAAAATTATTTGTGTTTGAATTTCAAAGTGTTTGTGTGGCTTTCTTCACCCTAACAAGTGTTTTTAGTTTCTTTGTAGGTTGTGATTGTTGGTGATTCCAGGCCCTTCTACCAAAGGGTGGTTGGAGCTTTCATGAATAAATTTTATCCCTCGGGATATCCATACAGGTTTATTTATTTTTCCTAAAAATATGTTATGGTTTATGGTGTAGAAACTAGGAAAGCTTGTTCAGTGATAGTGTTTTTTTGTGTTTCTCTTCCAGTGTGAATGAAGGCTACCTTAGATACACACAGTTTCGAGCCCTGCAACATGTTACCAGGGCAGCGCTATCGGTGCTATCAACTCAGGTCTTCTTCCGGTAACATGAAACACTCATAAAGGATGTAATGGAAAATGTTCCTTTCTTTGACATTGGAAAATCAAACTTGCTTTCTTGGCAACTGAGATATAGAGTACCCTTTGTTCATACTTAGTAATATTTGTTGATTGTAATTATGTATTACGTAATCTTTTTCATGAATTGATTATCATGAAATAATTAAGTGGATATCCTTGGTCTCTATGCTTATTCTTCTGCAGTCCTTACTATTTGCTGCAGGGTTGCGGCCCACTCCTGCACAAGCGACAGCTGTTAGTTGGGTAATGTGATATTAATTTCAAATTGACAATTTCTCAAATCAGCAGTCACCATGGAATGTGTTTTATGTATGAACTGGATGTTTTCTCTGGCTTATGTCCAGATTTTGAAGGATGGAATGCAACATGTGGGGAAGGTGATCTGTAGCAATTGGGGTGCTAGAATGGATTCTGAGCCTAAACGTTGGAGACTGCTAGGTTTGCATGTGGGCTGGTGCTTTTCTTCACCGCCTTCTCTCATTGATATATCATGTTAGCTCTTAATTGCTAAGTTCTCAAGTTGTCTGACAATTAGCTTTATACTTTCTGCAGCTGATGTTCTCTATGATATAGGCATTGGCTTAGAAGTTCTTTCTCCATTATGCCCACATCTTTTTCTTGAAGTGGCAGGCTTAGGAAATTTTGCAAAGGTTTAAGTTCTTCAAAAATAATTAAATATTTCGGTAGAGTTTGCAATATAAAGTTGGCTCATATCTAATGGCTCATTCAACCCTATGTTTGTCATGTTTGGGGATTTTAGCATCCTGTTCTGGATTTTGAGTGAAAGTATCATTTATTTTAGGCAACTTACTTCTCTTTCTGTTATTGTGGAGTCAACAGGGGATAGCAGTTGTTGCAGCAAGAGCAACAAGGTTGCCCATATATTCTTCATTTGCTAAAGAAGGAAATCTCAGCGACCTATTTGCTAAAGGGGAGGCTTTCTCAACTCTCTTTAGTGTTATAGGAATTGGAGTTGGAATTCAATTAGCATCTACTATCTGCGGATCAATGCAGGGAAAGGTATAGAGCTTTTATTCTTTGTTGGGCCTCGGTGTTCTATTAACTGTGGATTCTGACTCTTGCAATTAGCTTGCGCTAACAAGGTATGTGATGATGTTCTTGGACGTGGTTATTACTGAAAGGCTTGAGAATTGAAATATATAAACATTATGTGAAAATTTTTGAAGTTGATCACAATATTACATGCCATTTCAACACCCGTTCCCCCCATAAAATGTATTTTAATTTATATAGAAATGGGTAGGGGGGAACATAATTAATTCACTTTTAGGAGAGATCTTCCATGAAGTTGGACTGAGCTTCCGAAAGAACTCAAGATTAAGCTTCTTGATTATATTCCAGCTGGCACCAAGGGAAGGCTAAGTCTTCATTTAATCTTCTTAACAATGCAAGTTGGTACTACTCGGTTTATAATTCTTAGGCGCTGTCAAAATTATTAGGATAAATTGTGCTAAATAGCAGTTTAACGTTCATCAACCCCCAAAGGTTAATTTTCTTTTTCTTTTAGGGATAACCTGCAAAATAAACCAGAACTTCAATAGAGAGGTAGATTGAGAATTGTTTTGTTAAATTGCTAAGGTTAATATGTAATTTTTAACCAGAAGTTAGAGAATAAATAGTAATGGCTAGTGATGAAAATTTAACGTGTGCAATTTAAACCAAAAGTTACAGTAGAAGGCTAGATTGGAATCAAATGTTGATGAGGTCATGGGCATGTAGGGTGTATATGTATTCTTTATTTGCAATTAGAACCATTACTCAAAATATTAAAGGAAACATTTTCTAGATGCAAGTATTCGTTTTATTTATAATTCCGAACTGTGGATTATGAAACTTTTTCGGTCAGTTGTTTGTGGATCCACCATCCTTTCAATCATTGGTCGTATTTATTGCACTCAGGATCATTGCTCAGAATGTAAAAGGAAACGAGTATTTGTTTCCTAGTTCACTTTATAGAGATATAATTGATCATGTTGCATATCTTAATGATAATTATACTTGTATTGAAGTCTGATCATTCCAGCTGATGAAATTTTGAGACTATTTTTGTCAGTTGGTTGCGGGTCCTCTCCTTTCAATTATACATTTATACAGCGTGTCTGAAGAAATGAGAGCAACTCCTATCAATACCTTGAATCCACGAAGAACTGCAATGGTGGTGGATGATTTTCTCAAGGTTTAGTTTTAAGTGTTGAAGTAAATGAAAACTCATGATTTCGGGAACGGATACAGTGACTTTTCTTTTCCGGGAAAAATCATGCAACTTTAGTTAACTTTGTTCAATTTTTAACTAGTTTCTTTTGTATTTTTTTTTTTTTTGGAAAATTGAAATTGGTCATTCAACACATGAAAATTAACTATATTTACATGACTTTTTCCGGGAAAAAGTCACTGAATCCGTCTCTCATAATTTCCCGTCCATTATGTGTAAAAAGAAAAAAAAAATTGAAATTCTGATTGACTGTTTGATGAATTCCAATGCAGGCAGGAGTTGTATCAAGCCCTTCTGATCTAAGATATAGGGAAAATCTGCTGTTTAATCTGCAACTCAAAGAAGATACGGGAAATGTAAAAGTGGGGAAGGCTGTGCACAAGGCCATTAGGCCTTCCAGGCTTCTTGAATTGAAACAAGTGTTCCATGAGGAGAAGTTTCTTTTAAACTTTGGGAATAAATGCGTTGACATGGTATTGGAGCAAGATGCTAGTGGTGAAGATGCATTGAGAGGGTGGCTAGTTGCTGCATATGCTGCACAAGTTGTGAGTTCCTCTCGTCATGAGCTCAGTGCTAGTGTCATGCACGAGGCTTATCATAAAATGAATGGTGTGTTTCCTATATTCTTGAAAGAATTACAGAACAAAGGGTGGCACACTGATCGGTTTTTGGATGGAACTGGTAGCCGTTTTGCATTATAATGCTCCTAATTAAAAATTCCATGTTGCACAACTTCGTTTGCCTCGTGAGTTTATATCTAACCACAAATTAATATTATAATTATACCCAATGTTTTATTTGGTCTATTTGATAACTTCAAACTTAGTAACGCCTTATTTTCTTGCTCATTCTTTTTCAAACGGGAGAAAGCAAAAGTTGTTCAAATGAGTATTATTTGCTAGCCAGTGATGAAGAACGATAGAACTTGAGATTGTTAGCTAGCAAGCTGTTTTTATTTCTCTTTCGTACCTTTTCACCCATCTTATTATTAGTTCAAACATTAATTTATGAAATACTTTTAATTTAATAAAATATCTTAACAGCTATTTAGTAGTTAGTGGAAAGTTATTAATTTCTCTATATTGAATTAAATGTATTTTTGAGGACTGTTATGCTGTTGGATAAATGTAATACAACAAAATGTGATTGACGAGTTATTGAGTTGTGCTTGACAAATATATGTATGTTTCTGTTCCTTGTTCAACGTGCAAAAGTTTCTTTGAATGTGAAATAAATTAAATATCAATTCTCGTTAATTTAATAGTTTTTTCAACTAATGTTTCATTTTACATCTAATTTACCTGCTGTAGCCTGTAGTGAGGAATTTGTTTAAACATGTTTATTGTTAAACAATTTCGAAAGATATCACTGTTCAAGGTGATTCAACTGTTGTAATAATATTAGATTATTGTAAAAGAAAACGTTGGATTACAACGATCAAAACTTTAATTGTTTAAATTCATTTTATTAACTGTTCAAATAGTAAAATATTTAATGGCTTTTATTGTCTTTTATTGATTTTATTCTTCCCTAACTGTTGTATAAATAGAGAGTTCTTCCTCCATTCCAAAACACACCAAAAGAGCAGTCTTTTCTCCTTCTCCTTTCTTCTTTTCCACTTCTAAAATTATTATAAGTTTATTTTATACTCTTTTTAGATATCCTTGCTAGTTTTGAGATCCTTAGAGATATTTTGAGAAGTTCCTGTTGTATCTTGGGGGATTTGCGCAATACACCGCGGATAAGTCCTTAAGGACATTGACTCTACACGCCTCAGGAAATTTTGTTCGTGATTATGTAAGCTTTTATACAACACCAACTAATTACTTTTATGTTTAGACACACATACTTATAATTGCTAACTTACTAGAGATTATCATCATCACTACTAGTATGATATTTCAAAATATTTATCAAATTTAAAGATGGTTATTGACGAATGCATTTTTTCTTTGTATTGTTCTTCTGTACCTTTAAAATATATCAGTTTTGATGTATTAAAAATGTTTTTATTATATTTTAATGAGCTTACTGCACTTAATGAGCTTTTCTAGACCTGATATTGCTTATGCAGTAGGTAGTCTAAGTAGGTACACTCAATGTCCAAATCAAGAACATTGGGATGCACTTATGAGATACTTAAGAGTTTCAGTGGATTATGCAATTGAATATAGTGGATTTCCCACTGTACTAGAAGGGTATTGTGATGCTAACTAGATCTCTAATTCAGATGAGACAAAATCTACTAGTGGTTATATATTCACACTTGGGGGCGGTGCGATTACATGGAGATCAGCCAGACAAACAATTATTGCAAGATCAACAATGGAATCTGAGTTTGTCGCTCTTGAGATGGCTGGTAGTGAGGCTGAGTGGTTGAAAAACTTCTTATCAAACATTCCACTAGGAATGAAACCAACCTCATCGGTGTCAATACACTGTGATTGCCAATCGGCAATAGCTATAGCTAAAAACAAGAATTACAATGGAAAGAATAGACATATCCAATTGAGACACAATTTGGTAAAACAACTGCTAAAGAGTGGAACTATTTTCATTGACTATGTGAAGTCAGAACGGAATCTACCGGATCCTCTGACAAAACCCTTAGGAAGACAAATGATATTAGAAACATCGAGGGGAATGAGACTTAAGCCACTTGCAAACAAACAAGTGATGGTAACCCAACCTTTATGATTGGAGATCCCATGAATAAGGTTCATATGGGTAAAAACAAGTCACTTGTTAGTTCTGATAGCACTAAATTGATATCAATGATGTCCCTTCCTATGGTGTGTGTATGTGTGAAAGTGCTAGAGACTGCAATATTGAGAGGTTAAACTTTGTCGTTAAAATTCTATGTGGTGAAAGAATTTTAGCTTAAACAAAGTTTTTAATGATTTTCATATCCCTTATGGGTGGTGTATGATTTGCAGCATACACTTGATGAAATCACCTATATGAGTTTTGAGTGAGACCGCTTGCATGAGATATTGGTATGATCTCTAGAGCACTCATGAATATCGGGCACGCGCATGGCCTAGTAAGCACAACACAGCGATAACAGCAAGGATTGTGGGGGTGTATTGTGATTGATAAACCTCTAACACACGTCAAGTGTCTTTGGTTCATATAGCTTGCTATACCAACTACACTGTGTGTTAAGTATTTCAATCTATGACGGGTTCATATAGCTTTCTATACCAGGTCTGATGCAATACATCCTATGAGACCCAGAATAAAAGTTTCTTGTCTTTTTTCTTGGATTGCAACGGTCAAAACTTTAATTGCCAATAACATTTAAATTCATTTTATTAAGTACTCAAACGGTAAAATATTTAATGGCTTTATTATCTTTTATTGATTCTATTTTTCCCTAGCTCTATAAATAGAGAGTTCTTCCTCCATTCCAAAGACACACCAAAAGCAGTCTTCTCTCCTTCTCCTTTCTTTTTTTCCACTTCTAAAATTATTCTAGGTTTATTTTATACTCTTTTTAGAGATCCTTGCTAGTTTTGAGATCCTCAGAGATATTCTGAGAAGTTCCTGTTGTATCCTGGGGGACTTGCGCAATACACCGCGGATAAGTCCTTAAGGACAGTAACTCTACATGTCTCAGGAAATTTTGTTCGTGATTATGTCAGCGTTTATACAACACCAACTAATTACTTTTATGTTTAGACACACATACTTATAATTGCTAACTTACTAGAGATTATCATTGTAAGAACCTAAAAATATATATGTATATATTAAAATAGGATGGGGTGAAAACATTACTAAGAAAAAGGGGAGGGGCTTTTTATTAAAAAGAAAACAGTTTTATAGTTTCTGCTAAACTTTTAGAAAAAGAAGCTGAACTCATTTTCTTAAAAAGTGTTCCTCTCTCTAGAAAGCTTCTTTTTCCTCCTCTACCTTCTCTCTAATCTCCACACTGCACCAGCCATTGCATTGTCATTTAGGTGTCGTCCCCGCATTCCCAGAGTCGGGAGCTCTGTTTTGAGCCGAACGTTTTCTTTATTCCTACTGGTAAGTCGTTTTCCCCCTTCTCCTCCACTGTCTTTGAATCTAGGGCATGCCACTTTACTGGTTGCATGCAGTTGGTAGCTTTTCCCTTTGGTTCCTTGTTCATTCTCGCTCTAAGAGTTGTACTCTACCGAATTTGGTGGTTTGTAGGTCCTATTGAACTTGTTTCTGTGCGAGAGTTACTGTTTTGGACTTCTTCTAAAGTGATGTGCTTATAACCACCAAGGTAAGGGGAGCTAGTTCTACTCTTGATTTTACTGTGTGTAGTGAATGCATGATAAAATTTGTAGTGGTATGTTGTGGAAGCATGAACTTGGTTCTAGTTAAACTTGAAATGCATGTATGGAAGGGTGTGTTATGTGAATTTGATGATTGATGGCTATAAACTGTTTGGAATGACTTATAATGATGAAATTGTGTATGTTGGAACTGTTTTGGCATGAAAATTTTGTGGTAGTGCTGTTAGAAAGGAAATCAAGTGTCTTTAGGGTCAATTTTAGGCCATTTTAGAGGAAGTGAGATAATGATTTTGAGCAAATGAGGTCTGCAGCGTTATTGGACTGTTGGGACAGTTTTATCCACTGTATTGTGACTTGTTTGAGTCACTAAATTGGTTAAAATTAGTGAAAAGAGGTAAGATCGGGTTTTGGATCTCTAAGTTGGAAAAAAAATGGTATTTTAGAGTTAGAAAGGAAGTATGGTGGTCAAATTTAGAGTTAGGCATTCTTGGTGATCCTAGTCAGTTTAGGTAACTTAGGTAGGTCATGTGTGACTTAGTAGGCATGTTTAAATGGTTAAAAACCAACTCCAAGTTGTAGAATTGAATTTAGACCTCTATGTTGATAAAATTGAAGTTGTAGAACCTAAATCAATGCATAAACACTTTATAATAATGTTAGAAAGGATTAGATTTGTTTAGGTAAGTTTAATTTAGCATGAAAGTTGATTTATGAGTGGTAGAAGTTCACCAAAATGATTAGAATTGGTAAAAGAGAGTTAGAGTTGCTCAATTATGCAGAAAAATCTGCAGAATTTAGCTTCCTCTGCAGCAAAATTCGCATAGCGCACAAGGGGGTGCGCTGAGCGAATTATGCGTGGCAGATTGAGTGTTTTCAGTGTTTTTGATGTTTTGGGAGTTCCGGACGTCCGTTTCGGACGTTCTTTAGTTCGTTCTGGGGGTTTTTGACCCTTCCGGATCTATTGGTGAGGGTCTACAAGCTGTTTGAATTACCTAAGTATTGATAATTAAAATTCCTAAAGAAATTTGTGTTAATAAGTGAGGGTTTTGTGAAAGTATGTAATGTATGAGTTGTTTTATGACATGATTGATGTTGTATGATGGTGTGTGGGTTTGGTATGAGACAACATAGTAAGAATGCATTTGAATGACTATGAAATTTTATGTTTGATGAATCAAAGTGGTTTATGAGGTACATTATTGATCCAAGAGGAATATCATGTGATTTAAAGTGGTCGGATTGAATATGAAATTAAGATCTCTCGGTGGGATCAGTTAGTGAATTAAATGAATGTGAGAGGCTTCCATATGGGGGTTTATCCCTAACACTCCAACGGTCTTTCATTCTCAGTTAGAGAGGATTGACGCGTGTGGTGGGAGTAGTGGGAGGTCCTAGGGTAGGCGCTATCACTGAAGGTCTATTCCGCGGTAACAGACTAGCCTTGTGTATGGTCGGGTGGAACCCCTCGGCAATGGCTTTGCAAAGCAGTAGGAGCCATCACAAGTGCACAACCCGCCCCAGCTCTACATTCATTCCAAGTCCGGACATGTCTAGAGTCTTAACATGATAGGATGCTTGTCTTGATAAGTTTTATGAAATAAATGCTTATGTTTATGATGACTAAGGTGTTTATGTGTGTATGGATATTCTAGGAAATGCTAGATTGATTGAAAATGAATTGTATGATTGTTTGAGACCTAGCTCACCCTTGCATTGTATGTGTTGCATGTGTTTGTCTTCTCCCTTGCGATGATCATCCAATCCTTTGGATGTGAGCAGTAGATGATGATGTACCATTGGAGCAAGCTTTGGAGGTTGAAGAAGACCCAGCCCCTAGTACTTAGGCCTTCTACTAGCTCTTAGTTAATTAGCTGGTTATTTTGAAAAACTCCTAGCTTTTGTTTTATATATTTCGGCACTTTTGGAAAACTTTTTAGGTCTCTTTAAAATTTCAATAGCCTTGTATTTTGGAGAACTTTGGAAACTTGTACTCAAGTTTGATTTTGTTTTAATTCCCTCTATCTTTTGGATGACTGTATACATAATTAAATACTATTATCTCTATCTCTCAACTGCTTTTACATATTATAATAACTGAATCCTATTATATTATATGTGTATATGATATTTTGGGATGTCACAATCATCACTACTAGTATGATATTTCAAAATATTTATCGACTTTAAAGATGGTTATTGACGAATGCATTTTTTCTTTGTATTGTTCTTCTATACCTTTAAAATATATCAGTTTTGATGTATTAAAAATGTTTTTATTATATTTTAAAATGTTAAAATCAGTATACATTAATATATTATGAAGATACATAAAGAGATAATACTAAAAATTTAAGAAGAATCAAACTCAGTTTTCACATACTAATATTCTCAAATGTATTTTGAAGAGAATATTCTCAAATGCCTGATTATGGATGAATCAAGTTTAAGATGAACTTAGGATAAGGTTGCACGCAAGCTGGGGAGTCAAACTAAAGAAGTTGTTAGAATGATGACAAAAATTGTATTTATGACTTAAAACTAAGTTTTATTTTTAATATTATATATGGATTTTTGGTATGTTAAGTTTATTATGTTTTTAGTGTTATATTTGAGGGATTTAATAATCAAATTTAAAATTATTTTACTGTTTAATCTCTAAATTTAAAAAAAAAACTTCAAATAATTATGTTGTAGAGTGTATCAATTATCTAGTGACGAATACCATGTTTTTAAGCATAAAGAGTTGGATATTGACTATCATTGGCTATAACTTTTTGTATAGTTATAAGTGTTTATCTAACAATTGATATCAGAGTTAAAATCATGAGTTTGATTTCTAACGAGACAATTGTTAAGAGTGATGGTTGCAGAAACATCAATTGTACTGTGCCGCAAGAGCTGAATCACAATTGAATTGTGACACTTGTTACGTTTTTATGTACCATGATTCATGATTGTAACTTTTTGCTTACTGACAAGTGTTCCATCTAACAAATTATAATTATATAAATAAAGTTTCTTTTACAGCATAATATTTTCCCATTTGAATGAGTGTATAATAATTAATGTTTTTTTATACTTGTTTAGATTATTTTTTTAATTATTATGCAAATTCTTATTTTTTATAAATTATTTATTTTTTATAAATGATTTGTCATATTTTTAATGGTAAAAGTAAAATAATTTGGTTCTACGTATTTATACTTTTTTATTATACTCCATAAAACAGTATCCGAAATTAAGTTTCATAATGTAAATAAATTGAAATTAAAAAAATAAATTTCCATACTTTTTAATATAAATAATTAAGAGTAAAAATTTATTTGAAGGTGGATTTGAGGGAAAAAGAAGTTGAAGTTGGGATTGTTTGAATTAAGGAGAAGATTATGAAAAATAATGAGATTTGAGATGAAAATTTATGAAAGTTAATGAGTGATTTAATAGAGATGATAGATTAAAAAATGTTTTAATTGATAAAAATAAAAGATTACTATTTTACTCTTAATTATAAAAATAATTTAAAAGTAAAATATAATTAGTATTAATTATATTTAAATGAAATGGAAATAGTTGTTGTTAATGATAAGAATATTACTATTATTATTAGTAGTAGTAGTAGTATTAGTATTATCATAATTATTATTGATATTACTATTATTATGGTTAGTATTAATATTATTTTTTATCATTAATGTTATAATGATAATATTATTATTAATAATTTATTATCATTATTAATATTATAGTTACAATTATTATTAATATTTATTATTAGTATTATTATAAAATTATGTTCGTGCTTATTGGTGTAGTCAACAACTACCAATAGAGACACAAGGTTATACATCCATGTTGTGGTGAATCGGTTATAGGGTGCAGTGTAAAGGACCAAAATCGATTCTGGATGTAAAATGAAAAGGGAGAATCAATTTTCTCTCGAGCCAAATTGAACCACATAACTCTAATTCTCGTCACTTTAGCTAGTATCATCAGATAAGACTATCCACCGCTCACAAATTGCTGCAAATTCATTAAACCAAATATAATCGATATTCGTTCTTTCATTTGCATAAATATTATCCTCCCCGATCCAAACAATATGTAAATTTAATTCAATTTATAAATATAATTTCTAAAATAATATTTTTTTTCCACTCAATTATAAACATTAAACATTAAAATAATCTTATTAACAGAGATATGTAATGATTTTGATATCACAATAAAAAATAATAAAAAATAAAGTTTAAATTTAACTCAATTATAATAAAATTTATATTTATTTATATACTATAAATGATGAGGCGAAATGATCTAATTTGCTGTATTATTTTTTAATTCGTAAACTAACTTTGGTACTTTAAATCCAATCCACTTTTTTTTTTGCAGCTCTGAATAAAATATACGGGCAGGTTTACCCAAACGGAGAAAAATACGAGCTTTAGTGAATCGAAATTTGGTCCAAGTACAATTAACTAGCTAGGAAAAAAGTGTTTCAAACATCATATTTAACATGATTGTTAGTTGAACAATATTAGAATTATCAAAATTCGTACTTTGGTTATAAGTCAATTTAAGAGTTTTTTTTTTCCTTAAAAGAAAAAGTTCAAAAACTCACTTTCAATAACCAAACAATCAAAAGTGGGGTTCAAATAATTTGACTGCGACACATTTTCATGTTCTCATAAAGTAATTAGGTATACGTGTTTATTTAACTTAAAAAATGTCATCTTAGTGGAGCTGGACTTGTTATGCATATTAAAAATTCAAATCACTGGATCATATTTTTCACGGAGATCACGATATCATCATCATAGCTTCAAAGTGGTGTGCCGTTTTTAACCTAATTAATAGATGACATCATGTGTGACATCATCTTTTTTGTTTTATATTGATTTATATTATGTCGACAGAAATGAACAATTAAAATCATAAATATAGAATATAGAGAAATTACAAATATAGAATATATTGATTTATCGTGAGGAATAAAAATTACAAATATAGACTGTTAAATTTTATTTAAACTATCCATATTTTAGAAAAAAAAATGCATGTAGATTATTTTTTGAAGTGATAATATGATTATTTATTTTTGAGTATTTATGTATTATTGCTTGCCTTTTCAAACTAATTTGCACCCCACTTATATATTATAAATTGACATTATCTTTAGTCGATGTAGGACTTCTAACACCACGTCGAGGTATAGACATCTCGTGTGTGATAGTAGAAATTAATGGGTGGTCTAATAGCGGCCCGACAATGGGTGGAAACAGAATGCCCACTTAGAACTCGTTAGGATAGACTCTAACATGACTCTGATACCATGTTAGAAAGTGGATTTTTAAGCCTAACTCAACCCAAAAAACCGACTTGTAAGGTGAGGTTTGCACCTCACTTATATATATTATAAATTGGCCTTATCTCTAGTCGATGTGGGACTTCCAACACACCCCCTTCACGTCGAGGTATAGACATCTCGTGCGTGAGAGTAGAAATTAATGGGGTGGTTCGATAGCGGCCCGACAACAGGTGGAAACAAAAATACCCACGTAGAACTCGCTAGGATATGCTCTAACCATGACTCTGATACCATCTTAGAAGTGGGTTTTAAGCCTAACTCAACTCCACAAAATCGGCTTGTAAGGTGAGGCTTGCACCTCACTTATATATTATAAATTGACTTTATCTCTAGTCAATGTGTGACTTCCAACATGGGACTAGTTTAATATAATTATTTAATAAAATAATGTTTATCAAATAAATCATCTAGAATTAATATGCTAAACATTATGTGTGTAAATGTTATTCAAAATGGTAAATGTTACTTCAAGCAAACTTCGCTAAATGTTATATACTATGCCTAAATGCTTAAGAACTTCTAACACATCTAACATATATATGAATAAGTACTCTATTGTCTGTCGTATCGTACTTTTTTTTTTCTGTGAAGATCATTAAAGTACATAGTTTTATTCAAAAGTTTTGCATTGAATCAAAAGAATGATAAAATATGGCAAGATATTCTAGGAATGTTTCCTTAATGTTTTATGTTTGATGCATCTGTAAAAACAACATAGTTGCTTGTGCAACAAGCAACATAACATCTGACTTTGTACATAAAGGTTACCCATCCTACGTGAAAGTCAATGCTTCTGAGTAACTAATCTTTTTTGAAGAAATCTATATAAAGATGATTGCATAAATAGAAGAAACAAAAATCAAGAATTATTATTGCTCTTATGTTGTCTTCATTCTCTCTCAAGCTTACATTGTGTAGACTTTTTCTTTGAAAAAGATAAGCTTTATTACAATTTTTCAGATATTTATTGTATTGAAAAATATATCCTATCTATGAAAGTAATAATCTAGTTGTTTTTCAAAAACACTTTGTTGTTTTGTATATTCAAAAGTGAATTAAAATACTTATTGGTTTAACTAATGGTGAAACTCGTCTAATCAGTTAAGTTAGTTTGTAAAATCAGGAGTGGTCAAACTCGTTTGTAATCTTTTAAAGATTAATGAAATTCCTTAAGAATGTTTAAGGGAGAACAAACCATAACTTAATTTGGAGTAACTCACTATAAAAATAAGTCTTCTTGTTTTTTGTTTTAAAAAATTTTAAACGTTTCTGAAAAACTTTAAGGGCTTGTTCTTTTGAGTGGATTTAAGGAAGTGGATTTGAAAATAATTTTTTTTGTCGTTTATTTGAGTGAATTTGGAGGTAAATGAGAGTGAATTTGAAAATAATTTTTTTTAATTTGTCACGTCAATACAATTCTATACTAATTCTCACAACTTTTATTTCTAAATTCACTCTCATTTACCTCCAAATTCACTCAAATAAACGATAAAAAAATTTATCTTCAAATATTCTCAAATCCACTCAAAACAACAAGGCCTAAGGGTTCAATACTATTTGTAAATTGTCTAACACTTGTTTTGCGAGAAAATTTTAAACTCTCTTTAAACTTCTTTTTAGAATTTACGTGTGTTTAGTATCTCTCATCTTTCTTTTCCAAAAAATTCAATAGAGTTTTTGTTAAATTTACAACCATTAATCCTACATAAACGATATTACTTATTTATAAAACATTCAAAGAAAGAAAAAAACAAAATCTTTAAGAGTATTACCTACTTATTTAAATTAATAATATAAGTTAAGAGAAATTAAGTTTTTAGAAAGATAAAATTCTTAATATAAAGTAAATAATGAATACCTGTATTCTATTTATAAACTTTTAATTGTTTATTAACATTTTGTTCATAAAAAAAAGCTAGATCTTACATAATTTTTTTAATAAAAAATCATGGCAAATATATTGGAAATGGTAATAAGAATACAAATTTGATTCCTTTAGTCTCTATGATATATATGGTAAAAAAAAATTGCCTGTGCACATCTTTTGGTAAAACATATCTTGTTCCTCAATTGCGTATCTTTTATCTTTTGATTGTTAATATACTAAATTGTTAAGATTAATCAAAGTATCACGCTAGCAATATTGACACATCTCACTAAAAAGTATAGGATAAAACACGTGTGGTGTCCCACATAATTTTCATATTGTCTTTCCAATATTTAAGCACATTCTTTTTGCTTTTGTAAAGTAAACATATTTTTAATCTCTATAACGATAGACAGAAAACTCACATAAATCACTATCTTCATATGGTATTAATTGTACATCTACAAAAAATATTTTAATTATAAAATTCAAGGTGTTAAAATGGTCATCACATATGTTTCTAATTATCATTATTATAAACAAGAGCTTAAAAGTATATTTAAATTTTAAAGGGAGAATTTGCCCACATTTATTTTGTGATCAATTTTGATAATTTAAAATATTTATTGGATTTTTAAAAATAGTGAATAAGTGATTAACAAATGGACAAGTTTAGTTAGATTAGTTTCCTTTTGTTTGTAATGAATAGACGAAGTACATTTCTTTATTAAGAGAGTAGACGAATGAATTGTTTTGGAGAAGTTCTTTTTATGGACAACAAAAATTTAGGGTTAATAAATTGGGAGAAAGTTGGTAATAGGATTTTAAGGTGATTAGGGTTAGGTTATAGTTGAATGGTAAAGAGATTTGTAGTGACATGTGGAATATTCTGGTTGTCGACATCCTTGATGGTGAGTTAATAGGTTGATATGTATAAGGTTGGTCCTTCAATAATGTTGTTCAACTAATATGTATGAGGAGGTTGACTCAATGCTCTCATTCACCAACTTGTTAAGATTATGACACACACGTACTCATCTTGCTTTTGTGATTCCCAAGCTTTTGTTTATCACGTGTTGATATATATATATGAGGCTAATCAAATTATGGAAAAGCTTGTTAAGCATGGTTTAAATGATGATTTATGCTAAAATGAATTTGGGATGGTTTCATTCATTATATGTCATGCCAATTGGAACTATGTTGTATATTCTTACCCCTATTGGCAAAAATCATGCTTAATTTTCTATTATTATTATTCTTTTTCCTTTTCTTATTATAATTACTATTGTTATTTTTATCCTAAGTGTTAAAAAAATGTCTAATATCTCAAAAATTGAAAAATTAACTTTACTTTACGCATTAGATAATCATGTGAAGAAACAAATTTGTGTAAGAATTTTAAAAACATTACATTAAAGATTTGTTTGATATAATAGAATAAGAAAATTGTATATTATTGATGATTAATATCCGTTAGTACAAGTACATATCTATCGATAAATCACTTTTATCGATAAAAAGCAAAAAATCATCAATAAAATTTATCAATGAATACAAATATCTGTCAGCAAGTATTGATAGACTCAAATTTGTCGATAATTGTCTATCGGTAAATAAACGTTGATAATATTTATTGGTAAAATGCGCAACAGGGTTTTCTTCCTCCTTTTCTCTTCCTTTTCTTTTTTGTTTATTTTTTTCGATACTTTTTGTCAACCGACAATTGCACCACCACCACCATCAGTCCAAGTCATTGTTCATCAAGATCTCGTCATTATCTTATTTGTCTTCTTCTTTCTCTACTACCTCTTTCTTCACTTCTTTCTCTTCTACCTCCTTGTCTAACTTAGGTTACCACTATCATCGTCATTTACAATCTTAACAGGCCATCATGGATGTCACCAACACGTATTACTGCAACATGCATCATCGGGGAGCATTCGCATCGCCCACCAACCTCCACTTCACCCCAGCCACCTTGTCCTCTCTTCTTCTCTTCTTTTTTCTTTTCCTCTTCTCTTTTTTATCACCTATATAACCTTCATATAATATAAAACATCAATAAATTATGTGAAAAATTTGTCAGTCAAAGTACAAATGAATTCATCGACGAAATTTGATCATCAATAATTGTGATTGTAAAGTATCGAGAGAAACATTAGTCGATAATTATGATGATAAATTATTAACAAAACTTTTTGACAAATTTTGTGTACTCATTTCTTTCTAATAGAACTATCTAACAAAATTCTCCACTAATAATTGTGATGATGAGTTACCAATAGATTTTTTAACAGATTTTTTAATAGATTTTGTATTCTTATTTATTTTTGTTGATCAAAATAAATGTCTAATTCTTTGATAATATTTGTCAATAAATTAAAATTTATTAATAAATTATCAATTTTCGAAAATAAATGAATTTTTTTAATATTTAATATATTTTTAACTTATAAATTTCAAGCTGTTAGTTTATTGAATTATAAGTGTTACATGATTAATTAGTTAGTGAATATAAAATGATATAAAAGATCATAATTACATAAATTTATTATTTAAATGAATAAAATTTGTGATTTTAGATAAAATTATATTATTTATTAATTATAATTTTATATTTGTGTATGTGAAAATCGAGAGAATCGTATATTAACTATACTCCATTTCAAATAATTGTTTCTTAATATTTTGTATAAGATTTAGCAAATTTATTAAATAATCTTTATTTTTAAAACAAGAAAAAAAAATCATTTAACTATATTTTAACTCTTAGCCCATTTTTAAAAAAAATTATTTTTATTCTTAATCATCTAAATTATAAATAATTTAATTAAATTCAAAATTTGTTTTATTTAAGAATACAGTTTCTAGTTTTTACTTTTTCTAATATTTTAAACAAAGTAAAAAAATGATATCTTAACATTTATTTTTAAAAAAATTCTAAAAACAAAGTTAAAGAAGTCCTAAAATCTTTAAAAAACAACGTTTAGCTTAAAATGAGAAAATGAAATTAAAATATACAATTGGAAATTTCAGGAAAATAAATAAATGTAAATGCAAGATAATTTGTACAGTTATATATATATATATATATATATATATATATATATATATATATATATATATATATATATGAATGTATGTATATAAAATTAATATTTCGCTTGGATATTTGAAGACAACTTAAAGGCATGTTTTAGATAAACTAATAAGAATGAAAAACATAATCATAAATTAAAATGACTGTAGAAATGGATGAAAAAGTAACTTTAAAAAATCTTATGCATGATTTTTCTATTTTTTTTGTGCTTGTTTTTTCCAGAAAAGTAATTCTAAAAAAAACTCTTATCCAAAGCCATAATTATTTTCCTTCAATATTTTTTATATCAACCTTTATTTCGTACAGAATAAAGAAATAAAAAATAAAAGAAAAAAGAGAAAAAATAGAATAAATCAAAAGAATTTTATGCTGATAAAATAAATAAAATAAATTAAAATTATTTATTATTGTAAATATAAAATTATTATATTATAATTAATTTTTAAAATTTCATACATAATTAAGTATGTAGCAAATATACTTTTACTTGCTATCGTAAAATGCTTCATGTCTCCTTATTTCTAATTTTATGAACTTTCGTATATTTTTTTTTCTTTCAAATAAAGTCATATAAAATATTATTATAAATTTTAACATCTTAAATATGTTAACACTTGAAAAGACATTAATCATTTATTATTATATGAAAATTTATTAAAATGAATACTTTTTCTTTCAAACAATCAAGAGTTGTTTTTTTTTTTCTATAATTTTGTTTTCTTCTAACAAAACCCTAGATTGACATTCTAATAACTTGTTTAAGAAATTATAGTTTATTACTATATGTTCTTACCGGTATTTTCATTTTTTTATTTTCTTACAACTTAATGACTATTCAGTGTGGCTATTTGAAAATTTAGCATTACTAATTGATCGATTGATATAAATTCGAAGATAATTATCATAGAAGATTAATGCAATTAATAGGGTCAGAAATTGAAAGGATAAGGAAGAGAATTTGGGAATTGGACAAACGTAGGTTTGAAAATTGAAAGGTTTTGAAAATTAAAATGTTTGTCAACATTGGTTGCCCAAAGTCTCTTGCCTTTGACTACTTTCTCAATTACTTCACTCACTCTCTAACATGTCCTCCAAATTATTACATGAAAATAATAATAATAATAATAATAATAAAATGCATCAAAGTCTTTCATTCTTTTATTTATTTAAAGAAATAATTGAGCTACCGACTTCAATGCCGCCAGCCTCTTTCTTTGACTCTCTTTTACATTCTCTCGTATGCATATATATAGTCTACACACTACTAATTTTGTCTACTTTGTCTTCTACTTGAAACAGAAATGTATATTTAGGTAAGGTTAAAATAAAATACATATATAAATTAGGAATTATTTTAATTAATTTAGCTATTTATTGAATTTAAATATTAAATATATAGTTGTTTGTGTTGTGTTATCTTAATCGAAAATATAACAAAAATAAGAAAATAAAATTGATGGACCGCACTTCATCAGTGATCTAATTAAAATGCTGTACTTTGATTTCCGTTGTTTCTTAGAATTATATGATGAGAATGAAGTAGGAAGAAAATAATACTATCCTACCAAATAAAAATCAGTCCAGAGTCGTCTCATTACTACTTGTTGAGTATTAATCTATAAAACTTGTCTGTATATATAATTCCTGTAGATATTTACATAAATCTATAGACACCAATATGTTTTTTAACTATCGTTTGAATAAACTTTTACATTTTTTTCTTCTCATAATAGTATATTTGTCATTTATTTTTAGAAAAAAAAAACAATAACTTAAATTATCTTAAAAAATATTTTCTCTAAAAAATGAAAAACATTTTAAAATATATAGTATATTCTTATGATCATATCTATCTTCAACTTTTAACATTATATATTCCTTAATGTAAATAATGTATTATTTATAGTGTTTTAAAGGGGACTATAATGAAAGATCTATCATACAAATAAATACATTCATAATTTGTAATAACTATCGCTATTTCAAGCAATTACACAATTCACATATCATTTTGAGAAACTTTCACACTCATCATACATTATATACGATTTTTATAATACTTAAGTATTTATTAAGATCGAAGATTGTGAAGGTGTTATACTTATCTTCACTTTTCAAGGGATCTTGTCATCCTATGATCACATCTCATATAATAAAGTATAATAAGATAAAATCACTCATTTATAAATTTAGTCATGATTACTAAATCCATTGATAAGGAACTCCTTTAACTCTCACCTTAAGTATCTTTCTCTATGTGAAATTAATACTTAGTACAGTTAAGATAGTCTTACTCTATTTCTTGCATCAATACAACACACACAAATGATCAACAGTAGAATTCCAACCTTGGAACTACTACATTCGCATAATAAATCATCAATATACCAATTGAAAAAGAACATCTTACTAAACCAAAATATACACATCATTTTCATATCCCATACATTTTCATATGCAATAATAGTACCAACATGGCAAGAAAACCACAAGAGAAACATAAAAAATCTAAAAATAATCCACAATACACAGTGGTGTCCGACGATACCAATATTCATCATAGGGGCTAACTGTTAAGTGAGCACACAACTATACCATACCAATGCCCAATGCTAAGGACCCCTAGAGCTCACTAGCACATGGTGCACAGATGATACTATGGCGCCTAGAGCTCTTTGACTTGGATTTTTGTAATTGGCACCCAACACTCTATTGCTACCACCCAACACCAATATAGAAGAAGAAATGTGAGTATTTAGCTTACTCAATTAATTATAATTGATACTAAATCATTTCAAAAATACCCTTAGAGACTAATTGTGCAAACTTCAATATTCTCATTCAATCTCCTCTCACATACCAAACCAATATTAACATACACAATCAAAATAGCACAAATTTCCTATTTAGCCAACTCAGTCATAATCAACAAAAAAATTCCTAAAAACACATAATTTCGTCACATATCCATATCAATGATATTTAACTTTCCAGCATTTGGTATTGTTACTTTTTAATATCTATTTTAAATTATGCAATAACATGTTATATATGTTGTAGATGATGACTTAGTTTAGAAATATATATTAAAATAAGTATATACAAAATCTTAACTAAAATATTATTAATTTTTTTGTAACATGTAATTTTAGAGTGTGGTGTTGGGTTATTGTTGGTTGAATATTTTATATAGATTTAAATATGTTAAACAATATTTCTTAGACATTATTATTCTTCTCTTTTCTTTGGTTTATAGAGCTCGAGGATAGGGAACTAGCATACTTCACTACCGTTTAGTGCCAACTTATCCTTTTCAAGCTCAATAATTGTTTTATATTCCATCTTGTGAACGTAACTTAGACAAACAAACCACAAAAGTAACATTTGAACAATGTGCTTTCTTATTTTACACTTTTTTAGGATGTGTTTGAATGGTCACCCAAATTATTTATGTTTGTCACTTTAAGAAAATATTTGGTCAAACTTAGATGAATAATTAGAATTATTTATAGATGAATAGTTTGAGTTTAATTTAATACATAAAATATGTCTATTTTATTTAAAAAAATTATTTTTGAAATTGTATTTATTTCTTTTTACCGTTTGAGATAGAACATTTCTCCAATTTCAACATGACTACTAAGGGTGTCATGCATGCCATGCCATTTTAAAAACTTATAGTCCCATTCTAATTAAAGTTCATTTTCCGTCGCCTTTGAGTTTTGAAATATGTATTCGATGTTTTAAAACATGTTTAATTCGAGGCATCTTTTTAATTGTACTTCATGTGCTGCTGAATCGTAACGTATTGCTTAACCAATATAAATAATTTCTGGTTGACTTTGTTTAATTTGTCTTATTACCTTTAAAAAGTATACTTCATTTGTTTATCATGAATGTATTAATAATGCTTTTTTAATTAACGGATGATATTATTTATATATTTATTTTAAATATTGTATTTGTCGCTTTATGTTTTTTTATTTTTCGTTTTACTGTATGTAATATTAATATTAATTTATACCAGTCGTATCATTATTATTACTTAATTATGTCAACTTGGCTTCAAAGAAATCATCCTATTAAATTTTGGAATAATATAAAAGAAAAAACAAACTTGTCCAACGACATGTATTTTCCTTTCCGTTTTGTAACATATGCAAAATGTGAGATTTTTCTCTTTTAAATGGTTACATAAATGAATACATATTATATATCCATTTGGTCATATGCCTTTACATACTTATTAAATTAATTTTAGTTTAACTGTATCTTTTTCCTATATTTCACACAAATCAACAATTTTGGTCTCTAAATTTTTTTCTTGTAATGTTAGTCTTCTAATTTTTATTTTAAAGAATAAACTGAATTATTATCAAATTATATATGATAAGAAATTCTTAAAGCTAGTCACAGGTATTCTACGAGTTTCTCCCAGTCTCACTGTTGCATATTCAAAATATAAAAAAAAAAACTACGTATAATTATATATTAAGAATCAAAATTGCATAAAGAAATAAGAACCAACAATAATAATTATTAAAAAAGTAAGTAAATTTACGGGGGGAAAAATGAAGGGCCTAACTGCAGAGCTTATAATATAGAGATTAAAATGACATTTAAACCTTATTAATTTTAAAAACAAAGCTAGAATCATACTTATATATTTATTCCATTTTACAAAATTTACTTTAAGCAATTAATATTTTGTGTTCAAATTGAAAACCCTAACTCTTTGTAGTTTTCGTCTACCATATATCCCTCATTTTCCTAACTGTGTCATTCATTGCAAAATCATTTTCGAAGCTAGTTAGTCACCTAACATCTTTAACAACAGTATAAATAATGACTCCGAATATATATTTATATTTAAACAACACAGGATGAAAAAAAAAATCAATTTTTCTTAGTTTGGTGATCAAAAAGAAAATTGTCAACACCGCAATATATTTCAGTTCTAAGATGCAATTTCAATTCGAATTTGAATAGCCAACTGTGGTAAGATATTGCAGATATTAGAGCTTTTCCTACTCGTATTCTCTTCTAAACAAAATCATTTGAGCATTTGGTATATAGATAAATATTAAAGTAAAATGTGCGTGTGTAGCCGAAAAACTGTATGAACACACTATCAATATATATGATAGAGAAAAGCTAAAAGGTAATATAATAGAATGCATAAAATAATAGTGTATCTAAATTGCTGAGATACAGTGATGTTTTCAAACATGTAACTTTTTCTTTTCGTTCGTGTGAATAAGTTCTTTTCAGCCACTTACCACGTTGAAAACTGAACTATCTAAAGGACAGTCAGACAAAGTAGGAATACATGCTGAAATGATCAATGGATATAGAGAGAGACAGAAGATCAAAGTAAGTGCACTCTAGTTAATGTCATACTGTTGTACAACCAAATATATTAGGCAAAAGCCACGTTTTATTTGACTATACAATAATAGTCTGAAAGAAACCTCAAAAATTAATTAAAAAAATGATGAATTTATTATAATATCTTATAAACAATAATAAAGGAGTTTTGTACTGTTATGTACAACTCAATCAATTCCCCATTCGTGTTATTATGTGCATATTAAAGAGCAAATAGCTGGAGTGAGATTTATCTCTGCTTTAATTTGGTGTGTGGATATATAAGAAAAGAGAGTTCGCACTTGAAGCTTTGAGCAATCGTTTGAGTTTTGAAGCAAAGAATGGGGAGAGCTCCATGCTGCGAGAAAATGGGGTTGAAGAGAGGGCCATGGACTCATGAAGAAGATCAAATTCTCATCAATTACATCAACATTTATGGCCATTCTAATTGGCGTGCTCTGCCCAAACTAGCTGGTATGTCTCAAATTAACCTAATTCTTGTTCAAATGCCTTAGCTAATAACTATTTGAAGAAGAATATAACATAGCTATACCATTAACCAAGTTTCTCTTTCTCTCTTTTTGATGAATAGGGCTGTTAAGGTGTGGAAAGAGCTGTAGACTTCGGTGGATAAATTATCTGAGACCAGACATCAAACGAGGCAACTTCACCCCAGAAGAAGAGGATGCTATAATCAGTTTGCATCAAATGTTGGGAAACAGGTAAACTACTGATATTTTTTCTACCTATCTGCCATTAAATTTCACATTATAATTTCTAATAAGCTATAGTTTAATCCATGTTAACTTCACCTTACATGGAAATAAGATTCTTTTTATCGAAAACCAATAACAAAATCTGTTGAAAAACCATGAATGACTCCACAACCGATTCCAAACAGTGAAGCAAAGATTCCCGAATATCTTCATTTTTTCTTTGTGTCTGGTCATTTTCTATTCTGTAACCTGAAACTGATGGATGGATATAGCAGATACATGTGATTTCATAAAAGTCTTGGAAGTATACAAACGGATATAAAATTCTTTCTCGCCAGCCTCGTTTTTTTTTATTCTTGTTTTATAAAGAAAGGAACAGTTTTTTTGGTCGCTTTTTTTCTCAAGGACCATAATATTTTAATAACTTTTTGACAATAATTATTTTATTGATTTTTATATTTGAAATGGACCACTGACAAAAATTAATTGTTATAAAAAAATTATCAAAAAAAAAGTTCTTACAAAAAACCTTTTTTTTTTTTTTTTTAAATAGATAATGGTTTGGGCCCATTTGCACTTTGATTTTTTTTCTTAGTTTTCAAGGCAAGCAAAATCATACCCTGTTGGATATGTCGGTCTGCCAAGATTCTCTCTTTTTCTGCAACCTTTTCACGTGCTTAATTTTTGTACAAAACAACACATTATTTAAACACACATCACATAACATTATTATTACTACTGTATATTGTGACTTTGGAGGAGTGAAGCCAGCTATACGAAACCAGCTATTTCCCTTTTTAATGAATATTTCCTCCAACATCGATTTTGTGTTCTAATCTTGTGATAACATCCGCGTGCAGATGGTCGGCTATAGCTGCGAGATTACCTGGTAGAACAGACAACGAGATAAAAAACGTGTGGCACACCCACTTGAAGAAGAGGTTGCCACAAAATTACCGACAAAGCCAAGAGCAACAACGAAGCAAAAAACAACCAAAGTTGGATGGGGACGCTTCCAAAATCAATTACCAAGACGTCAAACTAGAACAACAACAAGACCCCGTGAATAACGTTCACGTTCATGCATCAACCAAAGAAGATAATAGCACAGAGGAAATGCCACTTTCTCCTCCCCAATGTTCTAGCGATATGTCTTCGCTCACCAATAGTGACAACAATAGCAGCATTAATAATAGTAATAATAATTGTGACATGTCCTCGCATGTTAATGATATTGACACACCGGAGAACAATCTTGCACTGGACGAGGATTTCTGGTCGGAAGTATTGTTATCTGACGATAGTTCCGGTGAGACAAGTGGATTTCCGAGCATTGATTATGGTCGATTTGAACCAATGTCTAGCGAAGAAGTAGGGGTGCTTATAGATGGTAGTTCGTCAAGTATGAGCGATGGCATGGACTTTTGGTGCAACGTTTACGCCAGAGCTGAGGAATTCAACCAGTTACTTGAATTATGATGTTAGCTACAAACTACCAAATCCTTTCAATCGATGGAAAGCATACATTTGTTTTGTTCTGTTGTTTGGACTTGAATTAATTCATGTCTGTCCTAGTTAATTCGTAGGTTACAAGAAAGAAATCAGTAATAAACTGTGTATACATTGATGTTGTTAAGGCGCCTTAATAAGCTTTTAACATTTGTAGTAAATAACATTTTTGTATCATCCTTACAGAGGTTTAGATAACATGTACCTTTAATGAGGAGTTTTACATTAGTTGACTTATTAAAAGTGTAAACTTAATTAATTACAAATTATTTTTAATATTTTAAAGTTAACTAAAGGAAAAATCAACAAATTTATTTTTATGAAGATCACAAAACTTATATATTAAATGAGACTCATTATTTGTATAATAATTTATAATGATTAAATATGTTTAGTTTCTGAACTTTTATATAAAGATAAATTTTATCATTATCTCATATTTTAAATCAATTTTATATCTCTTTATTAATGAATGGATTAAAAGATAAATTTCATCATTATCTCATACTTTAAATCAATTTTATGTCTTTATTAATGAATAAACGTAGTCATATTAATCAAACCACGTTAAAAATTTGTTTATGACAAATAATGTTATCATATGTGTACCTACGTGTTGACACAATGTCACTCTCTCCTCTCATTCTCGTTCTTACCTCTTCCATGGCCTTTCCTCCCTCTCCCTCTCCTCCCATCTCATACATCTTCTCCACCAAAAACCACAACATCAACAATCGCTTCACCACTTCCTATTCTCCCCATGAAACCTCAATCTCCACAACCTAGACCCTTAACTAGGGGTGGATTGAGATTATAATATCTATTATTTTTAAAATTTGATGACCAAACTATATCGAAGTTTGGGATAATGATTAATTTCAATTCCAGGTCAAAATTTAAGGATTGAAAGTATATTTAACGTTGTTTGGAAAGAAGAACTCCAACCATTTATTAAGAAAGTTTTGAGATGAAATTGATTCAAAATTTGAGAGAAAGACTAAATTCAATTTTGGATGAAAATTCATATACTAAAAACATATTTAATCAAATTTATAAATAAATAAGAATATAAAATTATTCATATATAACTTATTTTATCTTAAGTCACGACACACAAAATAATTGCACAATACGATTTATTACCATTTCTTTATGACATAATTTGTTGAATCTGTATATTTTTCTTCCTCTTAAAGGAACAAATTGTTATATACTTTTTTTTTACATATATGGTTTCGGAAAATTGTTGTGTATATTTTGTATGTAACATTTTCATTTTCTCTATAATTAATTCCATTAATCACACGGGCGCCCACCATACTTACTTGAATTAGAATATAGGTCGTGATCATATCTCACCAAAGATTTTTGGAGTTATCGATCTATCTAATAAAAAAACTGATCAGATTGTAGGCTTATCATATGCAAAGGGGAAACATGTAATGCTGTTAAAAGAATAAAGATGTCGAATCAAATGCCCTTATTTTTGTAGCGTATTACTATTTTACCGATTAACACTGTGAGTAACATTAGAATCACCTATGTCTATTATACACGATTGTTATTTTTTGTTCAATATGTCCGAGAACAATGTTTTTCTCTTCTTCAACGTTGCAATGCCCGAAATAATAAAGGAACAAAAAACCGGTCCTAAACTATCCCAAATTACAGCAATCTTGAAAGGAGATTACTGTTCACACCTTTAAAATTGCTATATAAGCTTCTACTTTACATAGATTTCCTTCGTGAATTACAGAACACAGCCAATATGTTTGGATTATCTTGTCCAGACCTACAACAAAAGTAAATTTTCATTCTGTATGGATAACGATAAGAATAAATTTATTTTAAACAATTACGAACATGAAAGCACACTAATAGAAAATAAAAGGACAAAGAAGAATAGTTAAGAAAGATGAAGAGTTTCGATAACAAATTCTCTTAATTTCTTAAATAATTAATTTGGATCCAATAATTAAAACATCTCAAAATTTTATTTTCTTATGGTAAAATAATTTAGTTTTTATTTTAAATTTAACTCTATTTTACTTTTGAGTCTAAGTTAACTTAGTTCAACTTTCAATTTAAATGTACTGACTTGAATTAAGTCTTAACTAACGTGGTTCGAGAAGTACTATAAGTTGTGTTAATCATTACAATCATATCCTATTGGGAATACATTTCTTATTCTTTTCTTTGATTGATATTAAAAATAAAGTTTTCAGGTCTCGTATCTTTCTCATTTACAAATTACATCCATGTTGTATTGCAAATTAAGAATTCCCTCCACTAAGCTTGGAAAGGATAACAGATATGGCCTGCCTACAATTAAAGGCACGATTATTTCTATGTTGTTTTCTTACTGTATGTAATGGGTTACATTTAGGTTTTATATTGGTAAGCCGTAATGACTAAATCCTGTTAGTTTAATCGTTAGTTTTGTGTAGTTTATTAGTTTCAACTTTGTGTATATCTACCATTTGCTCTTTTACATTCACAAGTTTTTTAAAGTGTGGATTGATTTTTGTTGGATATAAAAATGAGAAAGTTGTGTTAGATTAAGCATCAAAATTGATTGATACAATAAAATTGTCTTAAACAATGAAGAGTCTCCGATATCTCACAAAGTAATATGCCGAAACTTATCTAGATTGACCATTGTTGGGTACAAACAAAGTCCCACATCAGATAAAATATGAAATACACATGAATTTATATACACATAAGATACATCAACCATTATAAATAATATAGATAAAATAATGGTATTTGATCTTTTAACTATAGAACACTTTAGATTCCTTCTTGGTTTTCTCTTTTAATAGGGATGAAGAAGAGAATTTCATGACATACATGTTCTTAACCATAATTTAATTAACCAGATAGGTTCGAATTAGGAAAATGATTGGTTCAAAACTTAATTTGGGAATTTGATTTTGAAAATCCACTAGAAAGTTGAAATCATATTGGGATTTCTCTTAAATGGGTTCATACAATTAGAACAAAAAAAATAATCATAAACTAATTTGATATTAACGGTTAGATTATGCATTAAAATATAATTAATGAGCAATCAAACTCTTTCAAACCATGAACAATCTCCAATATCTTAGCGAGCATACGGAAGCTGGATTAATAGTTAGAAACAATATAGATAAAAGAGTGGTATCTGAGATCTTCCAAATGTATAACATCTTAGGTTTCTCTTAATTTTTTCTTTTAATAAGGATGAAAGGAAGTTCTCTTCTAATAAAGATGAGAGGAAGGAAAGGGAAATGTGAATACATCTTAGAGAGATCATAATCCATTTATATAACCTCTATAGGATACTTTTACCTTAGTTTCAATATTTATAATTTTGTCTTTCAAAAAATTAAAATATTGCTTATATCTCTAAAGAGTAAATTTTTTATGACATCTACGCTAATTTAATTAATTATAGTACTTTAATAAATTGACTCCTAAATTTTTTATGACATCTATACTAATTTAATTAATTATATTACTTTAATAAATTGACTCCTAATACATTTAATGATTAATATATATATTCTAAATTACTAACAAGTTGAATATTATATGAAGACATGAATACTCATAATATATTGTTTTAAGGTTTTTAAATTGAATATGGTATCAATTTTTTTGTGTTTTTTCGATTGAAATGTGTTAGATCTATCTAGAGAAAAATTCACTGAAAAAATACAACATTCATGAGATCTTAGTCCAACCATATACACATCACTCGTATCTAAAACTTTAAAATAATAAGTTAATGAGTTTTTATCTTTAAATTTTGTTCTCCTTTTTTATTTCTATTCAACAAAATTCTGGGACAAATTCTTCTCACAAAAAGACTTATCAATTCGTGTTTGATCCTTCTTTTCTTCATTCCGTTATCTTAAAATGAAAAACATTAAGGAGCTCAAGGGTCTGCTGTCTAAAGAATATGATGAAATGCACTGTTTTAAGCTCATATCTTTAGAATTATAATGAATTATAGTAGAAAAATTAAAGAGCTCATGGCTATGCTGTTTTTTAAACGAGTCATATTTCATGTCATAGTTGTAAAGTAAGAAAAAACAAAGCTGTTTTTTTATTTTATCATCTGAATGGATTGAAAAATAAGAACAAAATCACAAGTTGATAAGAGTATCCACACACACCAGCCATCAACTATCTAGAAGTTTCATATTTAACAGTTATTACGCTACAACTTCACGAAAATCCTGAACTTTTGCTAAAAATGTCTTGCTATCATCTCTTGCGCTGCCATCTCCTGTCTGAATCTAGTGATGAACTCCTCTGCTCGTTCATCTATTCCCTGCATCTGAGGTGATGCCAACGCCAGTGACTCCCACATGTCATCTGAGGCACAAGATCTACCACCCTTTGTTGTTCCTTCTTCTCCAGACAGCCTTTTAGTTCGTGATTTGTGTGCTGTTGGTGGCTTCAGCTGCCCCACCAAGTCACACGAAGGCTCTTTAAAGAGCTTATCAATGTACACAGGTGCAGGCTTCTTGTGGAACCCCAACAGCAAACTTCTGACTGTGCCTAACCTTTTGTGCCGAAAAAAACGCTTGGAGGTAGCAAATTTGGTGGTAGGTTTTGAAAGCTTTCTTGGTTTCTTCATGGATTTTGATTTGGACTTACTGAGTTTACCAATTGTAGAAGTGAAGCTCTTCCATGCCTTTTTAGCAGGTGGAAGCCTTAGCCTTAGCTTTAGGCTTACGCAGGATTTCATGATCAGCGAGGAGAGAGCAATACAAGAAGGGTAAACTCAATTATGTTCAGATTGAAAGTTGGTTCCTTTATAAGATACATGCAACATGGGTTAGATTCCTCTGTTTCATCAGTGTCATGTTGGGGAATGGTATATTACTGTTTTCATGTAAGGTGGTTATGCTGTGAACGGTGGCTTTGAATATTTTTGACAATAAGAGCATAAAGCCACCACCAATCAACTAGCTTGCTTAATTATTAAGCTGACATTAACATTAATTCGGCATAAAACTAGAATCTACTTTTCTTTTTACTTCACATTTGTTAATGCTTTTCCATTATTTGTTTATTGAAATTGAAATTTTAACTTTAGAATATTTTTCAAGTTCACACCATAACATACACAGAATATTAATATTGTTGTACCAAGGATTTGAGCTTATATGAACAAATCGTTGGGTCAGTGTTACTATTAAGCAACAAATTTTATTCAAGTATTGGAGACAAAAATAACACGATTGAAAAGAATAGTAACTTGGTTATAAAAATAATAGTTGAGTTTGTTTTATACAGATAATTTGTAACTATATTTATTTCGTTTCACCTGCTGTTAAATATTTGCTCAAATTTATTCAAGTTTATCTTTCTCCTGGTATGATAAATTTATTCTTTATTCAATTATCTTTATTTGAGGAGAGTTATGTTTCATCTTTTATCCCTATACAGACTTTAAATTAACCTTTAAAACTACAATTGTTTTAAATAAATTTCTTAATATTCAGTTTAATAATTAATTATAATTTATTTTCTAGAGATGCATATAATGGTCCATATATTGTATAAATTAAATCAATAGATTAATTTAATAACTATTTAAATTATAATTTTCACTATAAGAAAACTTTTAAATAATAATTAATTTTAATGACAAAATAATATGTTTAATGACTATTTTTTTAATTATAAGTCAATTTCTTTAGTGGTCAAAATCTTAGTAATCCTGTTACTAAACAATTTAGATATCAATTTACAAAAAAAAATTATTTTCGTTACTAATTTAGAAATCAATTATGATTTTTTATTCATAATAAAATTATTTTAATTATTAATATTTTTTAATTTACAAATTAGTATTTAAATTCACCAATGTTGTGACTAATTACTTTTAGTCACTAAAATTCATTATTAGTTTTAAAATATTGTAATCTTTTAATTATATAAGTCAATACCTTTATTATATTTAGAAAACATATGTCCTCAAATTCTTAATATTATTTGTATTTAACACTTTATTTAAATCCTTAAAAATATATTTCAAACATTAACAGTTCCAAAGAAATATACTATTAACGGTTCTAAATCCTGAAATATTAATTATTTCATATACAACATATTTTTTCACATACAACATATTTATAAAGATAGCACGATTTTAAATATAGGTTATAATTCAATATCCGCGAGGTAAAATTTTGTTGTTGACAAAATTATTTAATTTATTATTAAAAATTTATTTAAACCATTTTGATGTCCTCGTTGGTAGAATGGAAACAATTATGAATAGTTTAAGTGTTGTTATCACCCTCTCCATTATATATATATATATATATATATATATATATATATATATATATATATATATATATATATATATATATATATATATATAGGTTCATTTTTTTTGTTTTTGTAAAAATAGAGGATGTGGGCTTAGAGTTGTAGTTGTTTGAATTTAAGTCTGGATATTACAAGTAGGTTTCCAAATGGGATTCAATGTGGCTTTGCGAAGGAGTTCGAAAATAATAAAGGACTATAATAATAATGGAAAGATACATCTAATTAAAGGAATTATTCATAATCAAGAACTGAAAATAGTTAAAAAGTTGAAAAATAATGATAATGTAAAACTGTGATCAAAGGGATCGATACAAACACTAATCAACAATCTGAGATTCAATATAGTCTATCAATGGGGTATGATAATATTGAGTATTGAATGAGAAATCGTAATTTCGTTAAAGACAAACTCCGCAGCAAGCTCAGTCGTTGTTTTCATTGATTGAACGAGGAATCCCAGCGTTTTAATTCTTTTTTAAAATTAAAATTTTTAAAAAAATTAAAACTGAAATGCCATGATAGTTTAAAGAATAAAAATATATTTAATCTTTTAATTAAATTTAAAAAAAAAAAACAACCAGCTGGTCAGGCCGAATAGAAAAAATCCGGAAGACCAAATTCTGGCTGGTATTTAACCCAAATTCTTGACCAATCGGGTTCAGAATTCGGATATGCGAAGACCAAATTCTAAAATCAAATTGAAATTTTGCTAGTTGTGTAATTATGCGGCAATATAATTAAAAAAGGGAAACAGAGTTACTCAGTAAAAAAATACTGCTCTAGTACCAACTGGTTATCCAGATATTGAATTCCGATTAGTAAACAGAATTCTTACTTATGCCAAAAACAGCACTATACGAGTAAATATTTAAATAGAGTATCTACGGAATAAAAAATCTTATGTGTGCTCCGTAGAAAAAAATTCCAAAAGATAATTAAAGAGACACGATACATAACCAGTACTAATTCCCTCCATTGCAATGATTCCTTCTTATCAACAAACAATACACTTCTAACATTCCAAAATCACGTCACAGAGTAGTGATTCCGATAAAATTGCATAAGAAAACCAATAACAAAAAGGGTAAAGCGAGTGGACCTTACCCTATTATAACGCTAATCTAAACATGATAATCAATCATCATGAATGTATAATTAATATAGTAATACAGAGGAAATTTAATATATGATAAAGTGAGTTAGGATTAGATTAGATTAAAGTAGATTAGGTTTTAGGAGCAAGCCTGGTTAGCCAACAAGAAGTTATTGGCTTGAGATGCAGCTGCAGCTTGGGACACCAACGCTTTTATCACCAAAGTCTTAACCTGCCAGGGTTTGTAAGGAAAACCCTCCCTCGCATACGAGTTAAGCAACGCTGCGGTTCCCTCCTTCACCAACCCTCCGAACGCGTTACTCTCCTCGTCGTTCCTCGCCGCGGCTTCAATCAATGTCAGATCCGATCTGTAGTGTTCGTACACCCGAGACCCGAACACGTTCGACACCGTCGACGTCTCCGGAACCATCCTCGGCCACGCCTCCCTCCTCCCGCTCCAGAACCTGACAAGAAATCGGTACACCGTCATCGCGTTTTTTCATTTCAAGAAATTGTTAACAGAACGGAACGGAGTTTCTTACTGTGCGGTGCATCTTCCTCTGCTGCGAGTGTAGAGGAAGCCGGGAATACGATGCGTCTCTGTGGATGCTGCTAAAGATAGGATTAGGAGAAGACAAAAGAGAAGTGTGGTGCAGAGTGAAGCCATTCTTGTCTTCTACTGTTTTTCAGCTCTCGTCTGTCGATAAGTTTATCAGTGGTGAGAGATGTGAGGAGTGAGATTTGCTTCGGAATTGGCTTATTTTGGTGGAACGTTACACTGGCACTGTAGACTCTGTTTTCGAGTAACACGTGAAGACCTGCACAAAGTTACCCCCGTTGAGCATTCTTATTCTTCAAATAAATTTGAATCTTCTTCTTTTCTTTTATATTATATGTATTTTATATTTTCGATAACATTAATGGAAGATTGTGACCAAGGCATTCTTAGACTCTTTTTTTTATGGATTTACTCTTTGGATGAAATAGGAGATTTGCGATGGTCTTTTTTATTTATTTGCAACTATTTGTGTGCGAGTGCCGAAATAGTGAGATCAATCTATTTTATGTAAGGAAATTTACGGATGAAATGCATAGTTTTACAAAATTAATTTCTATAAAAATATAAAGTGGTGCATTGCTTTTGGTTAGAGAAGCTTAAGATACTTTGAGACTTGAATGAATGCAGTCTATTATGGATTTGAGGGCTTGATCAAGAGAATCGGTTTTAATTTTGATTGGTATCGATTCAAAAGTACATGCAACGGATTTCAAATTTTTTAAAAAATAATTTTATATTTTAATTTATTAAAAAAATTTATTCTATCACATCAATTAAATTTTTACAAACTCACAAACATCACGACAATGTAACAGCGTTTTGGATTACCTTTGCTTCGGCTTACTGACGTTGTCATCAACAATTGGTCGTGCGCGTGCCACGTGCCACAACCTAGATTGAGGTGCTTGATAGAAAGAAAATATCAATTTAAGAGAAATCAGTTGTGTAAGGTATTGAAAACCTAAAAACTTATTGCGTGAATTATTCTGTGATTGCAACAAATGAATCCACCTAACAGAACATGCTCCTCAAAAGCACCGAATGAATGAGAAATCCTGATTCAAGTACTGATAACACCGTCGAATTTGATGTTTCACGGAAATTTCCAGAAGTATTGGAATCAAACTTCAACAATCAAACGAATGTCCCTTCCATTTAGAAATTTAAAAATAAAAATCATCAGCTTTCGGCTAGAATTTTAGAAAAATCTCACACAAATTATAAACTTTCATTTCAAAATGAGTGTAAACTTATTGTCAAAATCAATAAAAACGTATTTATTTCATCAACTTATGATTTTTAAGTTCCTTCACTAATTGAACCCTTTATAAAATACACAAATTTATATTCTGGTTTTGAACCTTCTCTTTTATTCTCAATACGAGAAATCATAGTCCATTATTACGTCCCGATTCATGCATGCAGTGATAGATATGGTTTAGAACGTGGATATTAGCAGAAAGAAAAGAAATTTTATTGAGTGTGGATGGATCACCGGAACCCAAAGTGAAGAGCAAGAATGTGTATCTCGTAATAGAAGTGAGGTCAAAAGAATTTTGAGTGCCTGGTCTATCCCACTCAAAACTAACTTACTAACTTCCAAAGAAGAGTAAAATGTCTTATAATTAACAACTCTTACACCTTATAAGGCCTACTCTCTATTTACAAAGCATGAGTAACAGGGATGAATCCATCCTTTCTTCTACTGCTGTAAACCCTCATAATTGACTATAGAGGTCTGCTGACATGCTGCAAAATCCTTGCATAGAATGGTCAGGAAAAGTTTCCTTCATCTCTCTGTTGAAGCGTTAGTACTTAGTTTGGTATCAAAAACTCAATTTCTAGTGAAAAGGACAAACTCGCAAGACCAAGAATGACAGGCTAATTTCTATACCAGTTAGTCAAGGTACAACGAAAATATGCACTGTGGTAAAAGAAGACATCTACCGAGTACCATCAGAAAAGCAATTCAAATTTAGCCCTATAGAAAGTATAAAACTAAACAAACATATATACATACTCGCTCGATAGGGATATATGATAACATATATGATAACATTCTAGGTTAATGGGCCCTATCTTGCCCCCATTGCTAAGAAGTAAGAAATAGGATTCACTGCTAATAATAATTTTGCACTTTTTATTTGTAGGGACACTTCATCATATGGAGTGCTAATTCTTTACAACTTGCAAGTGACAAAACCCAAATGAATACATTCTGCTTAATAATTTCAAATTTTCAACTCTCAAACGACTAATAAACTATGATTATGCAACTTCCAAAATTCGCTGCTATACGTCCCAAAGAAAAATGCTCTGTTTAGAAATGTGCCCAATTAGAATATTGTTTCTATGAAATCAAAGTGTCGAATTAAACGAAGACACACAGATACATCATTAATTAATATGAAGCGAATCAAAATGTGCAACTACATTAACATTATGAACTAAACTGATCTCACAAGGATTAAATATCAACAATCCTCGGGATGAAACTCCTGCCAATTACATATCTGGGCAACGTAAATCACCCTCACAGATGGAAGGACTACAGCTTATTACAAGATATGAACAAAGACAACAACGAAATGCTAGAAGATTCATGCCAATAACGCTCTTCCTCATTCGGTATCTCGCTTGAGGCTAGATTCACCATTCTTTTCCGTTGTGTCCTTAACTATTTTAGTTTCAGCAAGACCATTCCCCTCGACCTCAGTTGCATTGACTTCAAGAGTGTTCGATTTTTGGGGCACCTTTCGATCCAGATTCTGATCAGCTTCAGATTCTTCCGAATCATCAATTTCAAACCTTGCAGGTACTTCATTGGGGTTTTGAACAGCTTCCGCGTCATGCTTGGCGGGTTCAGCATTTTGAGGCTGTGGTGTCCCAGACATTTGAGCAGCTTCTAACTTCTCATAGTTAGAAATTACCTGCTGAAGCTCATCATTGAGATATAAAGCCTCAAAAAGCGTTGCTTCATCATCTGTAGTGCTTTCCACAATCCCCTTGATGATAGAGAGTGATTGCTTGCACTTGCCCAACAAGCTCACAGTTAAATCTTCCTGCAGGCAATTATCTATCAGTAAATGAATAGCAGTGGGGGAGAACAGAAGTGCTCATTAGCTCAGTTAATAAAAATATACAAATACCAATTCATTCTTTTGGTAATGTTGCCTTTTATTTATTATCAAAACGTGTGTTTACCTTCAAAGGTTTTGGGTCAGCCTCAGAACTCAATATGCTAGAAAGCAACTCGAGACTATTCCGAGCAACCACTAGATGTTCTTTCGTCTCCTCAACTGATATTTGTTGGTAATTAGAAGAGAAAGCCGCTGGATCATCCATATCTAGTTCAGCATCAGGAATTGGGTATCTTTCAGGGGGATCTACAGGATATTGATGTGCATATGACTCCGAGGCATACGGAATAGATGGTGAATTTCCTCCCGCCATGTCAAGTGGACCATCCCTCCCTTTCAATCTCTGCCATCAAACAGAGAGGATGTAGAATTCAAATTAATGTGAGAGTGAAGGAAACGGAAGAGTCTATCACAGAAAAATTGTAAAATAGAAAACATTTGATTAAAAGCGTATAAAATGAGTGAAAATATGAAACCCAATACCGTTTCGCGTATCAAAATCAGTAGTCCGTTAAAGACAAAATTCCCACTTTCACTCGGGTATTTTTTAAGCATCATACACTTTTCCAAGCAATGTCTAGAAGCTACATACAGCAATAAAAATCAAGTACCAAAAACAAATAATGAAAAAGACAAAACATAATAGAGAGCAGAAAGACAAGAGTATCAAATGAAACAAGACATCCCGTTATGGCCGTTTTTGCTCGAACAATCAAAACACGAGCCAACGAAAAAACAATAAAAGTAAAGAAATCACGCCCACGCTCCCCCTTAAATTTTGTCTAATTTTGGCCAATGTTCTATTTTATTTCTTGCTATTACACCAACTATTCTTAATTGTCTAAAAAATCCTATATCTCGAATCTTACAAGGAAGATTGTTGTAAGTGATTAAAAACAGAACTATATACAATCTCAAGAAAGTTCAAGACACCAGTGCAATTTCCTCATAAAAACCAAGAAAACCATAGTTCAGTCTCCATGTCGATATATTTGAGTGGCTTTCAGAAACTAATTTGAAAGAGAGATTCTTCAATACATGATTATTATACAGTAGAGTTTATAATTCTTAAAGATAAGTTGTGTAATGACAAAGCATAACTAAGATAAATAAGAAAGAATATTTCAGGAACGAAAACGATGATTTATTTAACTAACGGTGAAAAGAAAGAAAAAGGAAGTAACCATATAAGTTTGACGAAAGACGGGAAGATAAGCAAGATCCTCGGAGTCGCCCCAGGCCCGAATCAACTGGAAAGCCCGACGTCGAGTGTTGTGGTGGGCCTGGGGGTTATCAATCAAGGCAACGAGGTCATCTAGAAGCTTCTCGGAAGCGATTTCGGAGAAGACCTTGTCGCAGTTCATGGCGCAGGCTTCCAAGAGGTCGAGGCTAAGAGTCTGAACCACAGGGCTCTTGTGGTTGATCTTCCTCTTGATGGCCTTAACGACCTCGGAGC